>NC_135417.1:29240058-29840058 GCF_051991245.1 Festucalex cinctus
CACATTCCAAATGGCTTATAAAATGATATAAAAATTATGATAGTCACAATTAATTTTTTTTCTTCTTTTTTTTTTTTTGCGGGGGCAGCACCTTTAGGAGGGAAACCCAGACCTTCCTCTCCCCAGCCACTTCAACCAGCTCCGCCGGCAGGATCCCAAGGCGTTCCCAGGCTAGCCGAGAGACATAGTCTCTCCAGCGTGTCCTGGGTCGTCCCCGGGGCCCACGCCGGTGGGACATGCCCGGAACACCTCCCCAGGGAGGCGTCCAGGAGGCATCCGAACCAGATGCCCGAGCCACCTCAGTTGGCTCCTCTCAACGCGGAGGAGCAGCGGCTCGACTCTGAGTCCCTGCCGGATGAGCAAGCTTCTCACCCTATCTCTAAGGGAGAGCCCGGACACCCTGCGGAGGAAACCGATAGAGATACGGACCGACCCGGAGAGGACACGCCACCCTTTCCGGGTCGGGGATGAGATCCTGCCCCAAGTGGAGGAGTTCAAAAATCTTGGGGTCTTGTTCACGAGTGAGGGTAGGATGGAGCGGGAGATTGACAGGTGGCTCGGTGCAGCGTCTGCAGTGATGCGGATTCTGTATCGATCCGTTGTGGTGAAGAAAGAGCTGTGGGTCGTGGCCGAAAGAACAAGATCCTGGATACAAGCGGCCGAAATGAGTTTCCTCCGCAGGGTGTCCGGGCTCTCCCTTAGAGATCGGGTGAGAAGCTCAGTCAACCGGGAGGGACCCTAACCCTAACCCAGAGTCGAGCCGCTGCTCCTCCGCGTTGAGAGGAGCCAACTGAGGTGGTTCGGGCATCTAGTTGGGATGCCTCCCTGGGGAGGTGTTCCGGGCATGTCCCACCGGCGGGAGGCCACGGGGATGACCCAGGACACGCTGGAGAGACTATGTCTCTCGGCTGGCCTGGGAACGCCTTGGGATCCCGCCGGCGGAGCTGGTTGAATTGGCTGGGGAGAGGGAGGTCTGGGTTTCCCTCCTAAAGCTGCTGCCCCGCGACCCGACCTCGGATAAGCGGAAGAAGATGGATGGACGGATGGATGGACAATGAAATATTATGCGTCACTGGTGTATACATATATGTAAATTACTTCTGCACAACACTGTACAACACAAATCTTCTGATTTTAATTTTTTAGAAAAGTCACACTGTGTAAGTTAAATATGTATAATTACTGTTTTGACAGTAATTATGCCACTTTTGTAAATAACTACCAAAGCACTTATTTTCCAGCAACATATGTGCTAAATAATAAATAATAAAATAAATCACCAATTGTGAATTATTTGGGCTGTAATAAGATAAAAGCAAAACTGTCCAAAAACGTGTGCGTGTGTGTGTGTGTGTGTGTTGTCTGCAGATGATCATCCTGCAATCCTTACACAAGTACCAGCCCAGGGTGCACGTCGTGGAGGTGACAGAGAACAGTATGGAAGACAACGCCAATCCAAAGACTCAGAGCTTCATATTTCCAGAGACCCAATTCATAGCAGTCACTGCTTACCAGAACACTGATGTAAGCAACACACACAAAAAAAATGCTAGTTGTTTTTCTGTTGGATGTGTTGTTGAAAGTGTTAATGGTGATGATTATTTAAATTTCAGTAATAGAGCATAATGTATTGTTTCCCTCAAAAGAATGATTACACAGTACTGCAATTCCTTATATTCTGTTGTATTTTATCTGTAGATTACACAGCTGAAAATTGACCACAACCCTTTTGCCAAAGGATTCAGAGATAATTATGATTCGTGAGTATTGATTTATATTTCCTGTTGCCAAATATGGTTGAAAAATATAAAATATTTTGCCACACGAAAATTAAGCAGTGTCAAGGAAGCTTGGTCATTTTCTAAAGAGATTTTTTTAGTTCCCCCAACCTAATCAACATATTAAAAAGAATAACTTTTTTTTTTTTTTTTTTTGCAAATGAACTGAATAAAAAAAGTATATTACTGTACGCTACTGTACTGTGTGTGTGTGTGAGTGTTCATGTGTGTGAGAGCGAGAGAGACAGAGAGAGTGATCATAGTTGAATGTTACAAAAAATGGGTAGCTGCAGGTTCATCCATTCACATATTCCTCACTAGGGATTTAACGATATCCAAACATCACGAAACGATATCACGATATGAAGCTCACGATAGGATAATTATCACAGTATTGTGGAGAGGTTGGCGGTCACAATTAGGGCTGGGTTTAAAGTAGCGATATATCAATATTGTATCGATACGCCTTTTCATATCCCTACGTTCAATACGTAAAACCATGTATCGATTTATTAATACCCCCCCCCCCACACACACACACACAACACATCCGACACCGAGCCTGCGCCACTTACACGCACGGAGAAGCCAGTATCGATCGTCTGCCCAACCACCCCCTACCCTCAACCACCAACGGAACATTTTCATTGCACAAAAACTGTCACAACAATGTGAATGTCATGAGTGTCAGTGTTTTTTGTCACTTTATTTACACAGCCTGTACTGTAGTAGTAATTGATTTAAATTATTTATTTTTATAAAGCCATGTTAAATAAATTATCGGTAACTCATTTGCTCCCAAAAATGTATAAATATGTTCTATTTTAATTATTAACATGGTCCCTAAGACGTATTTATATGTATGTTTTTTTTTATGCTAGAGCATACAGAAGGCTTTGATGCAGCCTCTAAACTGAAGAGAATGCTTGAAGCAATGGTAGGTATTACAAAAACGGACAGCAGGTGGCAGCAGAGTATAAGAGACCAACCAGGGCCATGTTGCAACAACTTCTGTTTCCCACTGTTTTAAACAGTTTTGTGAATAATGATGAAACTTAGCTATATTCTAATGCTAATTGCTGCAAAATGGAAACAGATAGAAACAGTTTTTTTTCCTGATGAAATAAGAGACTAATCTTTTGGTACGTTCATGTTTTTATAGTAATAGAACACAATATTCTGTGGGCCTTGCAATATCAGTCAAAATCCAGTAAAACAGTCGGGAGCAAAGGGACTTGCTTCAGTGAAAATGGCTGCCACTGAATGAATTAATGTAACTCCAATGGATTCAATTCTTAATGTAAATATTCATATTTTTACTAATGCAATAAATTGGAGCAAGAAGTTTCTATTATTTGCATCACTGGTATTTTGACTGTCTAAATTAGGTACTTCATGAGTTCCTCAACTGAATCGAAATTCGATGTGAATCGTGAATCGAATCTGGAAATCTGAATTGATACCCAGCCCTAGAATATTGTAAAAAAAATAAAAATAAAAAAAAATAAAAAAAATAAATAAAAAAAATAAAATAAAATAAAAAAAAGCTCATACAAAAATTACAATATTGTGGTTTTGTACATAACAGCAATGCATATAAACCACCTACAATAACAATATAGAGGCGCTTGTTAATGCACATGTGGCAAAGTGGCTTAGTTAGTGGGGGACAACGCCACCGGGGGACTTGCACCCCAGGAGTCTAAAACAAGCTTCACAAATAAAAGGCACGCAGTTTAAACATCCACAGGACAAGATGCGATTCCAAAATATTATGACTTTATTAACAAATTAAAAGTTTAATAAAAACAACCTGACAACAAAAAAAAGTGGTGTGGGACTGCTAAAAACACCACAGGACTGGGGGACTTACCACGACAGCGGGACCAAATAAAAAGGGGAACTCCAAACACGACACAGCACCCGTGACACAGCAAACCAAATAAGTGGAAAAAACGGGACCACTACCAGGGGGACTGCTGCCGCAAGGTGCCCTCAGTACCTGTCAACGATAAAAACAAATTAAAAGAAGCAAACAACCCACATCACATCACCCAAAGTCATCTGGCAGAACAAAAATAAAAACAATCTTAAACACATATAGAATACCCATACTGTTAAAAGGACCAAACAAATAAAAAAAAACTATTAATATAAAACAAAGAATCCAAACAGTTAAAAATGTTCAATAAATGGAACGGCTCTGCGACGGCAACACTTCGCCTGGGTCGGTCCCAACAGTGCAGCCAACCCAGGTCACCGCCCAAACAGGAGGGGAAGTTGTCAGGGAGGTAACCGGTGTTTAAAATCCAGTTTTAAGATGATAAAAAGCCAAGACAGCAGTATGGCCCAGAGTAGTGCCACACTGGAAGACAAATTAATTACAAAGTAATTAGAAATAAAAAGGTCTTCACAACTAGCACTAAAAGGAATTTATACTCCTTACCGGAGCGCACAATAGTGAAGTCAGGGAGCGCACAATGGCAATGTCACGGCGTGGGGAGGAGACACCCAGCGCGGCTCCACGATTAATGGCTGGACAACAGGGTGAAAGCAATTAAAGCTTGTTCCCCTGCCCCGCCCTTGCACAAGGCGGACAGCCATCGCCCTACCTGCAGGAAGCGCCACGCACCCACCCGGACACCAGGGAACAGTCACGCTCCAACATATACCACTTTGCTGTAACCAAGCAGTATTAGAGTAAGTTTCTAAAATCACAAATGGGCCAAGTCGATAAAAGCATGCATACCTTCACTTGAGTTTGACACCACTCGCACACAGACCACGTCAGCGCACGTGTCACGTCCGTCAGCTCCGTAAAGGAGGAAACGGAAGTGGAAGAGAGGCAGAGTGGCGCTGTGCTGACCTATTTATAGGCACCTGCTTAATTAGAGGCACTCTGCCCCCTTGTGGTAAGGAGCATCTCTATTCTGCTACACACGCACACATTGAGTTCCTCCACATATTGACTCAGTTCACAGGCATTCACCTTCATCTGACAATTAGTGTAAATTTTAAACATAGAAGGGCCAAAACATCCCGAATGAAGATTAAATGGCACAAAAAACTAGGCATTAGAGGGGGCTAGAACAGCACAAATGGAAATCAAACTGACTTTTTTAACAGATGTGTTCCTTTTAAATATCGTGAACATGACAACGATGATATTATGGCAGTTTTAATATCACAATATTGCCCTTATCGCGACATCCCTATTCCTCACAAGGGTTACGGGGGCTCAGTTTTATTTTAAAGTAGCTTCTCCCTTGCAGCATTTATGAGTGCTTTTGTTTTTCAGGATGTACACAGCTCCAGAAAATGACCGCCTCACCCCTTCCCTGGCAGATTCCCCTCGTGCTCACCAGATTGTCCCCAGTGCCTGCTACACCATGCAGCCCCTCTTACAGGACCAGTTCACCAATAACTTTACGCAAAACCGTTTCTACAACAGTGAACGAGCTGTGCCTCAAACCAGAAGCCTCCTCTCACCACAGGCGGAAGACGGAGCCTCTCAGCGATGGTTTGCCACTTCCATGCAACATGGGACTAGTTGCAGCGCCAGCCACAAGTTGGGCCCGACACCATACGAGGGAGAATGCTCCAACTCCCTTCTACCTTATGGTATCAAATCACTGTCCATGCAAACATCACATGGTCTCAGCTACTACCCAGACTCTCCTTTCAGCGACATGCCAACTGTGTGGGGCTCCAGGGAAGCGTACCAGAGAAAGATGACTCCAAGTCTGTCTTGGTCCCCGAGGCCCAGTCCCGCTGCTGGTTTCCCAGAAGACTCTGATAAGGTGAAGCCACTGTTAGAGGATGAGTTCAGGGGTGGAGGACTGATATCTTCCTGGGCAGAGACGCAGCCATCCTCTCTTTCTCTTGACAAGAGTGATTCCGAAACGCCGGCCTGCAAGCAAAGGTGTTTGTCTCTTCATGTGCCAAGAATAGAGGACTCACCCGACGGCAATAAATGCAAGGACATTGTCTCTGTTGCCAATGGCTCCTATAGCAAGGAAGCGCCTTCATCCAAAGGAATAGCATCTTACTATTCCTTTTACACCAATTGTTGAACATATTGTCGCAAATCAGCTTTTATGTTACATGCACACACCAAATTTGTCTGCTGCAGCATGGTGAGGTACTGGCACATTGGAAGCAGAATTTCTTTGAAAATGGCATAATAAACCTTTACATATGGAATTGTTTTGCCAGATGTGATCAATGTGTAAAGCTCATTGAGTTTTGGTGAATGTTAAGATCTGCAAAAATTTTCTTTTTTGTTTTTAGGCAATGAGTTGCGCTGATTGGTATTTTTTGTTAAGGTATATATACACATCATCATTTGTTGTACTCATTGCACAATATTGCATTTATTGTCCATTGTAGCGATAATTGGGTCGTTTTTTGGACGAATTAATAATCTGGACGTTACAGAGGTAAATTATATTTACCTCGATAACCTCTGGGGCACCACGTTGGTTTTGCTTTGGGTTAACAGGAGCAAACAACGACCAAAATCCTTCTTTCATCAGTCATTGATAATCTAAAGTCGCCACACTCGATATTCAGTGGTTCGTTGTACTAACAAAAGAATAATAATTCACTCGGAAACACAGATGACTTAGGCGGAATAGAGTTCATAAAACATGCATTTATTCACGATTGCTACACTACAGAATCAAAGCACTGCCTATCTAACTATTCTACCGTCCGAAGAAAAGGGATAAAATAAAGCGAATGAAAATAAGGAAGGAATGCGAATGAATAAAGAAACAGGGAAAAGAGAAATTTGACCTGCCACATTTGTGATGTTTCAAACGTAAGTGGCACACAGTGGATACGCCGAGCTAGAAATCAAGCGCACTTACGAGAGTGGGAGTTGCGTCGAAACAAACAGAAACGGCGGTCTTTTGAAAGGGGGGAAAAATAGTCAATGTTCGTTGAAAAAGGCAAGAAAATCAAAAAAAAAAAGGGGGTTTATTCCACAGGTGAGCAAGGGAGCCACTCAGGGGCCTGACGTAGTTGCGCGGCTCGTCCCTTGATTGGTTGGTCGACTTGGCGAGGTTGGTTCTGCCGGACGGCTGCCCGATTCCAGGTGTTGGAGTTCGGTCCGCTACGCGCCTGCGTACGGGGAAGGCCAGCCGTTGGAGGTGAGCTAGCACCGCGGCGGGGCGCCACCGAATAGCAGGTGAGGTGCTGAGCGGCTGAGGTGCACAACCTTGAGTCCGGCGGTACGTTGCAAGTGTACCCCGGGGGCCGCGAAGGTCGGGCGGGCAATCACCGATGGTGAAGAAAAAAACAAAACAAAAAAAAAAGCAAAAGAGTCTTTAGTCAGCGTTGCCGTTTGCACCTGCTTTGGCGTGGCGTGGAGCGAGGGTCCGCTCTCGGCAACGGTTTCTGCCAGGAAAGAAAAGGCCACGTGGTTGGCAAGTTTCTTGGAACAAAGAGTTCGAGCAGGCTGGGACACTTGCAGGTAGTGCCAGAGAGTTTTTTTTGGAAGAGGCGGGAGAGCAGGAAGAGAGCAAGAGCGAGAGCGAGGGTCTGCTCGTCCTTTTAAAGTCTCTGGGTGGGGCTTCAGCAGGTGGTGGCACACCCTTCTGTTCGCTCGGGCAGACTTTAAGAAAAATTATTAAAGGGATTAATAATTTGGCATTAAATTTGGTCAGTCTGGCAAATCAGTTTTCCCACACAACCCGTTTAACACACATCGTAATTAATGCATCATAAACTAACTTGTGAGGCAACTTCTACTTGTCTAATCTGACTGAACTGAGAGATATTGATTATCTTTCATTCTTTATGGAGTACAAATGAAATAGGATGTTCATACACACAAAGATATAACATGAATCATTCGTAGTTCAGTTGTCTGTCAAGAATTATCATGGTATAAATGTGTAAAATGCGGTTACTTATGTGAATTGTCACTAAGGATAGTTCCAAGTTTCACCACTTGGAGGTGCTGTTGCTCCATCTAGACGTTCCAGGAAGGGCGAGACGCCAGAATACCCTTTGTGATTGATAAGAAGTCATGAACATTCCTTTGATCGGTCATTTGTGTATTCCAAACCATTGGAGCCATTTGTTCGGGCTCCGAGAAGACGGCTTGAATACACTCCTTCGGCAGACGCATAAATTCTTTTGTCACCTGGTCAGCGGCTTCAAAAGAGTTTTGTTGGTGGCTGGGTGACCACCTGCAGAGCTGACCAGGCTTGGATCCTGTCTGGGCAGTGGAATATTCATGCACTGCAGAGAATTTGCTTTAGGAGAAGCAAACTTAAAAAAAAAAAATTAGAGGGTAGAGTGGACCTAGGCAATAGTTGTTACACCATAGAGGAAATAAAAAATATAAAATAAATAAAAAGTACATATGTTTGGATAGGTCTGATGCCAGTGAACATTTTGAGTGGTGAAAGTAAAAGAATATTTGTAAACTAGAGCTGCGAGCAGCTATAAAGGGCCCTCGCAGCCCGGGCCATGATAGGGTACTTGTACGTTGGGGTACTGGCACATTGGAAGCAGAATTTCTTTGAAAATGGCATAATAGGCGGCTAGTGAGCAATGGAGGAGTGAAGACGTGCCTTGACGTAGCTCGCCAAATTTGTGCGTAAAAGTTTTGCCTGAGTGCTTGAAACGCCACTCAAACTTGGTTTAAGTGACCATAGTGAAAACGTAATTCATGTGAGTTTACAAAATGGGTAAACCAAAAACTAAAAAGATCGGAGTGCCGGATGCAGGCCCAGTATGGAATCAGAATCCTGCCAATACTTGAAACCTCGTAACTTCAGTTTGAATCTCCGAAAACATTTTTGTATGACTGAAAAAATGTTTTGAAACTCCCCAAAAATTTTTTGAATCTCCAAAAATATTTTTTGAATGACTGAAAAATCACTGAAAAAGTTTTAAAATTAAAAAAAAAAAAAGGCCAAGAAAAGAAAGACATTTTTTTTTTTAAAGTATGACTTTTGTTGAATTGAGTGGAGTCGAGTGGGTCAGATGGAGCACCATATCATGTACTTTTAGATGACGAATTATGGACTGAACTCAATTCTAAAATTAGAGATCAATTGGTGTCCATAAGATCAAGGAATTGGTGTCTATAGGGCAGATATGATCATGTTTTGGCCTCTGGGTGTAGTACCTCAAGGTAACCACCAGATGCCGCCAAACCTAAGCAACCGGAGCCGCCTGCTTAGCAAGGATAGGTCATCCCTAGCAAGGCCCAAATTAACCTTAAGCCCCACGTTAGCTTTAAGTAAGCCCCACGTTTTGATAAGATCCTCATCCTAGCCCCACATTTTGAACCTTATCAAGCCACAAGTTAAAGAGAGTAGGTGGCCCCACGTTGTAGTGATAAAGCCCCACGGTTAAATAAATAAACAAAGGTATCCTGAATTGAGTAATAGCACACACAATATACAATTTTTACTCGACAATTGTTAACCTGAAATATGGATCAATGCTTACAGCACATTGAAGCCACTGTGAAACTTTGCTGTCTTTTCTTTTCTTTTAATTACATGCGATACTGTTTATTATCGCTGATAAGATTGCTGTAACTGCATTGAGTATCATGATTGCCTGTATGAAAAGATGTTTTCTCTCAGCATTGTCATGCAAGATGTGTAACAAATGAGAAAGAATCAACCTGTTGAGATTCCCTGAGAGGTTTGGGATTTAACATGTTATGTATATACATATTATTCATGCTTGCATAGTTTGGTTAAGAATGTTATCACATATTGTCATTGATTTGATGATTATAAATATTAAATAAGAGCCAGGACCGTTAGAATTGTAATAGGAACTTTTTTGGCTCCATATTGAATTGCAGCCGAGACTTTGGCAGCGTAAGATGGCATATGGCCACGTAAGATGGCGTCTTGCCCCACGTATAGCATGTTGCCCCCCGTAAGATGGCATATGGCAACGTAAGATGGCGTAGTGCCCCACGTAGGATGAGTATATTGCCCCACGTGTAAATGAGTGCATATAGCCCCACGTAGGCTGAAATGTGTTTTTGTTTAAACAGGAACTGACTAAGCTCTGTGGTGTGCGTAGCTTAGTAACCAGTTTCCTGTGTGCGCTTGTGTAAAGAATGAGCTCCAATGTTATGTGCTTGTCACTCACTCAACTGTATGTGGCTGTGGACATGCCCTAACACGTCCCAACATGCCCTAACTTGTCTCAGCGCATTGATATGCAAAGGGACTACAAGTGACTGGAAAGACTTGCGGAAGGACACCTTCACCAAGAGGAAGCTGTGACACGCAACCAAGGTTATAAAAGTTCGTTCCTTGTGAGGATCGAGGCTCTTCGACTTTTCCCTGCGATAGACCTGTAAGGAGTGTGTTGTTAGAGAACTGTTCAGCAGAGTGATAGGACTTAGGTTTTTCTCGGAGGACCTTTGGCTGTTAGCTGCGAGCGGGGACTTTTCTCACCAAATTGGGTAATGTACAACGCTTTATTAAATAAGATGTTTAAAAGGAAGTTATGAACGGTTAATCGCGTGTAGGGACGGAGCCATTTAATACACTCCCATATCTTCAAATTTATTTTTAGCCAAAAACGTCTTATTTTAAATTTAGGTCTTGAGCTCTTTAGAGAAGTGATCAATCTTAGAAGGCTCTATTCAAAGGTTTAAATGATTATGTTTGATTTCCCTTTTCCTATTTCATTTTATATTTTATTAATTTTAATTTTTATTGTATTTGTGATTTTTGAAATTTATAATTGCGCCTGGTGTTTGGCGAACGCGCATTAAAGAATTTAAAAATTGTTTTATATTCCTGTTATTATTGAAATAAAATATTGAAAGACAATTTTTGCTTTAATTATTTTATTTGTTTCTTTCGGTTTTGTTTTATTATTTTTGGGACGTTTTGCTAAGTCCAGGTCATTTTATAAGACCTCCTTATTTTCCTTCGAGACGGACAGCAGTAACGGACGCTTGGAAAAGAGGTAAATGCATTTTAATAACATTTGATGAATGTTTTCCATTTGTATTAATAAAGTCAAATACTCCTGCTTTATATGAAACAAGTCCGTATGATCCTAACAAGGATTATTAAATGACTAGGTCAATAACAAATGCAAACAACTAAGAGAGGTGGAGCTGCCAAGTAAGTGAGGTGTTCAGTCTATTATTCCTGGGTTCGTGTGGTTGCTCATTCAGGAGTAATAGGTGGATGAAAACGGATTGACCTCATGATAAGAAGACAGTGAACAAACCTAGGTGAGTCCACTTCGATATATCGGCTTAACTAATTCTCGTCCCCTCACTTTGACGCCTTAGAGCCGGTGAGGGAAAAGGGGAATTACTGACCCATTGATTGGAGAGTCGATCAGGACATATTTCCCGATTTAAGTCCTGCGGGTAAGCGGAAGTTGACACTTTACAGTGTTTCACCCACAAAATTTCAGAGGTTCAAAACGCCACCAGCCAAGTTTCAAAAATGGCATTTTGGCATTGTTCTCTCTAGGCATTTATTTGTTTCCCATTTTTGAAACCTGTAAACTCTGAACGTTCTCAAAAATATTTCCAAACCTGAAAAGTGGGTTTGAATCTCCCAAAAGCATATTAAATCATTCAAAAAGACAACTTTTTTTTCCCCAAATTTAATTTTACAGTGTTTCATCCACAAACTTTCAGAGGCTCAAAACGGCCACAAGCCACGTTTAAAAAAGGCATTTTGGCATTGTTTTCCCTGGGCATTGATTGAAAGACTGAAAATGTTTTCAATGTTGTTTTGAAACTGAACTTAAGTCCGTACAATTGGCCACAAAGTTTTAGACCCACCTTGCTCAGCAAACAGAAAAGACGATTGGACTGAAGTACACTTCCTACTCCCAACCACATGACCACCGCGTGGCTTCAAGTTTCAAGTATGAAGTTATGAGGATTTGCGGAGTTTTGGCAGTGTTCTAACGACCCTCTCCCCCACCCCCACCCCCACCCCACACTCACCAGGCAGTTCTTCCATGGTCCTGTGAGCGTCGCTGTTTTGTAATTCAATGGGACTTTCAATTGCAGTTTCTCCTCTCGGAAAAGATTTGTAAAGCATTTATGTATACAAAACAAAATATTTTGAACTTGGTGATAAACCACATAAACTCCTGGCGAGGCAGCTTAGGAAACAAGATAATGACCGTTCAATATATTATATTAAATCCACTAATGGCCAGGTTCTCACAGGCCCTAGAGACATTAATGGTAGAGTTTTCCAGTTCTATCAAAATTTATATATTTCCAAACATGATGACGGAATTTGTAGACAGTTGTTCATTTCCCCATTTGGAGGAAAGCGACATAGCGCAATTGAATTCCGAAATTACACTTGATGAAGTACAAAAAGCTATTACTTCAATGAGGAATAATCGTGCTCCGGTACCAGACGGAATTCCGAGTGAGTTCTATAAAAAAATATAGTGATGTTGTAAGCCCATCTCTCCACAAAACATTTACTCAAGCTCTTCTGGATCGGGTCCTTCCACCAACACTTACAGATGCAGTTATTACTGTGATACATAAAAAGGGTAAAGATAGTGAAGAGGTGGGCTCTTATCGGCCTATTTCTTTATTGAATCTAGATGGGAAATTATTTTCTAAAGTCTTAGCCGTGATTCTGGATGAAGCTCCATAAGCAACACATTGGTAATATTAACAACAATAATAGGGGGGCCTATAGATCGCCTAATTTTGAGACAATTTAGTATAAGTCTGAGTAAAGACAATAAAAGTGTAAGCGGTTAGGAAAATGGATGGGTGTATGGATTATTTTTATTATTACTATTCTTATTTTTTTTAATCACAGTATTTTTTTTTCGTCTTAAAAAAAAGAGAAAAAATCTGCTACTGTGCGCCCTGCAACTCGCCCTGCTTGCTTTTATTGGCCTTCCGTGACTCGACCCCTTCAATGAGGGTTTCGATGTATATCCTATATATATATATATATATATATATGTATATAAACTATCTGAAAAAATCTAAAATTGTGAAAGAATATAAAGAAGGTGGAATTGATTTTGAGTGTTTAAATGCTGTGCTTCAAGTTAAATTGTTAAGATCTTTCCGAATAGAAAATAATAACATCTGGTTCTGTATGCCCAAAGGTGTTTTTGAAAAAATGGGAGGTAGTGAATTTGTCCTTAGGTGTGATTTCAATGTTGATAAACTGCCAGTTAAATTATCATCTTTTCATAAGCAAGTCCTGCTCAGCTGGAAACTTATGTATAAACATAATTTTACACCACATCAATCCCCTATATGGAATAACATACAGTATGTTCTTTGTAACAGAAAATCAATCTTCTTGCAGAACTGGATAAAGAAAGGAGTGTGGTCACTACGCCACCTAATGGATGATCAGGGCAACTGGCTTCCATTTGAAAATTTTATGTTCTCTACAATATATCATGTCGAATGTCAGAATTTAAAGAGATTTTTTTTAAAGCAATTCCTCAAGCTGTTAACACTTCAAAAAGTTTTTAGTTTTTACATTTATTTATTTTTTTATTTATTTTTTTGTAGTTTCGTTTACGATTCCAGAAGTTTTGCTTGAGGCTTTGTAGTTATGTTTACACTTCAATAAGTTTTGCTCGATTTTTTTGGCACAAATCAGATTCCATAGGATCTTCTGCGCATGCGGGTCACCGATCGCGCAGGGGTGACACCGACAACGGTTCCGCTGTATTGATATCCACTCCTCCACCCAGAGCCCCTCAGCTATCCAGTAATAAATACAGCTCGGTGGTCACACTCAGCGGTCACAATTACGTCAGCGGAAGTACAAACGCTTGGCAATTCACGTTGAAACTCTTGAGTTTTGTAATGTTATGCACGGCTCTACAACAATGGAAGCAACAAAATCAGGTGCTGTATTTAATTATATGGCATTTTATACCTTAAGTTTTTCGCAAGGCAAATTTATCTAGAGGCACAAACGCTGCTATATACTTCCACCGTCGGTCTGGCAAGCTATGTTGCTATCTCAAAGCTGCTAGATAACCTATAAACGGTCACCGATATTTAAGTTGAGTGGAGCGGTGTATGGAATGGAGTTTGTGCAATAAATGTCTATATGAAAACAAATCAATCTTGAACAAAATGTCGGTAGTAGCAGTACCCTTTGTAATTAACATATTTGTCCTGTTTCAGAGGAGGTAAAGTTAAGACATGTGGAGAAGGATGTGCTCATCCCCAAAATGATGAGGGAGAAAGCTAAGGAGCTCTGCGCCGACAGAGTTGAAGGTGCGTGCAGTGGTGGACTGGGATTAGAAACTAGCCCTCTGAGTACTGCGGTGAACATAGCCGCCTTTTCTTTTCACGCAGCCAAGCCAGCCGCAGTTCATTTTATCTGTTCGACCTTTTCTAGAATTTACGGTAGTGTGCGCGAAGGGACGCTGGCACGAACAATAACATCCGCTGGCACGGAGAACGACATCCGGTTTTCAAAAAATAAAAAAATAAAAATTCAAATGCAGTTTAAAAGATGTTTTTATAATAATAATAATAATAATTATTATTATTATTATTATTATCATAAACAGTTCAAAGATGTTTCACTATAACAGCACCAATTCACGTTTCACTTGTGAGGTGAATAGATTCCATGACCTGATATTGAGCAATAACATCGATATGTACAATATTAACTTAATTAAAAACAAAGGAAATGTTGAAATTGAGAAAAAAAGAGGTGTGTCATCGATAGAAAAAAAAAAAAGTCTTAAAAAGTCTAAAATTCAGAAAGTTAAATTTTAGGCTTTAATTGTCTTAAAAAACAGCCATATTTTCATCCTAGGTCTAAAATGTAATTTACCCAAGTCTAAAATTCTTACATCCACTCCTTACATTCCGAGAAGTGTCTGCTCCCGTAGAAAGAAAGAAAAAGAACAAAAAATGTGCGTGTTGCGTTTTCTATTATTTGCGCGCTCAAAGTGGAGGAGGCATTTGAGGGGGTGTGTTTGCATTGTAGTTCAATGTAGTTCAGGCGGGCGGGAGCATGGCGGGCGGGCGGGCGGGGGGTACGTGGGGCGGTGCAAATGGAGAAAGGGCTAGCGCAGGGATGGGCAATCTCGGTCCTCGAGGGCCGGTGTCCCTGCAGGTTTTTGAGGTTTCCGTTTTCCAACACAAGCTGATTCCAATCAACGAGATCGTTATCCCTCTTATGCAGAGCTTGCTGATGAGCTGATCATATATCAGCTGTGTTGGAAAACGGAAGCCTCAAAAACCTGCAGGGACACCGGCCCTCGAGGACCGAGATTGCCCATCCCTGGGCTAGCGCATTTAGCGGCAGCAGCAGCTGTCGTGGCTTCGGTGACGTCACTTCCGCTTATGCCGCGGCACCAGCGACTTCACTTCCGCGTATTGCCGCGGCATCACGTACGTCACTTCCGCTTATGTCACGGCATCGGTGGCTGCCGTTGCCTTTCCTCTGGTGGTGTCGCGACTCCATTCGACTTGGTGCCACTGCCATTACTCATTGTATGCATTTATAAATGGATTACGAGGCTTTTTGTGTGCGTTTGTTTTGTTTAGTCACTTTGCTAAAACTTCACTTCCTTATTTTCGATGTTTTTTTTTTTTGTTTTTTTTTTTAAATTATTATTATTTAAGTGCTCTGGAAATTAAGTTGAATTAAGGTATTGCACCCCATCATTAGCAATCACTTCCGTGGACCGGTCCATTTTTGGAACGGTGCCAGGGAGATGCCAATCCGCCATTGTGACACGGCTCAATATACTGAGCTGCATATAATACTGGATAGCCGATAAACCGTTCACGCCGGCGCAAGCCGTTGAAGCCACAGAGCTGTCAGCTATCCAGTATTACATACAGATCAGTGGCCCAGCGGACGAGCCGCAGCCGCCATTGTGGCATCTGGAGATGCCACAATGGCCGACAGGAATAGGACCATATTTGGATTCCACAATGGCGGCTGGGGCTCGTCCGCCATTGTGGCATCTCCCTGGCACCGTTCCAAATATGGACCGGTCCACGAATTTTTTTTTTGTTTTTGTTTTTTTTTGTGTTAGGTGGTTTATTATTATTGAACACAGAATACAATGCAGTACAGCCAAGATGAGACAAGTAATGCACTCTGTTGAGCGAAGGCAACATGTCAAATGCAACAGCGACATCTTATGACTTACACAGGAATGACATGCAATGACACATTTATAAACAAATATGTACGATTTGAATGAGATACGTTTTCAAACAATTTATTGAACTCTGAAATTACAAATACTCAAGCAGGACATCATTGGTCACATTATGCACACTAGAGAGAGAGAGAGAACCCATGATCTATCTATCTATCTATCTATCTATCTATCTATCTATCAATCTATCTAATATATTTCAACAGCATTAACCTTTTTCGTCACGTATCCCACATGTATATATTTGTTTTTCATATAGATGTGTATGTTTAAAACATTTGTACAATAAAGATTGATTTAAAAAAAAAACAACAACAAAAACACTTTGACATCCAAATATGGTCCTATTCCTGTCGGCCATTGTGGCCACAATGGCGGCTGCGCTGGGCCACTGATCTGTATGTAATACTGGATAGCTGACAGCTCTGTGGCTTCAACGGCTTGCGCCGGCGTGAACGGTTTATTGGCTATCCAGTATTATATGCAGCTCAGTATATTGAGCCGTGTCACAATGGCGGATTGACATCTCCCTGGCACCGTTCCAAATATGGACCGGTCCACGGAAGTGATTGCTCATGATGGAGTGCAATACCTTAATTCAACTTAATTTCCAGAGCACTTAAATAAATAATAATAATTAAAAAAACAAAAACAAAAAAAAAACATCGAAAATAAGGAAGTGAAGTGTTTAGCAAAGTGACTAAACAAAACAAACACACACAAAAAGCCTCGTAATCCATTTATAAATGCATACAATGAGTAATGGCAGCGGCACCAAGTCGAATGGAGTCGCGACATGTCCCGAGGGAAAGAGGAAAGGCAACGGCAGCCACCGATGCCGCGACATAAGCGGAAGTGACATACGTGATGCCGCGGCAATACGCGGAAGTGAAGTCGCTGGTGCCACGGCATAGGCGGAAGTGACGTCACCGAAGCCACGACAGCTGCCGCTGCCGCTAAATGCGCTAGCTCTTACTCTGCAAATGAGAAGGTTGGTGAGATTAGACGAGCCGCTGCTTGTTTTGCCGCGAGATACGACAACAGGAGGGGGAGGAATTATCGTTGTTGCTGTCTGCGGGCATCCCGAGCTCAACATGTTAAGCTAACACTACCGGGACAAAAACAAACAAATGGGCAGGGTGGTGAGCTTGGCACAACTGGGTTGGTATGTATTCACTTATTTGTTTTTGTTACATTTGTTGAACTGTATACCAAAACAACAGAAGACATTACTATTGATATTAGCCAAAGCATCATTAGCACAGTTGTGGCCAGTTAATTGCGATGCTGAAACGTTTTCTTTTTCTGAGAGGACTTTTGCCATAATGTAAGTAAGTGAAGCAAAGCAATATCTCTGGTGTGTGTGAATGTCAATGAAGCGGCCGCGTCCAGAGGTGTACTGTACAGCTCTGGCAATGTAACGCTAGTGAGTAAAGCTAATCGAAACATTTGTTTTTGTCATTTATTAGGTGACTCGGTACTCTGTCCACTACCGGGAAACGTACATTGTAAGTTTACGTTCCCGACTTTCCGCCAAGATATTGCAGTGAGCTTGTCTGAACGGGGAGTGCGGACAATTATTTTTAGCGAGTCAGAACTGTGGAGAGTCAATTTGTAAGAAAATGGGTAAATGCCAGGCCAACAAGAACTAACTCGAAATTCCCGACTTCGAATTCCAGCTGGTTGGATGAGGTAGCCGGCGATAGGCACTCGGCTCGTTGCAAAGTTTGCAAAAAAGATATAAAGAGGGGACTTTGGGAGCGAATATAGTTGTATAGTCAAGGCAAGGCAAGTTTATTTGTATAGAACATTTCATACACAAGGCAACTCAATGTGCTTCACGCAAGGACAGGCAACACATAAGCATCAACAAACTAGTTAACATTCAGAGGAAGAAAAATAAATGAAACTAGAGCTGCGAGCAGCTATAAAGGGCCCTCGCAACCTGGGCCACGTTGGGGTACTTGCATGTCGGGGTACTGGCATGTTGGGGTACTGTCCAATAGGACAAGGACCATCTAAAATGTTTTTGACAAGCCTTGTGTGTGCAAAGTTTTATCAAAAGGCCAAAGATGGTGAGCAATTCCCAAAATAAATTCAAAATGGCGGACTTCCTTTTAGGTTTAGCATACGGCTACAGAATACTTTTTGTAGGTCTTAGGCTAATAGGTATGCCTCCCAGTTTTCACAAATCTAAGTCAAGTCATATTTAGTTATATAGCGCTTGAATCATACAATCGGAAATGCACCATAAAAATGTCTAGAGAGCGCAATTTATTGCAAATTGCACAAGAAATCTCTAAAAATTAATGATCATTACAAGTCTGATGTGTGCGCAAAGTTTCATGAGTTTTCACACATATATAGACAAAAAAAAGCAGCACTTGGCAAACAATGCATCGCTATGGCAACAGCGTGCGACAAAATAAAAAACTTTCGATAACTTTGCATCTTAAAACATCTTAAGATGAAACACACCAAGTTTGAAGACGGTCGGATGAATTTTGTAGGAGGAGTTCGTTAAAATATGACCCCTAAAAAAGGCCACAAAAAATGGCTACAAATTCCATCGTAAATCAAAATGGTGGACTTCCTGTTTGGTTTTGCAAATGATTCCAAGAGACTTTTTTTTTTTTTGTACATCGTAGGCTCTTAAGTATGCCTGCAAATTATCATAGCTCTAGGTGAAACGTACAACCGGGAATGCTTCGTTAAAGAGGAGTTTTTTTTTTTTTTTTTTTTTTTAGCTCAAAATGTGATGCCCGGCCCCTGGGGGACTTCCTGTTGGGTTTAGCACATGGCACCAAGAGACTTTTTTTTGTACATTGTGGGCTGTTACACATGTCTACAAATTTTCGTAGCTCTAGCTGCTTTGTACAACTGGGAATGCTTCATTAAGAAAGAATTTTTTCCTTTGCAAACTGTGCATGCCACGGCAACAGCGTGCGACGAAATAAAAAGCTTTCAATAACTTTTAATCTACAACATCTTAAGATGAATCACCCCAAGTTTGGAGATGATCGGATAAACTCTGTAGGAGGAGTTTGTTAAAATAAGACCCCTATGAAATTGCCCAAAATATGGCAACACGTTCCAAAGTAAATCAAAATGGCAGACTTTCTGTTAGCATATGGTTCAAAAAGAGCTTTTTGTACCTCGAGGGCTGTTACATAGGTCTTCAAATTTTTGTAACTCTAGGTGAATCGTACAGCCGGGAATGCTTCATAAGTAAGAATTTTGAAATGTAAAATTTGATGCCCTGACTCTGGCTGACTTCCTGTTCGGTTTAGCAAATGGCACCAAAAGACTTTTTTTGTAGGTCATAGTCTGTTACATATGTGTACTAATTTGTGTAGCTCTAGATTAAACGTACAACCGGCAATGCTTCGTTAAGTAAGAAATTTGAAACTCTAATTTTGATACTCCGCCGCCGTCATATAGTATGTCAAAAACTTTTGATTTTTTTACCATGATGTTGTCCCAGGTGTTGAGATGGTACAGCCCGGGTTTGAAGTCAGTCGGGTTAACCGTGTAGGATTAGGGGGCAAAAGTATGACCCCTGTAAATGGGCCAAAATTGGACATTCAAATACTCATACCTCACTTCCTGTCTATTTTAGGGTACACTTGGCCCATTTTAGAGGCAAAAAAACCAAAAACAAAAAACACATACGGTATTTTATACAAAATTTGTAAACTCATTGTGAGATAATTAAGTCGTGTATGAATATTCTTTCACTTTCCACCACTCAAAATGTTTATTGGCATCAGACATTTACAGGGGCCATACTCTTGCCCAATTCTCCGACACGTTTCATCTAATTTACTTCAAACTTTACCTGGACCATGTCAAGATCTGGGCCAACAACAGGAGAAAAAAAATCTTGACTTTTCGAAATACTATATGATGAGGGCGGGGCATCAAATCTTGCGTTTCACAATGAAAAAGGATATGCTTAATAACTCCCCGGTACATGCTTCAAAAAATACCAAACTTGACATGTATGTTTATTAGGCTGGGAATCTTTGACTGTCTCACGATTACGATTTTTGGGTCTACGATTTGATTCTGAATCGATTTTCGATTCACAATCGATTTTCGATTCTCGATTCAAACGCTTTCCGATTCAAAATGATTTGATTGCCAAATGATTTCTGCTTCAATTTACAGATATGCACAACAATATCATGATCTACTCCAGTCTGCTTTGCAAAACAAAATGACAAAGAGACATTAAAGTGTCTTTTTTTTTTTTTTTTTTTTTTTAAACATTTATTAATTTTGTATTGTAAGTGCCTTTTTCCACAAAAACAGCAGGTAGGCTACCCTTCTTCGTCATTTGTAATTTAAATAAAAACGATTTTTGGATATTAATATCGATTCGATTCATAAATGAGAATCTCGATTCTTTTATGAATCGATTTTTTGGCACACCCCTAATGTTTATAGTCAAGGCCTGAAAGTATTTGGAAAAAAATATCCCACATACAGTATTTTGTACAAAATTTGTAAACTCATTGTAAGTGTAATAACTAAGTCATTTATGAATATGCTTTTACTTTCCACCACTTAAAATGTTCACTAGCATCAGACCTATCCAAACATATGTACTTTTTATTTTTATTATTTTTAATAGCCTCTATAAAAGCAATATTGTACAATGAGTACAACGAACGATGATGTGTTCATATACTTTTACAAAAAATACCAATCAGAGCAACTCATTGCCTAAAAATAAAAAAGGACGCAGATTTTTGCAGATACTAACATTCACCAAATCCTAGTGAGCTTTACACACTCATCACACCTGGCAAAAAAAAATCCGCATGTAAAGGTTTATTATGCCATTTTCAAAGAAATTCTGCTTCCAATGTGACAGTACCCCAATGTGCCAATACCCCAACGTGCAAGTACCCCAAAGTGGCCTGGACTGCGAGGGCCCTTTATAGCCGCTCGCAGCTCTAGATTTCTTTGAAATTTGTTGCTATTTGTTTGGCTGTTTTATAGGGGTCATATTTTAACGAACTCCTACAGAATTTACTCGATCGTCTTTTAACTTGCCGTGTTTCATCTTAAGTTGTTAAAGATGAAAAGTTATTAAAAGCTATTTATTTCGTTGCACGCTATTGCCGTGGCATGCACTGTTTGCAAAGGGGGGAAAAATAATCTATCTTAATGAAGCATTCCCGGTTGTACGTTTCACCTAGAGCTACAAAAATTTGTAGTCATATCATATGTAACATCCCTCAATGTACAAAAAAAAAAAAAAAAAAAAGGTCTATGGGAGTCATATGCAAAACTTAACAGGATGTCCGCCATTTTAATTAGGGCCCGAGCAGCGACCGCTGCGAGGTCCCTATTGTTTTTGTAAAAATTATTATTATTAGGGCCCGAGCAGCGACCGCTGCGAGGTCCCTCTTGTTTTTGGAAGAATTATTATTATTATTAGGGCCCGAGCAGCGACCGCTGCGAGGTCCCTATTGTTTTTGTAAAAATTATTATTATTATTAGGGCCCGAGCAGCGACCGCTGCGAGGTCCCTATTGTTTTTGTAAAAATTATTATTATTATTATTATTAGGGCCCGAGCAGCGACCGCTGCGAGGTCCCTCTTGTTTTTGTAAGAATTATTATTATTAGGGCCCGAGCAGCGACCGCTGCGAGGTCCCTATTGTTTTTGTAAAAATTATTATTATTAGGGCCCGAGCAGCGACCGCTGCGAGGTCCCTATTGTTTTTGTAAAAATTATTATTATTAGGGCCCGAGCAGCGACCGCTGCGAGGTCCCTATTGTTTTAGTAAAAATTCTTCTTCTTCTTCTTCTTCTTCTTCTTCTTCTTCTTCTTCTTCTTCTTCTTCTTCTTCTTCTTCTTCTTCTTTATTCTCCGCAAACGATCGCAATTTTGGGTACCTAAACATTCACCAAAACTCACTGAACTTTGCACGCTCCTCAGGCCCGGCGAAAAATGTGATATTATGAAGTTGTCATAACAATGCGACTCTATAGCGCCCCCTAGCATAGAAAAATAAAAACCAAGCCCGGCACGTTTGAGCTAGAGCAACGAAAATTGGCAGGCACGTGTAGCACACCGAGACGCACAAAAAAGTCTATTGGGACCATGTAGCTAAAATGTACAGGAAGTGAGCTATGAATTTTTTAATGTCCAATTTTGGCCTGTTTTGGCACATTCACTGTGGTCATGCTTTTTCCCCCTTTACAAACATTTTTCATCCAATTGACTTCAAACTTGGCATTTATCATCTCAAGACCTGAGAAAACAACTGGGCAAAATATCTTGCCTTTTCGAAATACTATATGATGGGGGCGGGGCATCAAATATTGCCTTTAAAATTTCATTTGTCCAGAAAGAGCAAATACTTAATAACTCCCCTGTTCAAGCTCCAAAAAATCTCAAACTTCTCAGGCAACGTAATAGTCACGGCCTGAAAACATCTGTATGATAAAATTCAGTTATACATATAGCGCCACCTAGTGGTAACAATAAATGTCATACTTTACGGTTTTAGCTACTGTGCTGAGCTCGTTGAAGGGATCAAGTTGAATAATGGTCAGAAAAGCCTTAAGATGTTGATCATGCTCCACACCTAATATTGTAACTTTTGGCCAAAGGGCGTGGCCGCTACGGTGCCGCAAAGTCTGAAGATTTTTCGTGACAATGAAAGCTGCATTAACTTGAGAGAGATGATCCTATCTTCTCAAAATTTCACACATTTGATGAGAGTCCAGCCCTAAAGACACCTACGAACTTATATTTCATCTTACTGATAGCGCCACCTAGTGGCAATTTTTTTTCTTACGAATTTTCTTCTACGTTTTTCTCCAAACACGTTAACTGGACCTACCTCATATTTGCTCAGATGAGGGTTTCGGCCTTCATGATGTCACAACATGAAGTTTGTGAGTTTTCGCGAATCGCTGTGGGCGTGGCTAAGCGCTGTTCGCCAAGAAAACAACGCCAGTTTTGAGGGTCTAAACATGCGCAGAAACTCATGAAACTTGGCACACATATCTGACCTGGTAAAATGAGCAATATTTTATTGTTGATTGTGCTATTTTTACAAAAATGACTCAATAGCGCCCCCTATAAATTTTTAACGAAGCAGCCCCGGTGGACGTTTAAGCAAGAACGACGAATATTTTTAGGTCTATGAGGGAGCCCAAGACCTACAAAAAAAGTCTCTTGGACCTATATGCTAAAATGAACAGGAAGTGAGCTACGAATTTTTGAATGTCCCATTTTTGACGATTTTTGCACATTTACAGGGGGCATACTTTTGCCCACTTCTCCTACACGATTCATCCGACTGACTTCAGACTTGACCTGGACCATGTCAAGACCGGAGCCAACAACAGGGGGAAAAATCTTGACTTTTCGGAATACTATATGATGAGGGCGGGGCATCAAATTTTGTGTTTCGCAATGAAAAAGGATATGCTTAATAACTCCCCGGTGCATGCTCCAAAAAATCCCAAACTTGACATGTATGCATATAATCAAGGCCTGAAGCTATCTCTATGACAACATTCAGTTATAAATACAGCGCCACCTAGCCCTTGAGGCTAAAAAAAAAATACCCCACATACGGTATTTTGTACAAAAAATGTAAACTCATTCTAAGTGTGATAACTAAGTCATTTATGAATATTCTTTTAGTTTCCACCACTCAAAATGTTCACTGGCATCAGACCGATTCAAACATATGTATTTTTTATTTAGTTTTATTTATTTTTGATAGCCTCTATGGACGTTAAAAGCAGTATCGTGAATGAAGGATATGCTTAATAACTCCCCGGTACATGCTTCAAAAAAATCCCAAACTTGACATGTATATTTATAGTCAAGGCCTGAAGGTATCTCTATGACAAAATTCAGTTATGAATACAGCGCAACCTAGTCCTTGAGGCATTAAAAAAAACAAAAAAAAAACACTTACGGTATTTTGTACAAAATTTGTGAACTCATTGTAAGTATTATAACTAAGTCATTTATGAATATTCTTTTACTTTCCACTACTCAAGATGTTCACTGGTATCAGACCGTTCCAAACAAATGTACTTTTTTATTTTGTTTTATTTATTTTTGATAGCCTCTATGGACAATAAAAGCAACATCGTGCAATGAGTACGAGCGATGATGGGTATATATACTTTTGGAAAAAATACCAATCAGGTCAACTCATTCCCAAAAAATAAAAAAAAGACGCTGATTTTTGCAGATCTTAACAATCACCAAAACCCATTGAGCTTGACACACACATCACACCTGACAAAAAAAAAAAATCCACATGTAAAGGTTTATCATGCCATGTTCAAAGAAATTTTAATCCTAATGTGCCAGTACCCCAATATGCTAGTACCCCAACTTGCAAGTACCCCAACGTGCAAGTACCCCAACGTGGCCCGGGCTGCGAGGGCCCTTGATAGCTGCTCGCAGCTCTAGTTCTTCTTCTTCTTCTTCTTCTTCTTCTTCTTCTTCTTCTTCTTCTTCTTCTTCTTTATTCTCCGCAAACGATCACGATTTTGGGTACCTAAACATTCACGAAAACTCACCAAACTTTGCACACTCCTCAGGCCCGGCGAAAAATGTTATATTATGAAGCCGGCATAACAACGCGACTCTATAGCGCCCCCTAGCGTAGAAAAATAAAAACCAAGCCCGGCACGTTTAAGCTAGAGCAACGAAAATTGGCAGGCACGTGTAGCACCCCGAGACGCACAAAAAAGTCTATTGGGACCATGTAGCTAAAATGTACAGGAAGTGAGCTATGAATTTTTTTATGTCCAATTTTGGCCTATTTTGGCACATTCACTGTGGTCATGCTTTTCCCCCCTTTGCAAACATTTTTCATCCAATTGACTTCAAACTTGGCATTTATCATCTCAAGACCTGAGAGAAACACTGGGCAAAAAGTCTTGCCTTTTCGAAATACTATATGACGGGGGCGGGGCATCAAATATTGCCTTTAAAATTTCATTTGTCCAGAAAGAGCAAATGCTTAATAACTCCCATGTTGAAGCTCCAAAAAATCTCAAACTTCTCAGGCAACGTAATAGTCACGGCCTGAAAACATCTATATGATAATATTCAGTTATACATATAGCGCCACCTAGTGGTAACAATAAATGTCATACTTTACGTTTTTAGCTACTGTGCCGAGCTCGTTGAAGGGATCCAGTTGAAAATTGGTCAGAAAAGCCTTAAGATGTTGATCATGCCCCACACCGAATATTGTAACTTTTCGCCAAAGGGCGTGGCCGCTACGGTGACGCAAAGTCTGAAGATTTTTGTGACAATAAAAGCTGCATGAACTTGACCGAGATGATCCTATCTTCTCAAAATTTCACACATTTGATGAGAGTCCAGCCCTAAAGACAGCTACGAACTTATATCTCATCTTAGTGATAGCGCCACCTAGTGGCAATTTTTTTTCTTAAGAATTTTCTTCTACATTTTTCTCCAAACACTTTAACTGGACCAACGTCATATTTGCTCAGATGAGGGTTTCGGCCTTCATGATGTCACAACACGAAGTTTGTGAGTTTTCGCGAATCGTTGTGGGCGTGGCTAAGCACTGTTCGCCAAGAAAACAACGCCAGTTTTGATGGTCTAAACATGCGCAGAAACTCATGAAACTTGGCACACACATCTGGCCTGGCAAAATGAGCAATATTTTATTGTTGATTGTGCTATTTTCACAAAAATGACTCAATAGCGCCGCCTAGAAATTTTTAACGAAGCAGCCCCGGTTGTACGTTTAAGCAAGATCTCCGAAGATTTTTAGGTGTATGAGGGAGCCCAAGACCTACAAAAAAGTCTCTTGGACCTATATGCTAAAATGAACAGGAAGTGAGCTACGAATTTTTGAATGTCCCATTTTTTACGATTTTGGCACATTTACAGGGGGCATACTTTTGCCCACTGCTCCTACACGTTTCATCCGACTGACTTCAGACTTGACCTGGACCATGTCAAGACCTGAGCCAATGACAAGGGGAAAAATCTTGACTTTTCGGAATACTATATGATGAGGGCGGGGCATCAAATTTTGTGTTTCGCAATGAAAAAGGATATGCTTAATAACTCCCCGGTACATGCTCCAAAAAATCCCAAACTTGACATGTATGTTTATAGTTAAGGCCTGAAGGTATATCTATGACAATTTTCAGTTATATATGCAGCGCCACCTAGCCTTTGAGGCGTGAAAAAAAAAATACCCCACTTACGGTATTTTTACAAAAATTGTAAACACGTTTCGCAATGAAAAAGGATATGCTTAATAACTCCCCGGTGCATGCTCCAAAAAATCCCAAACTTGACAGGTATGTTTATCGTCAAGTCCTGAAAGTATCTCGATGACAACATTCAGTTATATATGCTGCGCCACCTAGCCCTTGAGGCAAAACAAAAAAATACCCCACATACGGTATTTTGTACAAAAAATGTAAACTCATTCTAAGTGTGATAACTAAGTCATTTATGAATATTCTTTTACTTTCCACCACTCAAAATGTTAACTGGCATCAGACTTATCCAAACATGTACTTTTTTATTTATTTTTGATAGCCTCTATGGACATTAAAAGCAATATCGTGAATGAAGGATATGCTTAATAACTCCACGGTACATGCTCCAAAAAAATCCCACACTTGACATGTATGTTTTGAGTCAAGGCTTGAAGGTATCCCTATGACAACATTCCATTATATATACAGCGCCACCTAGCCCTTGAGGCATAAAAAAAAAATACACCAACTTAACGGTATTTTTACAAAAAAATAATAATAATCCACATGTCAAGGTTTATCATGCCATTTTCAAAGAAATTCTGCTTCCAATGTGCCGTACCTAAACTTGCCAGTACCCCAACGTGCAAGTACCCCAACGTGGCCCGGGCTGCGAGGGCCCTTTATAGCTGCTCGCAGCTCTAGTTATTAGGGCCCGAGCAGCGACCGCTGCGAGGTCCCTATTGTTTTTCGTTCGAAATATTAGGGCCCGAGCAGCGGCGGCGGCGATGCCGCTGCGAGGCCCTATTGTTTTTGTAGGAATTATTATTATTATTAATATTAATATTAATATTATTATTATTATTAGGGCCCGAGCAGCGGCGGCGGCGGTGCCGCTGCGAGGCCCTATTGTTTTTGTAGGAATTCTTCTTATTAGGGCCCGAGCAGCGGCGGCGGCGGTGCCGCTGCGAGGCCCTATTGTTTTTGTAGGAATTATTCTTCTTCTTCTTCTTATTATTATTATTATTAGGGCCCGAGCAGCGGCGGCGGCGGTGCCGCTGCGAGGCCCTATTGTTTTTGTAGGAATTCTTCTTATTATTATTATTCTTATTATTATTCTTCTCCGCAAACAATCGCATTTTTGAGACGCTAAACGTGAACGAAAACTCACCAAACTTTACACGCACATCAGGCCTGGCGAAAAATTTGATATTTTAAAGTCGCCATACATGATAACAGAAAAATGGCTCCATAGCGCCACCTACATAGGTTAAACGGATCCCTGTCCCGCTACGATTGTCCTATGGCGACGAAAATTGTGTGGCACCCGTAGCACATCCAGATGAACAAAAACCTCTTTGATGTGTGTACCCTAAAATAGACAGAAAGTGAGGTATGATCATCTGACTGTCCAATTTTGGCCCAGTTTTGCACATTTACAGGGGTCATACTTTTGCCCGCTTCTCCTACACGGTTAACCCGATTAACTTCAAACTTGGGATGGACCATCTCAACACCTGGGACAACATCATTGTAAAAAATCTAAAGTTTTTGATATACTATATGACGTCGGCGACGCATCAAATTTAGAGTTTAAAAATTCTTACTTCATGAAGCATTGCCGGTTGTACGTTTAATCTAGAGCTACGAAAATTTGTACACATATGTAACAGGCTATGACCTACAAAAAACTCTTTTTGAACCATATGCTAAACCTCACAGGAAGTCCGCCATTTTGATTTATTTTGGAACGTGTTGCCATTTTTTTGGCCATTTCATTGGGGTCTTATTTTAACGAACTCCTCCTACAGTGTTTATCCGATCATCTTCAAACTTGGTGTGATTCATCTTAAGATGTTGAAGATGAAAAGTTATTGAAAGCTTTGTATTTCGTCGCACGCTGTTGTCATGGCATGCACTGTTTGCAAAGGAAAAAAAATATCCTTAAAGAAGCATTGCCAGTTGTACGAAGCAGCTAGAGCTACGAAAATTTGTAGACATATGTAACAGCCCAAGATGTACAAAAAAGTCTCTTGGTGCCCTGTGCTAAACCCAACAGGAAGTCCCCCAGGGGCCGGGCATCACATTTTAAGCTAAAAAACTCCTCTTTAACAAAGCATACCCGGCTGTACGTTTCACCTAGAGTTACCAAAATTTGTAGAGGTATATAACAGCCCTCGAGGTACAAAAAACTCTTTTTGAACCATATGCTAAACCTAACAGGATGTCCGCCATTTTTATTTACTTTGGAATGTGTTGCCATTTTTTGGGCCATTTCATAGGGGTCATATTTTAACGAACTCCTCCTACAGAGTTTATCCGATCATCTTCAAACTTGGTGTGACTCATCTTAAGATGTTGAGGATGAAAAGTTATTGAAAGCTCTTTATTTCGTCGCACGCTGTTGTCGTGGCATGCACTTTTTGCAAAGGAAAAAAATCCCTCTTAATGAAGCATTCCCAGTTGTACGAAGTAGCTAGAGCTACAAAAAATTGTAGACATATGTAACAGCCCACAGTGTACAAAAAAGTCTCTTGGTGCCATGTGCTAAACCCAACAGGAAGTCCCCCAGGGGCCGGGCATCACATTTTGAGCTAGAAAACTCCTCTTTAACGAAGCATTCCCGGTTGTACGTTTCACCTAGCGCGATGATAATTTGCAGGCATACATAAGAGCCCACGATGTACAAAAAAGTCTCTTGGAACCATGTGATAAACCAAACAGGAAGTCTGCCATTTTGATTTACGATGGGATTTGTTGCCATTTTTTGTGGCCTTTTTCAGTTGTCATATTTTAACGAACTCCTCGTACAAAGTTCATCCAACCGTCTTCAAACTTGGTGTGTTTCATCTTAAGATGTTTAAGATGCAAAGTTATCAAAAGTTTTTTATTTTGTCGCACGCTGCTGCTATAGCGATGCAGTTTGCCAAGTGAAGTGCTGCTTTGTTTTTTTATCTATACATGTGTGAAAACTTATGAAACTTTGCAAACACATCAGACTTGTCATGAACATGAATTTTTAGAGATTTATTGTGCAATGTGTGAAAACTCATGAAACTTTGCAAACACATCAGACTTGTCATGAACATGAATTTTTAGAGATTTATTGTGCAATTTGCAATAAATAGCGCCCTCTAGACATTTTTATGAAGTATTTCCGATTGTATGATTCTGCTAGATTTGTGACAATTAGGACAGACCCCTATCAGCCTAATACCTACAAAAAAGTATTATGTAGCCATTTGCCAAACCAAAGAGGAAGTCCGCTATTTTGATTTTATTTTGGGAATTATACATCATTTTTGGCCTCTTTCATTAAACTTTGCACAGACAAGGCATGGAAAAAACTAACATTTTAAATGGTCCTTGTTCCATGTAACAGTGCCCCAACGTGCCAGTACCCTGACGTGCAAGTAACCCAACGTTGTGCTCAATAGCGCCCTCTATGCATTTTTATGGAGCATTTCCAATTGTATGATTCAAGCGATACACAACTAAAGATGACTTGACCTAGATTTGTGAAAACTGGGAGGCATACCTATTAGCTTAAGACCTACAAAAAGTATTCTGTAGCCGTATGCTAAACCTAAAAGGAAGTCCGCCATTTTGAATTTATTTTGGGAATTGCACACCATCTTTGGACTTTTACACTAACAAAGCTTGTCAAAAACATTTTAGATGGTCCTTGTCCGATTTGACAGTTCCCCAACGTGCCAGTACCCTGACGTGCAAGTACCCCAATGTGGCCCAGGTTGCGAGGGCCCTTTATAGCTGCTCGCAGCTCTAGTTATTATTATTATTATTATTCTCCGCAAACAATCGCATTTTTGAGACGCTAAACGTGAACGAAAACTCACCAAACTTTACACGCACATCAGGCCTGGCGAAAAATTTGATATTTTAAAGTCGCCATACATGATAACAGAAAAATGGCTCCATAGCGCCACCTACATGGGTTAAACGGATCCCTGTCCCGCTACGATTGTCCTATGACGACGAAAATTGTGTGGCACCCGTAGCACATCCAGATGAACAAAAACCTCTTTGATGTGTGTACCCTAAAATAGACAGAAAGTGAGGTATGATCATCTGAATGTCCAATTTTGGCCCAGTTTTGCACATTTACAGGGGTCATACTTTTGCCCGCTTCTCCTACACGGTTAACCTGATTGACTTCAAACTTGGGATGGACCATCTCAACACCTGGGACAACATCATTGTAAAAAATCTAAAGTTTTTGATATACTATATGACGGCGGCGACGCATCAAATTTAGAGTTTAAAAATTCTTACTTCACGAAGCATTGCCGGTTGTACGTTTAATCTAGAGCTACGAAAATTGGTACACATATGTAACAGACTATGACCTACAAAAAACTCTTTTTGAACCATATGCTAAACCTCACAGGAAGTCCGCCATTTTGATTTATTTTGGAACGTGTTGCCATTTTTTTGGCCATTTCATTGGGGTCTTATTTTAACGAACTCCTCCTACAGTGTTTATCCGATCATCTTCAAACTTGGTGTGATTCATCTTAAGATGTTGAAGATGAAAAGTTATTGAAAGCTTTGTATTTCGTCGCACGCTGTTGTCATGGCGTGCACTGTTTGCAAAGGAAAAAAAATATCCTTAAAGAAGCATTCCAACTTGTACGAAGCAGCGAGAGCTACGAAAATTTGTAGACATACGTAACAGCCCAAGATGTACAAAAAAGTCTCTTGGTGCCCTGTGCTAAACCCAACAGGAAGTCCCCCAGGGGCCGGGCATCACATTTTGAGCTAAAAAACTCCTCTTTAACAAAGCATACCCGGCTGTACGTTTCACCTAGAGTTACCAAAATTTGTAGAGGTATATAACAGCCCTCGAGGTACAAAAAACTCTTTTTGAACCATATGCTAAACCTAACAGGACGTCCGCCATTTTGATTTACTTTGGAATGTGTTGCCATTTTTTGGGCCATTTCATAGGGGTCATATTTTAACGAACTCCTCCTACAGAGTTTATCCGATCATCTTCAAACTTGGTGTGACTCATCTTAAGATGTTGAGGATGAAAACTTATTGAAAGCTCTTTATTTCTTCGCACGCTGTTGTCGTGGCATGCACTTTTTGCAAAGGAAAAAAATCCTTCTTAATGAAGCATTCCCAGTTGTACGAAGTAGCTAGAGCTACAAAAATTTGTAGACATTTGTAACAGCCCACAATGTACAAAAAAGTCTCTTGGTGCCATGTGCTAAACCCAACAGGAAGTCCCCCAGGGGCCGGGCATCACATTTTGAGCTAGAAAACTCCTCTTTAACGAAGCATTCCCGGTTGTACGTTTCACCTAGCGCGATGATAATTTGCAGGCATACATAAGAGCCCACGATGTACAAAAAAGTCTCTTGGAACCATGTGCTAAACCAAACAGGAAGTCTGCCATTTTGATTTACGATGGGATTTGTTGCCATTTTTTGTGGCCTTTTTCAGGGGTCATATTTTAACGAACTCCTCGTACAAAGTTCATCCGACCGTCTTCAAACTTGGTGTGTTTCATCTTAAGATGTTTAAGATGCAAAGTTATCGAAAGTTTTTTATTTTGTCGCACGCTGCTGCTATAGCGATGCATTGTTTGCCAAGTAAAGTGCTGCTTTGTTTTTTTATCTATACATGTGTGAAAACTCATGAAACTTTGCAAACACATCAGACTTGTCATGAACATGAATTTTTAGAGATTTATTGTGCAATTTGCAATAAATAGCGCCCTCTAGACATTTTTATGAAGTATTTCCGATTGTATGATTCTGCTAGATTTGTGAAAATTAGGACAGACCCCTATCAGCCTAATACCTACAAAAAAGTATGATGTAGCCATTTGCCAAACCAAAGAGGAAGTCCGCTATTTTGATTTTATTTTGGGAATTATACATCATTTTTGGCCTCTTTCATTAAACTTTGCACAGACAAGGCATGGAAAAAACTAACATTTTAAATGGTCCTTGTTCCATGTAACAGTACCCCAACGTGCCAGTACCTTGACGTGCAAGTAACCCAACGTTGTGCTCAATAGCGCCCTCCATGCATTTTTATGGAGCATTTCCAATTGTATGATTCAAGCGATACACAACTAAAGATGACTTGACCTAGATTTGTGAAAACTGGGAGGCATACCTATTAGCTTAAGACCTACAAAAAGTATTCTGTAGCCGTATGCTAAACCTAAAAGGAAGTCCGCCATTTTGAATTTATTTTGGGAATTGCACACCATCTTTGGCCTTTTGCACTCACAAAGCTTGTCAAAAACATTTTAGATGGTCCTTGTCCGATTTGACAGTACCCCAACGTGCCAGTACCCCGACGTGCAAGTACCCCAACGTGGCCCAGGTTGCGAGGGCCCTTTATAGCTGCTCGCAGCTCTAGTTATTATTATTCTTATTCTTATTATTCTTCTCCGCAAACAATCGCATTTTTGAGACACTAAACGTGACCGAAAACTCACCAAACTTTACACGCACATCAGGCCTGGCGAAAAATTTGATATTTTAAAGTCGCCATACATGATAACAGAAAAATGGCTCCTTAGCGCCCCCTACATAGGTTAAACGGATCCCTGTCCCGCTACGATTGTCCGATGGCTATGAAAATTGTGTGGCACCTGTAGCACATCCCAATGAACAAAAACCTCTTTGAAGTGTGTACCCTAAAATAGACAGAAAGTGAGGTATGAGTATTTAAATGTCCAATTTTTGCCAATTTTTGCACATTTACAGGGGTCATACTTTTGCCCGCTTCTCCTACACGGTTAACCCGATTGACTTCAAACTTGGGATGTACCATCTCAACACCTGGGACAACATCATTGTGAAAAATGAAAAGTTTTTGATATACTATATGACGGCGGCGGCGCATCAAATTTAGAGTTGAAAAATTCTTACTTCACGAAGCATTGCCGGTTGTACGTTTAATCTAGAGCTACGAAAATTGGTACACATATGTAACAGGCTATGACCTACAAAAAACTCTTTTTGAACCATATGCTAAACCTAACAGGAAGTCCACCATTTTGATTTATTTTGGAACGTGTTGCCATTTTTTTGGCCATTTCATTGGGGTCTTATTTTAACGAACTCCTCCTACAGTGTTTATCCGATCATCTTCAAACTTGGTGTGATTCATCTTAAGATGTTGAAGATGAAAAGTTATTGAAAGCTTTGTATTTCGTCGCACGCTGTTGTCATGGCATGCACTGTTTTTAAAGGAAAAAAAATATCCTTAAAGAAGCATTCCCATTTGTACGAAGCAGCTAGAGCTACGAAAATTTGTAGACATATGTAACAGCCCAAGATGTACAAAAAAGTCTCTTGGTGCCCTGTGCTAAACCCAACAGGAAGTCCCCCAGGGGCCGGGCATCACATTTTGAGCTAAAAAACTCCTCTTTAACAAAGCATACCCGGCTGTACGTTTCACCTAGAGTTACCAACATTTGTAGAGGTATATAACAGCCCTCGAGGTACAAAAAACTCTTTTTGAACCATATGCTAAACCTAACAGGGCGTCCGCCATTTTGATTTACTTTGGAATGTGTTGCCATTCTTTTTGGCCATTTCATAGGGGTCATATTTTAACAAACTCCTCCTACAGAGTTTATCCGATCATCTTCAAACTTGGTGTGATTCATCTTAAGATGTTGAAAATGAAAAGTTATTGAAAGTTTTTTATTTCATCACACGCTGTTGTCGTGGCATGCACTTTTTGCAAAGGAAAAAAATCCTTCTTAATGAAGCATTCCCAGTTGTACGAAGCAGCTAGAGCGACGAAAAATTGTAGACATATGTAACAGCCCAGGATGTACAAAAAAGTCTCTTGGTGCCATGTGCTAGACCCAACAGGAAGTCCCCCAGGGGCCGGGCATCACATTTTGAGCTAAAAAACTCCTCTTTAACGAAGCATTCCCGGTTGTACGTTTCACCTAGCGCTATGATAATTTGCAGGCATACATAAGAGCCCATGATGTACAAAAAAAAGTCTCTTGGAACCATGTGCTAAACCAAACAGGAAGTCTGCCATTTTGATTTATGATGGGATTTGTTGCCATTTTTTGTGGCCTTTTTCAGGGGTCATATTTTAACGAACCCCTCCTACAAAATTTATCCGACTGTCTTCAAACTTGGTGTGTTTCATCTTAAGATGTTTAAGATGCAAAGTAATCGAAAGTTTTTTATTTTGTAACACGCTGTTGCCATAGCAATGCATTGTTTGTCAAGTGCTGCTTTTTTTTTTTTATACACATGAAAACTCATGAAACTTTGCAAACACATCAGACGTGTCATGAACATGAATTTTCAGAGATTTATTGTGCAATTTGCAATAAATAGCGCCCTCTAGACATTTTTACGAAGCATTTCTGATTGTATGATTATGCTAGACCTACAAAAAAGTATTATGTAGCCATTTGCCAAACCAAAGAGGAAGACCGCTATTTTGATTTTATTTTGGGAATTATACATCATTTTTGGCCTTTTTCATGAAACTTGGCACAGACAAGGCATGGAAAAAACTAACATTTTAAATGGTCCTTGTTCCATGTAACAGTACCCCAACGTGCCAGTACCCCGACGTGCAAGTAACCCAACGTTGTGCTCAATAGCGCCCTCTATGCATTTTTATGGAGCATTTCCAATTGTATGATTCAAGCGATACACAACTAAAGATGACTTGACCTAGATTTGTGAAAACTGGGAGGCATACCTATTAGCTTAAGACCTACAAAAAGTATTCTGTAGCCGTATGCTAAACCTAAAAGGAAGTCCGCCATTTTGAATTTATTTTGGGAATTGCGCACCATATTTTGCGTTTTGATTCAACTTTGCACACACAAGGCTTGTCAAAAACATTTTAGATGGTCCTTGTCCTATTTGACAGTACCCCAACGTGCCAGTACCCCGACGTGCAAGTACCCCAACGTGGCCCGGGTTGCGAGGGCCCTTTATAGCTGCTCGTTATTAGGGCCCGAGCAGCGGCGGCGGCGGTGCCGCTGCGAGGCCCTATTGTTTTTGTAGGAATTCTTCTTATTATTAGGGCCCGAGCAGCGACCGCTGCGAGGTCCCTATTGTTTTTGTAAAAATTATTATTAGGGCCCGAGCAGCGACCGCTGCGAGGTCCCTATTGTTTTTGTAAAAATTATTATTATTAGGGCCCGAGCAGCGACCGCTGCGAGGTCCCTATTGTTTTTGTAAAAATTATTATTATTATTATTATTATTATTATTATTATTATTATTCTTTATTCTCCGCAAACGATCGCGATTTTGGGTACCTAAACATTCACGAAAACTCACCGAACTTTGCACACTCCTCAGGCCCGGCGAAAAATTTGATATTATTAAGTCGTCATAACAATGCGACTCGATAGCGCCCCCTAGCGTAGAAAAATAAAAACCAAGCCCGGCATGTTTGAGCTAGAGCAACAAAAATTGGCAGGCACGTGTAGCACCCCGAGACGCACAAAAAAGTCTATTGGGACCATGTAGCTAAAATGTACAGGAAGTGAGCTATGAATTTTTTAATGTCCAATTTTGGCCTATTTTGGCACATTCACTGTGGTCATGCTTTTTCCCCCTTTGCAAACATTTTTCATCCAATTGACTTCAAACTTGGCATTTATCATCTCAAGACCTGAGAGAACAACTGGGCAAAACATCTTGCCTTTTTGAAATACTATATGACGGGGGCGGGGCATCAAATATTGCCTTTAAAATTTCATTTGTCCAGAAAGAGCAAATGCTTAATAACTCCCATGTTCAAGCTCCAAAAAATCTCAAACTTCTCAGGCAACGTAATAGTCACGGCCTGAAAACATCTATATGATAAAATTCAGTTATACATATAGCGCCACCTAGTGGTTACAATAAATGTCATACTTTACGTTTTTAGCTACTGTGCTGAGCTTGTTGAAGGGATCCATTTGAAAATTGGTCAGAAAAGCCTTAAGATGTTGATCATGCCCCACACCGAATATTGTAACTTTTCGCCAAAGGGCGTGGCCGCTACGGTGACGCAAAGTCTGAAGATTTTTCGTGAAAATAAAAGCTGCATTAACTTGACCGAGATGATCCTATCTTCTCAAAATTTCACACATTTGATGAGAGTCCAGCCCTAAAGACATCTACTGACTTATATTTCATCTAACTGATAGCGCCACCTAGTGGCAATTTTTTTTCTTACGAATTTTCTTCAACGTTTTTCTCCAAACACGTTAACTGGACCTACCTCATATTTGCTCAGATGAGGGATTCGGCTTTCATGATGTCACAACACGAAGTTTGTGAATTTTCGCGAATCGCTGTGGGCGTGGCTAAGCACTGTTCGCCAAGAAAACAACGCCAGTTTTGAGGGTCTAAACATGCGCAGAAACTCATGAAACTTGGCACACACATCTGGCCTGGTAAAATGAACAATATTTCATTGTTGATTGTGCTATTTTTACAAAAATGACTCAATAGCGCCCCCTAGGAATTTTTAATGAAGCAGCCCCGGTTGTACGTTTAAGCAAGATCTACGAAAATTTTTAGGTGTATGAGGGAGCCCAAGACCTACAAAAAAGTCTCTTGGACCCATATGCTAAAATGAACAGGAAGTGAGCTACGAATTTTTGAATGTCCCATTTTTGACGATTTTTGCACATTCACAGGGGGCAGACTTTTGCCCACTTCTCCTACACGTTTCATCTGACTGAGTTAAGACTTGACCTGGACCATGTCAAGACCTGAGCCAACGACAGGGGGAAAAATCTTGACTTTTCGAAATACTATATGATGAAGGCGGGGAATCAAAATTTGTGTTTCGCCCAATTTTGAGGGCCTAAACTGGCCCAGAAACACATGAAACTTGGCACACACATCTGGCCTGGCAAAATGAGCAATTTTTTATCGTCGATTGTGCTATTTTTACAAAAATGACTCAATAGCGCCCCCTAGAAATCTTTAACGAAACAGCCCCAGTTGTACGTTTAAGCAAGAGCTACAAATTTTTTTTAGGTGTATTAGGAAGCCCAAGACCTACAAAAAAGTCTCTTGGACCCATATGCTAAAATGAACAGGAAGCGAGCTACGAATTTTTGAATGTCCCATTTTTGACGATTTTTGCACATTTACAGGGGGCATACTTTTGCCCCCTTCTCCTACACGTTTCATCCGACTGACTTCAGACTTGACCTGGACCATGTCAAGACCTGAGCCAACGACAGGGGGAAAAATCTTGACTTTTCGAAATACTATATGATGAGGGCGGGGCATCAAAATTTGTATTTTGCAATGAAAAAGGATAAGCTTAATAACTCCCCAGTACATGCTCCAAAAAATCCCAAACTTGACATGTATGTTTATAGTCAAGACCTGAAGCTATCTCTATGACAACATTCAGTTATAAATACAGCGCCACCTAGTCCTTGAGGCAAAAAAAAAAAAGCGTCACTTACGGTATTTTTACAAAAATTGTAAACTTATTGTAAGTGTGATAACTAAGTCATTTATGAATATTCTTTTACTTTCCACCACTCAATATGTTCACTGGCATCAGACCGATCCAAACATATGTGCTTTTTTATTTAGTTTAATTTTTATTTTATTTTTTTTGATCGCCTCTATGGACAATAAAAGCAATATTGTGCAATGAGTACGAGCGATGATGTGTATATGTACCTTGACAAAAAATACCAATCAGGGCAACTCATTGCCTAAAAATAAAAAAAGACGCTGATTTTTGCACATCTTAACAATCACCAAAACCCATTGAGCTTGACACAATCATCACACCTGGAAAAAAAAAAAAATCCACGTAATGGTTTATCATGCCATTTTCCAAAAAATTCTGTTTCCAATGTGCCAGTACCCCAACGTGCAAGTACCCCAACGTGGCCCGGGCTGCGAGGGCCCTTTATAGCTGCTCGCAGCTCTAGTTATTAGGGCCCGAGCAGCGGCGGCGGCGGTGCCACTGCGAGGCCCTATTGTTTTTGTAGGAATTCTTCTTATTATTATTCTTATTATTATTCTTCTCCGCAAACAATCGCATTTTTGAGACACTAAACGTGACCAAAAACTCACCAAACTTTACACGCACATCAGGCCTGGCGAAAAATTTGATATTTTAAAGTCGCCATACATGATAACAGAAAAATGGTTCCTTAGCGCCCCCTACATAGGTTAAACGGATCCCTGTCCCGCTACGATTGTCCGACGGCTATGAAAATTGTGTGGCACCTGTAGCACATCCCAATGAACAAAAACCTCTTTGAAGTGTGTACCCTAAAATAGACAGAAAGTGAGGTATGAGTATTTAAATGTCCAATTTTTGCCAATTTTTGCACATTTACAGGGGTCATACTTTTGCCCGCTTCTCCTACACGGTTAACCCGATTGACTTCAAACTTGGGATGTACCATCTCAACACCTGGGACAACATCATTGTGAAAAATGAAAAGTTTTTGATATACTATATGACGGCGGCGGCGCATCAAATTTAGAGTTTAAAAATTCTTACTTCACGAAGCATTGCCGGTTGTACGTTTAATCTAGAGCTACAAAAATTGGTACACATATGTAACAGGCTATGACCTACAAAAAACTCTTTTTGAACCATATGCTAAACCTAACAGGAAGTCCACCATTTTGATTTATTTTGGAACGTGTTGCCATTTTTTTGGCCATTTCATTAGGGTCTTATTTTAACGAACTCCTCCTACAGTGTTTATCCGATCATCTTCAAACTTGGTGTGATTCATCTTAAGATGTTGAAGATGAAAAGTTATTGAAAGCTTTGTATTTCGTCGCACGCTGTTGTCATGGCATGCACTGTTTTTAAAGGAAAAAAATATATCCTTCAAGAAGCATTCCCATTTGTACGAAGCAGCTAGAGCTATGAAAATTTGTAGACATATGCAACAGCCCAAGATGTACAAAAAAGTCTCTTGGTGCCCTGTGCTAAACCCAACAGGAAGTCCCCCAGGGGCCGGGCATCACATTTTGAGCTAAAAAACTCCTCTTTAACAAAGCATACCCGGCTGTACGTTTCACATAGAGTTACCAACATTTGTAGAGGTGTATAACAGCCCTCGAGGTACAAAAAACTCTTTTTGAACCATATGCTAAACCTAACATGACGTCCGCTATTTTGATTTACTTTGGAATGTGTTGCCATTTTTTTTGGCCATTTCATAGGGGTCATATTTTAACAAACTCCTCCTACAGAGTTTATCCGATCATCTTCAAACTTGGTGTGATTCATCTTAAGATGTTGAAAATGAAAAGTTATTGAAAGTTTTTTATTTCGTCACACGCTGTTGTCGTGGCATGCACTTTTTGCAAAGGAAAAAAAATCCTTCTTAATGAAGCATTCCCAGTTGTACGAAGCAGCTAGAGCGACGAAAAATTGTAGACATATGTAACAGCCCAGGATGTACAAAAAAGTCTCTTGGTGCCATGTGCTAAACCCAACAGGAAGTCCCCCAGGGGCCGGGCATCACATTTTGAGCTAAAAAACTCCTCTTTAACGAAGCATTCCCGGTTGTACGTTTCACCTAGCGCTATGATAATTTGCAGGCATACATAAGAGCCCGTGATGTACAAAAAAAGTCTCTTGGAACCATGTGCTAAACAAAACAGGAAGTCTGCCATTTTGATTTATGATGGGATTTGTTGCCATTTTTTGTGGCCTTTTTCAGGGGTCATATTTTAACGAACCCCTCCTACAAAATTTATCCGACTGTCTTCAAACTTGGTGTGTTTCATCTTAAGATGTTTAAGATGCAAAGTAATCGAAAGTTTTTTATTTTGTAACACGCTGTTGCCATAGCAATGCATTGTTTGTCAAGTGCTGCTTTTTTTTTTTTTATACACATGAAAACTCATGAAACTTTGCAAACACATCAGACTTGTCATGAACATGAATTTTCAGAGATTTATTGTGCAATTTGCAATAAATAGCGCCCTCTAGACATTTTTATGAAGCATTTCCGATTGTATGATTATGCTAGACCTACAAAAAAGTATTATGTAGCCATTTGCCAAACCAAAGAGGAAGTCCGCTATTTTGATTTTATTTTGGGAAATATACATCATTTTTGGCCTTTTTCATTAAACTTTGCACAGAAAAGGCATGGAAAAAACTAACATTTTAAATGGTCCTTGTTCCATGTAACAGTTGTCAAGTGCTGCTTTTTTTTTTTTTTTATACACATGAAAACTCATGAAACTTTGCAAACACATCAGACTTGTCATGAACATGAATTTTCAGAGATTTATTGTGCAATTTGCAATAAATAGCGCCCTCTAGGCATTTTTATGAAGCATTTCCGATTGTATGATTATGCTAGACCTACAAAAAAGTATTATGTAGCCATTTGCCAAACCAAAGAGGAAGTCCGCTATTTTGATTTTATTTTGGGAACTATACATCATTTTTGGCCTTTTTCATTAAACTTTGCACAGACAAGGCATGGAAAAAACTAACATTTTAAATGGTCCTTGTTCCATGTAACAGTACCCCAACGTGCCAGTACCCTGACGTGCAAGTAACCCAACGTTGTGCTCAATAGCGCCCTCTATGCATTTTTATGGAGCATTTCCAATTGTATGATTCAAGCGATACACAACTAAAGATGACTTGACCTAGATTTGTGAAAACTGGGAGGCATACCTATTAGCTTAAGACCTACAAAAAGTATTCTGTAGCCGTATGCTAAACCTAAAAGGAAGTCCGCCATTTTGAATTTATTTTGGGAATTGCGCACCATATTTTGCGTTTTGATTAAACTTTGCACACACAAGGCTTGTCAAAAACATTTTAGATGGTCCTTGTCCTATTTTACAGTACCCCAACGTGCCAGTACCCCGACGTGCAAGTACCCCAACGTGGCCCGGGTTGCGAGGGCCCTTTATAGCTGCTCGCAGCTCTAGTTAGGGCCCGAGCAGCGGCGGCGGCGGTGCCGCTGCGAGGCCCTATTGTTTTTGTAGGAATTCTTCTTATTATTATTAGGGCCCGAGCAGCGACCGCTGCGAGGTCCCTATTGTTCCTGAAGGAATTCTTATTATTATTCTTCTTCTTCTTCTTTGTTATTATTCTTTTCCGCAAACAACCACATTTTTGAGGCACTAAACATGAACGAAAACTCACCAAACTTTACACGCAGATCGGGTCTGGCGAAAAATTTGATATTTTAAAGTCGCCATACATGATAACAGAAAAATGGCTCTGTAGCGCCACCTACATAGGTTTAACGGATCCCAGTCCCGCTACGATTGTCCTATGGCTACGAAAATTGTGTGGCACCTGTAGCACATCCAGATGAACAAAAACCTCTTTGATATGTGTACCCTAAAATAGACAGGAAGTGAGGTATGAGTATTTGAATGTCCAATTTTGGCCCATTTTTGCACATTTACAGGGGTCATACTTTTGCCCGCTTCTCCTACACGGTTAACCCGATTGACTTCAAACTTGGGCTGTACCATCTCAACACCTGGGACAACATCATGGTAAAAAATCTAAAGTTTTTGACATACTATATGACGGTGGCGGGGCATCAAATTTACAGTTTCAAAATTCTTACTTAACGAAGCATTGCCGGTGGTACGTTTAATCTAGAGCTACGAAAATTGGTACACATATGTAACAGACTATGATCTACAAAAAAGCCTGTTGGTGCCATATGCTAAACCTAACAGGAAGTCCGCCAGAGGCGAGGCATCAAATTTTGTGTTTCAAAATTCTAACTTAATGAAGCATTCCCGGCTGTACATTTCACCTAGAGTTACCAATATTTGAAGACATATGTAACAGCCCTCAAGGTACAAAAAACTCTTTTTGAACCATATGCTAAACCGAACAGGAAGTCCGCCATTTTGATTTACTTTGGAACGTGTTGCCATTTTTTGGGCCATTTCATAGGGGTCTTATTTTAACGAACTCCTCCTACAGAGTTTATCCGATCATCTCCAAACTTGGTGTGATTCATCTTAAGATGTTGAAGATGAAAAGTTATTGAAAGCTTTTTATTTTGTCGCACGCTGTTGCCGTGGCATGCACAGTTTGCAAAGGAAAAAATTACTTCTTAATGAAGCATTCCCAGTTGTACGAAGCAGCTAGAGCTACGAAAATTTGGAGACAAATGTAACAGCCCACGATGTACAAAAAAGTCTCTTGGTGCCATGTGCTAAACCCAACAGGAAGTCCCGTAGGGGCCGGGCATCACATTTTGAGCTAAAAAACTCCTCTTTAACGAAGCATTCCCGGTTGTACGTTTCACCTAGCGCTATGATAATTTAGAGGCATACATAAGAGCCCACGATGTACAAAAAAGTCTCTTGGAACCATGTGCTAAACCAAACAGGAAGTCCGCCATTTTGATTTATGATGGGATTTGTAGACTTTTTTTGTGGCCTTTTTTAGGGGTCATATTTTAACTCCTCCTACAAAATTCATCCGACCGTGTTCAAACTTGGTGTGTTTCATCTTAAGATGTTTAAGATGCAAATTTATCGAAAGTTTTTTATTTTGTCGCACGCTGCTGCTATAGCGATGCATTGGTTGCCAAGTAAAGTGCTGCTTTGTTTTTTTTTATCTCTACATGTGTGAAAACTCGTGAAACTTTGCACACACATCAGACTTGTCATTAACATGAATTTTTAGAGATTTCTTGTGCAATTTGCAATAAATCGCACCCTCTATACATTTTTTATGGAACATTTCCGATTGGATGATTCAAGCGCAAAATAACTAAAGATGACTTGACTTGACCTAGATTTGTGAAAACTCAGAGGCATACCTATTATATTATTATTATTTTTTGTACCTTACAAGATTATCTCTTGTGCCACATTAAACCCCTTTGCAGGCCTGAGCCAAACCACGGTCCATACATTTGATACCACTGCTTTATTTCAATGGTCAAGTACTTCATAACCACACCTACTTATGCTTGTCCTTGCATATATAGTAGACAACAAAGAGCTCTTTCAACAAAAGACATTTCCATCTACAAAGTCATACAAGGTAAGCACTCTATAAATTCTGCAATCACTACACTTCTATTCCTAAATTATCACTTCAAATACCAACAATGGTTAATACAGCTACAAATTTCTTGTATGTTTATGAAGTATGATACTGTATTTATTTCTACTCCTTTGCTTTTCTACAGAACATGAACAAATCAACAAGCAAATTCTCTTTTGATAAAGACCCTCTAATCATCTCCATACGCAAAGATTGCCAACTTTTTTCCGTAAGTATACAATACATAAACTAAACAGGACAACTTTCTCAATCATATACAGTATGCCATACATATATGTATTAAGTTCTCATTTATTAACAGGTTTGTTAAAGGCACCTTTAGTGTGTTTTTCTGTTTGTAATGTTTCTCCACGAGCACGTCTAGCCATTGATATCATGTAGAACACATATGCTAACCTTTTAGAGACAATTGAAGCTTACTTGCACAGTAGCCACTATCTTAACCACTTAATTCACATGTCTACTTGACAACTTATTACATGTAGTGAAATGGTACTTTGTGCGTCTTATGCTTTTTTCTGAACACTGCTTTTCAACTCTTTCCTTAAAACCAATACATGCGGCACTGTTATACTGTATAAATATATATGTCCGTGTGTATATATAACCATTTATGTACCTGTCGTATCCTTACTTTTATTCATCATTTCATCACACAATCCTAAAACATTGCTTTTTGACCCAGAGGATTCAACTATACCATTTTTGCGTGTCTTATTACTTACTAGCTATATTATTTATTAACGGGCAAAAACTATGAATATAAGATCACCGTCAAATATTACGTCTGTAATATCCATATACAGTGCATTACATAATATGCATTTGTATTAAGACACTACCATGCTAAAAATATGCACACGACTGTTCTGTAAACTACACCTAAGACAACCATACTTCACAGATCTAACATGATTCTTCATTCTTTTTTGTTCTACAGATGTATCAAATGCTGCCACACAGACAGAAGAAGCCACTGAGGACATGCACGAAGACGATGATCACAATATAACAGGACAGGTTAACCCCCCTGAAGTTTTAGCCCGCAGGTCAAAGCGTCCTAGGACTAATTCATCCATGGAGGTTACATTGTCCTAAGACAGACTATGTGCTAACCCAAACTCTTTGACCCCAAGGGATTCATCTGTCCCAGAAAACTTTTACACTAAAGAGTTTATCTGTCCTAGGGCGCTGTTAACCCCAGGTTAAAGTGTTATTTAATCTGTCCTGTTACAACAGCTATACATAAACAGCTGCATTCCTCTCCTGTTCCATCTCTCGCACTTCTTTCATCTCTTTTTCTCCTCTACTTATACCTATGCTTGCTCATGTGCTTTTTTCCCCTTTAGATGATGTCATTGGTTAGCCTGCTTCAAAGCTACATTTTTTCTTGAATAACTGTCACACATTTACTGTTTGCTGGACCCTACAAAACTGTCACAATACTTCACTATGTCATGAATACATATGTGTTGCACAGCGACACCACATTAAGAGTCATCAAAAAGCTTTTTATTTGATCACACACCATCTCTGTGCCATGCAATGTTTTCAAATAAACAGATGCTGGTTTTGAATATCAAACGAGCGACTTTTCATGAAACTTTGCACACACATCAGAAAGTCCACACTTTTGAATTTATTTTGGGAATTGTGCATCATTTTTGGCCTTTTACTGCACCTTTTTACACACAAGGCACGGCAAATGCATTTCTATTTTCCATGGTCCTTGTCTATTTAACAGTACCCCAACGTGCAAGTCCCCCGACTTGCATATACCCCAACGTGGCCCGGGTTGCGAGGGCCCTTTATAGCTGCTCGCAGCTCTAGTTATTCTTATTATTATTCTTCTCCGCAAACAATCGCATTTTTGAGACACTAAACGTGACCGAAAACTCACCAAACTTTACACGCACATCAGGCCTGGCGAAAAATTTGATATTTTAAAGTCGCCATACATGATAACAGAAAAATGGCTCCTTAGCGCCCCCTACATAGGTTAAACGGATCCCTGTCCCGCTACGATTGTCCGACGGCTATGAAAATTGTGTGGCACCTGTAGCACATCCCAATGAACAAAAACCTCTTTGAAGTGTGTACCCTAAAATAGACAGAAAGTGAGGTATGAGTATTTAAATGTCCAATTTTTGCCAATTTTTGCACATTTACAGGGGTCATACTTTTGCCCGCTTCTCCTACACGGTTAACCCGATTGACTTCAAACTTGGGATGTACCATCTCAACACCTGGGACAACATCATTGTGAAAAATGAAAAGTTTTTGATATACTATATGACGGCGGCGGCGCATCAAATTTAGAGTTTAAAAATTCTTACTTCACGAGGCATTGCCGGTTGTACGTTTAATCTAGAGCTACGAAAATTGGTACACATATGTAACAGACTATGACCTACAAAAAACTCTTTTTGAACCATATGCTAAACCTAACAGGAAGTCCACCATTTTGATTTATTTTGGAACGTGTTGCCATTTTTTTGGCCATTTCATTGGGGCCTTATTTTAACGAACTCCTCCTACAGTGTTTATCCGATCATCTTCAAACTTGGTGTGATTCATCTTAAGATGTTGAAGATGAAAAGTTATTGAAAGCTTTGTATTTCGTCGCACGCTGTTGTCATGGCATGCACTGTTTGCAAAGGAAAAAAAATATCCTTAAAGAAGCATTGCCAGTTGTACGAAGCAGCTAGAGCTACGAAAATTTGTAGACATATGTAACAGCCCAAGATGTACAAAAAAGTCTCTTGGTGCCCTGTGCTAAACCCAACAGGAAGTCCCCCAGGGGCCGGGCATCACATTTTGAGCTAAAAAAAACTCCTCTTTAACAAAGCATACCCGGCTGTACGTTTCACCTAGAGTTACCAAAATTTGTAGAGGTATATAACAGCCCTAGAGGTACAAAAAACTCTTTTTGAACCATATGCTAAACCTAACAGGACGTCCGCCATTTTGATTTACTTTGGAATGTGTTGCCATTTTTTTTGGCCATTTCATAGGGGTCATATTTTAACAAACTCCTCCTACAGAGTTTATCCGATCATCTTCAAACTTGGTGTGATTCATCTTAAGATGTTGAAAATGAAAAGTTATTGAAAGTTTTTTATTTCGTCACACGCTGTTATCGTGGCATGCACTTTTTGCAAAGGAAAAAAATCCTTCTTAATGAAGCATTCCCAGTTGTACGAAGCAGCTAGAGCGACGAAAAATTGTAGACATATGTAACAGCCCAGGATGTACAAAAATGTCTCTTGGTGCCATGTGCTAAACGCAACAGGAAGTCCCCCAGGGGCCGGGCATCACATTTTGAGCTAAAAAACTCCTCTTTAACGAAGCATTCCCGGTTGTACGTTTCACCTAGCGCTATGATAATTTGCAGGCATACATAAGAGCCCACGATGTACAAAAAAGTCTCTTGGAACCATGGGCTAAACCAAACAGGAAGTCCGCCATTTTGATTTATGATGGGATTTGTTGCCATTTTTTGTGGCCTTTTTCAGGGGTCATATTTTAACGAACCCCTCCTACAAAATTTATCCGACTGTCTTCAAACTTGGTATGTTTCATCTTAAGATGTTTAAGATGCAAAGTAATCGAAAGTTTTTTATTTTGTCACACGCTGTTGCCATAGCAATGCATGGGAATTGCACACCATATTTTGCGTTTTGATTAAACACCTAAAGCTATGATAATTTGCAGGCAAACATAAGAGCTCAGGATGTACAAAAAAAGTCTCTTGGAGCAATATGCTAAACCAATCAGGAAGTCCACCATTTTGATTTACGTTGGGATTTGTAGCCATTTTTTGTGGCCTTTTTTAGGGGTCATATTTTAACGAACTCCTCCTACAAAATTTATCCGACTGTCTTTAAACTTGGTGTGCTTCATCTTAAGATGTTTAAGATGCAAAGTTATCGAAAGTTATTTATTTTGTCGCACGCCGTTGTCATGGCGATGCATTGTTTGCCAAGTAAAATGTTACTTTTTTTTTTTGGTCTAAACATGTGCAAAAACTCATGAAACTTTACACACACATCAGGCTTGTCATCAGCATGAATATTTTAGAGATTTCTTATTCAATTTGCAATAAATGGTTCAATAGCGCCCTCTAGACATTTTTATGAAGCTTTTGCAAATGTTTTGTGTTTTATGATTCAGCTAGATTTGTAAAAATTGGGATACCTATCAGCCTAAGACTTACAAAAAGGTTTCTAAAGCCATATGCTGAATCAAAAAGGAAGTCTGCCATTTTGATTTACTTTGGTATTTGTAGCCATTTTTTGGGGCCTTTTATAGGGGTCATATTTTCAACAGAACTTATCAGATCGTCTTCATTCTTTGGCGTGTTTCATCTTAAGATATTTAAGATGAAAAGTTATTGAATTTTTTTATTTTGTCACACGCCTTTGCTGTAGCCATGCATTGTTTGTGAAGAAAAATGCTTTTTTGAGAGTCTAAATATGGGTGAAAACTCACAAAACTTTGCACACGCACCAGACCTGTCTAGAACATGAATATTTTATTTAGAGATTTGTTGTGCTATTTGTAATAAATGGCTCAATAGCGCCCTCTAGACATTTTTATGAAGTCTTTCCGATTATATGATTCAGCTAGATGTGTGAATATTGGCAGGCATGCCGAATATATTCAAAAAGTATTCTATATAGCCATGTGCCAATCCATTTTGATTTTATTTTGTTAATTGTGCATCGTTTTTGGCCTTTCCATGAAACTTTAAAAACACAAAGCATGGCAAAAACGTTTACAATTTAGATGGTTTCCTATTTGACAGTACCCCAACATGCCAGTACCCCGACGTGCAAATACCCCAACGTGGCCCGGGTTGCGAGGGCCCTTTATAGCTGCTCGCAGCTCTAGTTATTATTATTATTCTTATTATTATTCTTCTCCGCAAACGATCACATTTTTGAGACACTAAACGTGACCGAAAACTCACCAAACTTTACACGCACATCAGGCCTGGCGAAAAATTTGATATTTTAAAGTCGCCATACATGATAACAGAAAAATGGCTCCTTAGCGCCCCCTACATAGGTTAAACGGATCCCTGTCCCGCTACGATTGTCCGACGGCTATGAAAATTGTGTGGCACCTGTAGCACATCCCAATGAACAAAAACCTCTTTGAAGTGTGTACCCTAAAATAGACAGAAAGTGAGGTATGAGTATTTAAATGTCCAATTTTTGCCAATTTTTGCACATTTACAGGGGTCATACTTTTGCCCGCTTCTCCTACACGGTTAACCCGATTGACTTCAAACTTGGGATGGACCATCTCAACACCTGGGACAACATCATTGTGAAAAATGAAAAGTTTTTGATATAATATATGACGGCGGCGGCGCATCAAATTTAGAGTTTAAAAATTCTTACTTCACGAGGCATTGCCGGTTGTACGTTTAATCTAGAGCTACGAAAATTGGTACACATATGTAACAGACTATGACCTACAAAAAACTCTTTTTGAACCATATGCTAAACCTAACAGGAAGTCCACCATTTTGATTTATTTTGGAACGTGTTGCCATTTTTTTGGCCATTTCATTGGGGCCTTATTTTAACGAACTCCTCCTACAGTGTTTATCCGATCATCTTCAAACTTGGTGTGATTCATCTTAAGATGTTGAAGATGAAAAGTTATTGAAAGCTTTGTATTTCGTCGGACGCTGTTGTCATGGCATGCACTGTTTGCAAAGGAAAAAAAATATCCTTAAAGAAGCATTGCCAGTTGTACGAAGCAGCTAGAGCTACGAAAATTTGTAGACATATGTAACAGCCCAAGATGTACAAAAAAGTCTCTTGGTGCCCTGTGCTAAACCCAACAGGAAGTCCCCCAGGGGCCGGGCATCACATTTTGAGCTAAAAAAACTCCTCTTTAACAAAGCATACCCGGCTGTACGTTTCACCTAGAGTTACCAAAATTTGTAGAGGTATATAACAGCCCTCGAGGTACAAAAAACTCTTTTTCAACCATATGCTAAACCTAACAGGACGTCCGCCATTTTGATTTACTTTGGAATGTGTTGCCATTTTTTTTGGCCATTTCATAGGGGTCATATTTTAACAAACTCCTCCTACAGAGTTTATCCGATCATCTTCAAACTTGGTGTGATTCATCTTAAGATGTTGAAAATGAAAAGTTATTGAAAGTTTTTTATTTCGTCACACGCTGTTATCGTGGCATGCACTTTTTGCAAAGGAAAAAAATCCTTCTTAATGAAGCATTCCCAGTTGTACGAAGCAGCTAGAGCGACGAAAAATTGTAGACATATGTAACAGCCCAGGATGTACAAAAATGTCTCTTGGTGCCATGTGCTAAACGCAACAGGAAGTCCCCCAGGGGCCGGGCATCACATTTTGAGCTAAAAAAAACTCCTCTTTAACGAAGCATTCTCGGTTGTACGTTTCACCTAGCGCTATGATAATTTGCAGGCATACATAAGAGCCCACGATGTACAAAAAAGTCTCTTGGAACCATGTGCTAAACCAAACAGGAAGTCCGCCATTTTGATTTATGATGGGATTTGTTGCCATTTTTTGTGGCCTTTTTCAGGGGTCATATTTTAACGAACCCCTCCTACAAAACTTATCCGACTGTCTTCAAACTTGGTATGTTTCATCTTAAGATGTTTAAGATGCAAAGTAATCGAAAGTTTTTTATTTTGTCACACGCTGTTGACATAGCAATGCATCGAATTGCACACCATATTTTGCGTTTTGATTAAACAGACAAAGCATTCCCGGTTGTACGTTTCACCTAAAGCTATGATAATTTGCAGGCAAACATAAGAGCTCAGGATGTACAAAAAAAGTCTCTTGGAGCCATATGCTAAACCAATCAGGAAGTCCACCATTTTGATTTACGTTTGGATTTGTAGCCATTTTTTGTGGCCTTTTTTAGGGGTCATATTTTAACGAACTCCTCCTACAAAATTTATCCGACTGTCTTTAAACTTGGTGTGCTTCATCTTAAGATGTTTAAGATGCAAAGTTATCGAAAGTTATTTATTTTGTCGCACGCCGTTGTCATGGCGATGCATTGTTTGCCAAGTAAAATGCTGCTTTTTTGTTTTGGTCTAAACATGTGCAAAAACTCATGAAAATTTACACACACATCAGGCTTGTCATCAGCATGAATATTTTAGAGATTTCTTATTCAATTTGCAATAAATGGTTCAATAGCGCCCTCTAGACATTTTTATGAAGCTTTTGCAAATGTTTTGTGTTTTATGATTCAGCTAGATTTGTAAAAATTAGGATACCTATCAGCCTAAGACTTACAAAAAGGTTTCTAAAGCCATATGCTGAATCAAAAAGGAAGTCTGCCATTTTGATTTACTTTGGTATTTGTAGCCATTTTTTGGGGCCTTTTATAGGGGTCATATTTTCAACAGAACTTATCAGATCGTCTTCATTCTTTGGCGTGTTTCATCTTAAGATATTTAAGATGAAAAGTTATTGAATTTTTTTATTTTGTCACACTCCTTTGCTGTAGCCATGCATTGTTTGTGAAGAAAAATGCTTTTTTGAGAGTCTAAATATGGGTGAAAACTCACAAAACTTTGCACACACACCAGACCTGTCTGGAACATGAATATTTTATTTAGAGATTTGTTGTGCAATTTGTAATAAATGGCTCAATCGCGCCCTCTAGACATTTTTATGAAGTCTTTCCGATTATATGATTCAGCTAGATGTGTGAATATTGGCAGGCATGCCGAATATATTCAAAAAGTATTCTATATAGCCATGTGCCAATCCATTTTGATTTTATTTTGTTAATTGTGCATCGTTTTTGGCCTTTCCATGAAACTTTAAAAACACAAAGCATGGCAAAAACGTTTACAATTTAGATGGTTTCCTATTTGACAGTACCCCAACATGCCAGTACCCCGACGTGCAAATACCCCAACGTGGCCCGGGTTGCGAGGGCCCTTTATAGCTGCTCGCAGCTCTAGTTCTTATTATTATTCTTCTCCGCAAACAATCGCATTTTTGAGACGCTAAACGTGAACGAAAACTCACCAAACTTTACACGCACATCAGGCCTGGCGAAAAATTTGATATTTTAAAGTCGCCATACATGATAACAGAAAAATGGCTCCATAGCGCCACCTACATAGGTTAAACGGATCCCTGTCCCGCTACGATTGTCCTATGGCGACGAAAATTGTGTGGCACCCGTAGCACATCCAGATGAACAAAAACCTCTTTGATGTGTGTACCCTAAAATAGACAGAAAGTGAGGTATGATCATCTGACTGTCCAATTTTGGCCCAGTTTTGCACATTTACAGGGGTCATACTTTTGCCCGCTTCTCCTACACGGTTAACCCGATTAACTTCAAACTTGGGATGGACCATCTCAACACCTGGGACAACATCATTGTAAAAAATCTAAAGTTTTTGATATACTATATGACGTCGGCGACGCATCAAATTTAGAGTTTAAAAATTCTTACTTCATGAAGCATTGCCGGTTGTACGTTTAATCTAGAGCTACGAAAATTTGTACACATATGTAACAGGCTATGACCTACAAAAAACTCTTTTTGAACCATATGCTAAACCTCACAGGAAGTCCGCCATTTTGATTTATTTTGGAACGTGTTGCCATTTTTTTGGCCATTTCATTGGGGTCTTATTTTAACGAACTCCTCCTACAGTGTTTATCCGATCATCTTCAAACTTGGTGTGATTCATCTTAAGATGTTGAAGATGAAAAGTTATTGAAAGCTTTGTATTTCGTCGCACGCTGTTGTCATGGCATGCACTGTTTGCAAAGGAAAAAAAATATCCTTAAAGAAGCATTGCCAGTTGTACGAAGCAGCTAGAGCTACGAAAATTTGTAGACATATGTAACAGCCCAAGATGTACAAAAAAGTCTCTTGGTGCCCTGTGCTAAACCCAACAGGAAGTCCCCCAGGGGCCGGGCATCACATTTTAAGCTAAAAAACTCCTCTTTAACAAAGCATACCCGGCTGTACGTTTCACCTAGAGTTACCAAAATTTGTAGAGGTATATAACAGCCCTCGAGGTACAAAAAACTCTTTTTGAACCATATGCTAAACCTAACAGGATGTCCGCCATTTTTATTTACTTTGGAATGTGTTGCCATTTTTTGGGCCATTTCATAGGGGTCATATTTTAACGAACTCCTCCTACAGAGTTTATCCGATCATCTTCAAACTTGGTGTGACTCATCTTAAGATGTTGAGGATGAAAAGTTATTGAAAGCTTTGTATTTCGTCGCACGCTGTTGTCATGGCATGCACTGTTTGCAAAGGAAAAAAAATATCCTTAAAGAAGCATTGCCAGTTGTACGAAGCAGCTAGAGCTACGAAAATTTGTAGACATATGTAACAGCCCAAGATGTACAAAAAGGTCTCTTGGTGCCCTGTGCTAAACCCAACAGGAAGTCCCCCAGGGGCCGGGCATCACATTTTGAGCTAAAAAAAACTCCTCTTTAACAAAGCATACCCGTCTGTACGTTTCACCTAGAGTTACCAAAATTTGTAGAGGTATATAACAGCCCTCGAGGTACAAAAAACTCTTTTTGAACCATATGCTAAACCTAACAGGACGCCCGCCATTTTGATTTACTTTGGAATGTGTTGCCATTTTTTTTGGCCATTTCATAGGGGTCATATTTTAACAAACTCCTCCTACAGAGTTTATCCGATCATCTTCAAACTTGGTGTGATTCATCTTAAGATGTTGAAAATGAAAAGTTATTGAAAGTTTTTTATTTCGTCACACGCTGTTATCGTGGCATGCACTTTTTGCAAAGGAAAAAAATCCTTCTTAATGAAGCATTCCCAGTTGTACGAAGCAGCTAGAGCGACGAAAAATTGTAGACATATGTAACAGCCCAGGATGTACAAAAATGTCTCTTGGTGCCATGTGCTAAACACAACAGGAAGTCCCCCAGGGGCTGGGCATCACATTTTGAGCTAAAAAAACTCCTCTTTAACGAAGCATTCTCGGTTGTACGTTCCACCTAGCGCTATGATAATTTGCAGGCATACATAAGAGCCCACGATGTACAAAAAAGTCTCTTGGAACCATGTGCTAAACCAAACAGGAAGTCCGCCATTTTGATTTATGATGGGATTTGTTGCCATTTTTTGTGGCCTCTTTCAGGGGTCATATTTTAACGAACCCCTCCTACAAAATTTATCCGACTGTCTTCAAACTTGGTATGTTTAATCTTAAGATGTTTAAGATGCAAAGTAATCGAAAGTTTTTTATTTTGTCACACGCTGTTGACATAGCAATGCATCGAATTGCACACCATATTTTGCGTTTTGATTAAACAGACAAAGCATTCCCGGTTGTACGTTTCACCTAAAGCTATGATAATTTGCAGGCATACATAAGAGCCCACGATGTACAAAAAAGTCTCTTGGAGCCATATGCTAAACCAATCAGGAAGTCCACCATTTTGATTTACGTTGGGATTTGCAGCCATTTTTTGTGGCCTTTTTTAGGGGTCATATTTTAACGAACTCCTCCTCCAAAATTTAGCCGACTGTCTTTAAACTTGGTGTGCTTCATCTTAAGATGTTTAAGATGCAAAGTTATCGAAAGTTATTTATTTTGTCGCACGCCGTTGTCATGGCGATGCATTGTTTGCCAAGTAAAATGCTGCTTTTTTTTTTTGTCTAAACATGTGCAAAAACTCATGAAACTTTACACACACATCAGGCTTGTCATCAGCATGAATATTTTAGAGATTTCTTATTAAATTTGCAATAAATGGTTCAATAGCGCCCTCTAGACATTTTTATGAAGCTTTTGCAAATGTTTTGTGTTTTATGATTCAGCTAGATTTGTAAAAATTGGGATACCTATCAGCCTAAGACTTACAAAAAGGTTTCTAAAGCCATATGCTGAATCAAAAAGGAAGTCTGCCATTTTGATTTACTTTGATATTTGTAGCCATTTTTTGGGGCCTTTTATAGGGGTCATATTTTCAACAGAACTTATCAGATCGTCTTCATTCTTTGGCGTGTTTCATCTTAAGATATTTAAGATGAAAAGTTATTGAATTTTTTTATTTTGTCACACTCCTTTGCTGTAGCCATGCATTGTTTGTGAAGAAAAATGCTTTTTTGAGAGTCTAAATATGGGTGAAAACTCACAAAACTTTGCACACACACCAGACCTGTCTGGAACATGAATATTTTATTTAGAGATTTGTTGTGCAATTTGTAATAAATGGCTCAATCGCGCCCTCTAGACATTTTTATGAAGTCTTTCCGATTATATGATTCAGCTAGATGTGTGAATATTGGCAGGCATGCCGAATATATTCAAAAAGTATTCTATATAGCCATGTGCCAATCCATTTTGATTTTATTTTGTTAATTGTGCATCGTTTTTGGCCTTTCCATGAAACTTTAAAAACACAAAGCATGGCAAAAACGTTTACAATTTAGATGGTTTCCTATTTGACAGTACCCCAACATGCCAGTACCCCGACGTGCAAATACCCCAACGTGGCCCGGGTTGCGAGGGCCCTTTATAGCTGCTCGCAGCTCTAGTTCTTATTATTATTCTTCTCCGCAAACAATCGCATTTTTGAGACGCTAAACGTGAACGAAAACTCACCAAACTTTACACGCACATCAGGCCTGGCGAAAAATTTGATATTTTAAAGTCGCCATACATGATAACAGAAAAATGGCTCCATAGCGCCACCTACATAGGTTAAACGGATCCCTGTCCCGCTACGATTGTCCTATGGCGACGAAAATTGTGTGGCACCCGTAGCACATCCAGATGAACAAAAACCTCTTTGATGTGTGTACCCTAAAATAGACAGAAAGTGAGGTATGATCATCTGACTGTCCAATTTTGGCCCAGTTTTGCACATTTACAGGGGTCATACTTTTGCCCGCTTCTCCTACACGGTTAACCCGATTAACTTCAAACTTGGGATGGACCATCTCAACACCTGGGACAACATCATTGTAAAAAATCTAAAGTTTTTGATATACTATATGACGTCGGCGACGCATCAAATTTAGAGTTTAAAAATTCTTACTTCATGAAGCATTGCCGGTTGTACGTTTAATCTAGAGCTACGAAAATTTGTACACATATGTAACAGGCTATGACCTACAAAAAACTCTTTTTGAACCATATGCTAAACCTCACAGGAAGTCCGCCATTTTGATTTATTTTGGAACGTGTTGCCATTTTTTTGGCCATTTCATTGGGGTCTTATTTTAACGAACTCCTCCTACAGTGTTTATCCGATCATCTTCAAACTTGGTGTGATTCATCTTAAGATGTTGAAGATGAAAAGTTATTGAAAGCTTTGTATTTCGTCGCACGCTGTTGTCATGGCATGCACTGTTTGCAAAGGAAAAAAAATATCCTTAAAGAAGCATTGCCAGTTGTACGAAGCAGCTAGAGCTACGAAAATTTGTAGACATATGTAACAGCCCAAGATGTACAAAAAAGTCTCTTGGTGCCCTGTGCTAAACCCAACAGGAAGTCCCCCAGGGGCCGGGCATCACATTTTAAGCTAAAAAACTCCTCTTTAACAAAGCATACCCGGCTGTACGTTTCACCTAGAGTTACCAAAATTTGTAGAGGTATATAACAGCCCTCGAGGTACAAAAAACTCTTTTTGAACCATATGCTAAACCTAACAGGATGTCCGCCATTTTTATTTACTTTGGAATGTGTTGCCATTTTTTGGGCCATTTCATAGGGGTCATATTTTAACGAACTCCTCCTACAGAGTTTATCCGATCATCTTCAAACTTGGTGTGACTCATCTTAAGATGTTGAGGATGAAAAGTTATTGAAAGCTTTGTATTTCGTCGCACGCTGTTGTCATGGCATGCACTGTTTGCAAAGGAAAAAAATCCCTCTTAATGAAGCATTCCCAGTTGTACGAAGTAGCTAGAGCTACAAAAAATTGTAGACATATGTAACAGCCCACAGTGTACAAAAAAGTCTCTTGGTGCCATGTGCTAAACCCAACAGGAAGTCCCCCAGGGGCCGGGCATCACATTTTGAGCTAAAAAACTCCTCTTTAACGAAGCATTCCCGGTTGTACGTTTCACCTAGCGCGATGATAATTTGCAGGCATACATAAGAGCCCACGATGTACAAAAAAGTCTCTTGGAACCATGTGATAAACCAAACAGGAAGTCTGCCATTTTGATTTACGATGGGATTTGTTGCCATTTTTTGTGGCCTTTTTCAGTTGTCATATTTTAACGAACTCCTCGTACAAAGTTCATCCGACCGTCTTCAAACTTGGTGTGTTTCATCTTAAGATGTTTAAGATGCAAAGTTATCAAAAGTTTTTTATTTTGTCGCACGCTGCTGCTATAGCGATGCAGTTTGCCAAGTGAAGTGCTGCTTTGTTTTTTTATCTATACATGTGTGAAAACTTATGAAACTTTGCAAACACATCAGACTTGTCATGAACATGAATTTTTAGAGATTTATTGTGCAATTTGCAATAAATAGCGCCCTCTAGACATTTTTATGAAGTATTTCCGATTGTATGATTCTGCTAGATTTGTGAAAATTAGGACAGACCCCTATCAGCCTAATACCTACAAAAAAGTATTATGTAGCCATTTGCCAAACCAAAGAGGAAGTCCGCTATTTTGATTTTATTTTGGGAATTATACATCATTTTTGGCCTCTTTCATTAAACTTTGCACAGACAAGGCATGGAAAAAACTAACATTTTAAATGGTCCTTGTTCCATGTAACAGTACCCCAACGTGCCAGTACCCTGACGTGCAAGTAACCCAACGTTGTGCTCAATAGCGCCCTCTATGCATTTTTATGGAGCATTTCCAATTGTATGATTCAAGCGATACACAACTAAAGATGACTTGACCTAGATTTGTGAAAACTGGGAGGCATACCTATTAGCTTAAGACCTACAAAAAGTATTCTGTAGCCGTATGCTAAACCTAAAAGGAAGTCCGCCATTTTGAATTTATTTTGGGAATTGCACACCATATTTTGCGTTTTGATTAAACTTTGCACATACAAGGCTTGTCAAAAACATTTTAGATGGTCCTTGTCCTATTTGACAGTACCCCAACGTGCCAGTACCCCGACGTGCAAGTACCCCAACGTGGTCCGGGTTGCGAGGGCCCTTTATAGCTGCTCGCAGCTCTAGTTATTATTATTATTATTATTCTCCGCAAACGATCACATTTTTGAGACACTAAACGTGACCGAAAACTCACCAAACTTTACACGCACATCAGGCCTGGCAAAAAATTTGATATTTTAAAGTTGCCATACATGATAACAGAAAAATGGCTCCTTAGCGCCCCCTACATAGGTTAAACGGATCCCTGTCCCGCTACGATTGTCCGACGGCTATGAAAATTGTGTGGCACCTGTAGCACATCCCAATGAACAAAAACCTCTTTGAAGTGTGTACCCTAAAATAGACAGAAAGTGAGGTATGAGTATTTAAATGTCCAATTTTTGCCAATTTTTGCACATTTACAGGGGTCATACTTTTGCCCGCTTCTCCTACACGGTTAACCCGATTGACTTCAAACTTGGGATGTACCATCTCAACACCTGGGACATAATCATTGTGAAAAATGAAAAGTTTTTGATATACTATATGACGGCGGCGGCGCATCAAATTTAGAGTTTAAAAATTCTTACTTCACGAGGCATTGCCGGTTGTACGTTTAATCTAGAGCTACGAAAATTGGTACACATATGTAACAGACTATGACCTACAAAAAACTCTTTTTGAACCATATGCTAAACCTAACAGGAAGTCCACCATTTTGATTTATTTTGGAACGTGTTGCCATTTTTTTGGCCATTTCATTGGGGCCTTATTTTAACGAACTCCTCCTACAGTGTTTATCCGATCATCTTCAAACTTGGTGTGATTCATCTTAAGATGTTGAAGATGAAAAGTTATTGAAAGCTTTCTATTTCGTCGCACGCTGTTGTCATGGCATGCACTGTTTGCAAAGGAAAAAAAATATCCTTAAAGAAGCATTGCCAGTTGTACGAAGCAGCTAGAGCTACGAAAATTTGTAGACATATGTAACAGCCCAAGATGTACAAAAAGGTCTCTTGGTGCCCTGTGCTAAACCCAACAGGAAGTCCCCCAGGGGCCGGGCATCACATTTTGAGCTAAAAAAAACTCCTCTTTAACAAAGCATACCCGTCTGTACGTTTCACCTAGAGTTACCAAAATTTGTAGAGGTATATAACAGCCCTCGAGGTACAAAAAACTCTTTTTGAACCATATGCTAAACCTAACAGGACGCCCGCCATTTTGATTTACTTTGGAATGTGTTGCCATTTTTTTTGGCCATTTCATAGGGGTCATATTTTAACAAACTCCTCCTACAGAGTTTATCCGATCATCTTCAAACTTGGTGTGATTCATCTTAAGATGTTGAAAATGAAAAGTTATTGAAAGTTTTTTATTTCGTCACACGCTGTTATCGTGGCATGCACTTTTTGCAAAGGAAAAAAATCCTTCTTAATGAAGCATTCCCAGTTGTACGAAGCAGCTAGAGCGACGAAAAATTGTAGACATATGTAACAGCCCAGGATGTACAAAAATGTCTCTTGGTGCCATGTGCTAAACACAACAGGAAGTCCCCCAGGGGCTGGGCATCACATTTTGAGCTAAAAAAACTCCTCTTTAACGAAGCATTCTCGGTTGTACGTTCCACCTAGCGCTATGATAATTTGCAGGCATACATAAGAGCCCACGATGTACAAAAAAGTCTCTTGGAACCATGTGCTAAACCAAACAGGAAGTCCGCCATTTTGATTTATGATGGGATTTGTTGCCATTTTTTGTGGCCTCTTTCAGGGGTCATATTTTAACGAACCCCTCCTACAAAATTTATCCGACTGTCTTCAAACTTGGTATGTTTAATCTTAAGATGTTTAAGATGCAAAGTAATCGAAAGTTTTTTATTTTGTCACACGCTGTTGACATAGCAATGCATCGAATTGCACACCATATTTTGCGTTTTGATTAAACAGACAAAGCATTCCCGGTTGTACGTTTCACCTAAAGCTATGATAATTTGCAGGCATACATAAGAGCCCACGATGTACAAAAAAGTCTCTTGGAGCCATATGCTAAACCAATCAGGAAGTCCACCATTTTGATTTACGTTGGGATTTGCAGCCATTTTTTGTGGCCTTTTTTAGGGGTCATATTTTAACGAACTCCTCCTCCAAAATTTAGCCGACTGTCTTTAAACTTGGTGTGCTTCATCTTAAGATGTTTAAGATGCAAAGTTATCGAAAGTTATTTATTTTGTCGCACGCCGTTGTCATGGCGATGCATTGTTTGCCAAGTAAAATGCTGCTTTTTTTTTTTGTCTAAACATGTGCAAAAACTCATGAAACTTTACACACACATCAGGCTTGTCATCAGCATGAATATTTTAGAGATTTCTTATTAAATTTGCAATAAATGGTTCAATAGCGCCCTCTAGACATTTTTATGAAGCTTTTGCAAATGTTTTGTGTTTTATGATTCAGCTAGATTTGTAAAAATTGGGATACCTATCAGCCTAAGACTTACAAAAAGGTTTCTAAAGCCATATGCTGAATCAAAAAGGAAGTCTGCCATTTTGATTTACTTTGATATTTGTAGCCATTTTTTGGGGCCTTTTATAGGGGTCATATTTTCAACAGAACTTATCAGATCGTCTTCATTCTTTGGCGTGTTTCATCTTAAGATATTTAAGATGAAAAGTTATTGAATTTTTTTATTTTGTCACACGCCTTTGCTGTAGCCATGCATTGTTTGTGAAGTAAAATGCTTTTTTGAGAGTCTAAATATGGGTGAAAACTCACAAAACTTTGCACACACACCAGACCTGTCTGGAACATGAATATTTTATTTAGAGATTTGTTGTGCAATTTGTAATAAATGGCTCAATAGCGCCCTCTAGACATTTTTATGAAGTCTTTCCGATTACATGATTCAGCTAGATGTGTGAATATTGGCAGGCATGCCTAATATATTCAAAAGATATTCTATATAGCCATGTGCCAATCCATTTTGATTTTTATTTTGTTAATTGTGCATAATTTTTGGCCTTTCCATGAAACTTTACAAACACAAAGCATGGAAAAAACGTTTACAATTTAGATGGTTTCCTATTTGACAGTACCCCAACATGCCAGGACCCCGACGTGCAAATACCCCAACGTGGCCCGGGTTGCGAGGGCCCTTTATAGCTGCTCGCAGCTCTAGTTATTATTATTATTATTATTATTATTATTATTATTATTATTATTATTATTATTCTCCGTAAACGATCGCATTTTTGAGGACCTAAAAATTCACGAAAACTCACCAAACTTGCACACTCCTCAGGCCCGGCGAAAAATTTTATATTATGAAGTCGTCATAACAACGCGACTCTATAGCGCCCCCTAGCGTAGAAAAATAAAAACCAAGCCTGGCACGTTTGAGCTAGAGCAACGAAAATTGGCAGGCATGTGTAGCATCCCGAGACGCACTAAAAAGTCTATTGGGACCATGTAGCTAAAATGTACAGGAAATGAGCTATGAATTTTTTTATGTCCAATTTTGGCCTATTTTGGCACATTCACTGTGGTCATGCTTTTTCCCTCTCTGCAAACATTTTTCATCCAATTGACATCAAACTTGGCATTTATCATGTTAAGACCTGAGAGAACAACTGGGCAAAAAGTCTTGCCTTTTCGAAATACTATATGATGGGGGCGGGGCATCAAATATTGTCTTTAAAATTTCATTTGTCCAGAAAGAGCAAATGCTTAATAACTCCCATGTTCAAGCTCCAAAAAATCTCAAACTTCTCAGGCAACGTAATAGTCACGGCCTGAAAACATCTATATGATAAAATTCAGTTATACATATAGCGCCACCTAGTGGTAACAATAAATGTCATACTTTATGTTTTTAGCCACTGTGCTGAGCTCGTTGAAGGGATCCAGTTGAAAGTTGGTCAGAAAAGCCTTAAGATGTTGATCATGCCCCACACCGAATATTGTAACTTTTCGCCAAAGGGCGTGGCCGCTACGGTGCCGCAAAGTCTGAAGATTTTTCGTGACAATAAAAGCTGCATGAACTTGACCGAGATGATCCTATCTTCTCAAAATTTCACACATTTGATGAGAGTCCAGCCCTAAAGACATCTACGAACTTATATTTCATCTTACTGATAGCGCCACCTAGTGGCAATTTTTTTTCTTACGAATTTTCTTGTAAATTTTTCTCCAAACACGTTAACTGGACCAACCTCATATTTGCTCAGATGAGGGTTTCGGCCTTCATGATGTCACAACACGAAGTTTGTGAGTTTTCGCGAATCGCTGTGGGCGTGGCTAAGCACTGTTCGCCAAGAAAACGCCAGTTTTGATGGTCTAAACATGCGCAGAAACTCATGAAACTTGGCACACACATCTGGCCTGGCAAAATGAGCAATATTTTATCATGTATTGTCCTATTTTTACAAAAATGACTCAATAGCGCCCCCTAGAAATTTTTAACGAAGCAGCCCCGATTGCCCGTTTAAGCAAGATCTACGAAAATTTTTAGGTGGATGAGGGAGCCAAAGACCTACAAAAAAGTCTCTTGGACCCATATGCTAAAATGAACAGGAAGTGAGCTACAAATTTTTGAATGTCCCATTTTTGACGATTTTTGCACATTTTCAGGGGGCATACTTTTGCCCACTTCTCCTACACGTTTTATCCGACTGACTTATGACTTGACCTGGACCATGCCAAGACCTGAGCCAACAACAGACGGAAAAATCTTGACTTTTGAAAATACTATATGATGAGGGCGGGGCATCAAAATTTGTGTTTCGCACTGAAAAAGGATATGCTTAATAACTCCCCGATACATGCTCCAAAAAATCCCAAACTTGACATGTATCTCTATGACAACATTCAGTTATATATGCAGCGCCACCTAGCCCTTGAGGCATGAAAAAAAAATACCCCACTTACGGTATTTTGTACAAAAAATGTTAACCCATTCTAAGTGTGATAACTAAGTCATTTAGGAATATTCTTTTACTTTCCACCACTCAAAATATTCACTGGCATCAGACCTAACCAAACATACATATTTTTGTTATTTAGTTTTATGTATTTTTGATAGCCTCTTTGGACATTAAAAGCAATATCGTGAATGAAGGCTATGCTTAATAACTCCCAGGTACATGCTCCAAAAAATCCCATACTTGAAATGTATATTTATAGTCAAGGCCTCAAGGTATCTCTATGACAAAATTCAGTTATAAATACAGCGCCACCTAGTCCTTGAGGCATAAAAAAAAATGCCTCACTTACGGTATTTTTGCAAAAATTGTAAACTCATTGTAAGTGTGATAACTAAGTCATTTATGAATATTCTTTTACTTTCCACCACTCAATATGTTCACTGGTATCAGACCGATCCAAACATATGTTTTTTGTTTTTTTTTTATCGCCTTTATGGACAATAAAAGCAATGACTACGAGCGATGATGTGTATATGTAGTTTTGCAAAAAATACCAATCAGGGAACCTCATTGCCTAAAAATAAAAAAAAGACTGATTTTTGCAGATCTTAACAATCGCCAAAACCCATTGAGCTTGACACACTCATCACACTAGAGCTGCACGATATATCGAAAAAATATCGCCATCGCGATGATGGCACACGCGATAGGCCCATCGCAAAGACGTGCGATAAGTTAATAAATTAATACTTTGTTCTTGGTAGTGTATTCTTAATGCTTGGTTGCACGTTAGCGTCTGAGTTAACCCAATCAGACGCGACCTTAAATACGTAGCGTCACTCACCTCCCTAGATACTGCTCTCCTATTGGCTAGAGCGGCCCACGGCGACCAGTGAGCAACTCCGCAGCCGTGGATAGAGGAAGCTGCAAAGGCTGACGCGGGAGAGGGAGAAATGAACGAGAACGACAAAAATGAACTACGTGTGCCTAAAAAAATAGCACATCTACAATATGGGACTTCTTCGGCTTCAGAAGAGATGACTTGTCACAGACGCAAGTACTGTGCAAGTCATGTCGAAGAATAGTGGCCACGTCAAGAGGAAACAGAACCAATCTACACAGCCACACGCAGTACAACCACAAGAAGCTATACGAGTCATTCAAATCGAAGACCCCCAAAACTACTGACGCGAAGGCAAGTTGTAAAATAGCAAACCCACAGACAACCATTAATGACAGTTTTACGAGCATCACACCTTACGAGAAAACCTCCAATCGCTACAAAGCCCTTACCGCAGCTGTTACACGTTTTGTGGCCAAATGCATGATACCGATTAGCACTGTGGATAAAGAAGCTTTTTTTTGATCAAATGAAGGACGTAGACCGGAGATACGTGGTGCCATCGCGAACCTACTTCTCACAAGTGGCCATTCCACAGATGTACGACGCATGTGTAACGACTGTCAAGGCTCAGCTGCATCATATGGAATTTTTCGCTACCACCACGTACCTAAGGTCCAGTCGCACAACGGAACCATTTATGAGCACTTTGTTTTCAAGAATTATTATACATCATTTCATTTAAACACAGGATTTTATTTTTATTTAATTTAAATATAGAGAACACCACTCATTCTTGGGCACTTTATTTTCTAATATTTTATTTTAAATAATACAGTAAACCATAAATGTTTAAGCTCCTGTTTTGAGATGTTTACAATTTTTGAACAAACATTGAAAATATGTAAAACTGAGTTCAGTTTGAGCAATGTGTGACTGTGAATTTATATTTTTAATTCACAGAATACCTGTTACATTTTAAAGCTCTGCATGGTTATCACCCATGGCTATGCTTGAATAAAATAACTGATTAGGAGTAATATATATATTTTTGTGTGTGTTTTTTTCCTCTCAAGTTTATGGTAGCAATTGTTTAAAAAGTTAAATGTTTGCAACCTTGTGAATTTAGTATCAATTACAACTGTGTAGATTAGATCATTAAAAGCTTATTTATTCAGTACTAGATAAGGAAAATGTAATTTTAGAGATGTGTTAAATATCGCAATAATATCGATATCGCGATAATCAACACCCATATCGCATATCGCATGTTTTTTCAATATCGTGCAGCCCTACATCACACCTGGCAAAAAAACAAAACAAATCCCCATGTAATAGTTTATCATTCCATTTTCAAAGAAATTCTGCTTCCAATGTGCCAGTACCCCAACGTGCAAGTACCCCAACGTGGCGCGGGCTGCGAGGGCCCTTTATAGCTGCTCGCAGCTCTAGTTTACTTTGGATTTGGGGCCTTTTATAGGGGTCATATTTTAAGAAACTCATCCTGCAAAATCTATCGGATCATCTTCAAACTTGGTGTGTTTCATCTTAAAATGTTTAAGATGAGAAGTTATCGAACATTTTTATTATGTCGCACGCCGTTGCCGTAGCTATGCAGTTTGCCAAGATAAATGCTGCTTTTTTTAGTCTCAACGCGTGAAATTTTGCACACACATCAAACCTGTAATGCACATGAATATTTTAGAGATTTCTTTTGCAATTTATAATAAATGGTTCAATAGCACCCACTAGACATTTTCATGAAGCTTTTCCGATTGTATTATTAAGCTAGATTTGTGAAAATTGAGACAGATACCTATCAGCTTAAGACCTACAAAAAAGTATTATGTAGCCATATGCTAAACCTAACAGGAAGTCTGCACTTTTCCTTTTATTATGGGAATTATTCATCATTTTTGGCCTTTTTCATGAAACTTTGCACACACAAGGCATGGAAAAAAACATTTACATTTTACTTGAAACTTTACCTGGACCTTCCTTGTCCTATGTAACAGTACCCCAACGTGCAAGTACCCCAACGTGCAAGTACCCCAACGTGGTGCTCAATAGCGCCCTCTACATATTTTTTATGGAGCATTTCCGATTGTGTGATTCACCTCGATTTGTGAAAATTGGGAGAGATACTTATCAGCCGAAGAACTACAAAAAGTATTCTGTAGCCGTATGCTTAATCTAAAAGGAAGTCCGCCATTTTGATTTCATTTTGAGAATTGCACACCATCTTTGGCGTTTTGATGAAACTTTGCACACACAAGACTTGGCAAAAAAAACATTTCAGACGGTCCTTGTCCTATTTGACAGTACCCTAATGTGCAAGTACCCCAACGTGGCCTGGGTTGCAAGGGCCCATTATAGCTGCTCGCAGCTCTAGTGTATTTTTAATTTTGGCAGTTTTGGTCCGACATAAAGATTAGCCTGGTTAGGATGAGGCCCATTAAGTCCTTACTCGACTCACCATTCAAATTAAATGACCTAAAAGTGGTAGTTGGCTCATTCCCTGTGTATGTTTCAAGCTTTGTTTAACTCTAATGTCTTACACTGACACATTTTCTCCTGTCCAGCTTTCACGCAATGTTGCAAAGATTCAGGCTTCTTCATGGTTTTCAAGTGTCAAGAGGAGAACACTGCCCTGAAAGACTGTCTGACAAAACAGTGAGTATTTAGCAGTTTCTTGTCACACTATCTACCCTTATCAGACGTGGGCATTACGTCAATATTGACCAAAGGTCACTCAATGATTGAGGCCCATTTTTTTGATGATTAATGATTGACAATAAACTTTGAAAAATTGACGGACACAGCATTGCCGGAAGTTGATTTTTATTTGTGTTTTATTTAATGTAATCATCCATAACTGGATCACAGACTGACGGACTGACGAATGACGAAAAGAAAAAAATGACGGGCGCCCACTTCTGTAATGTCTCACAAGTAAATTGACAACAGACGCTGGTTGGTTATCGCACCTTATTTCAGCATAAAAACAGCCTCTGTTGTCCGTCGCTAATGCCGAACATCAGAACAACAGCGTCACACAAAAGTGCCAAGACAACAACGTCCTCCAATGTTTGCCTCAACTACTCCGCTCCCGCTCCCACCTCCCTTCCCGTGATGCATTCACAAACACTTGGATATAAAACATAAGAACAGAACTATGAGCTAAAATATATGCGCTACCATGAACTGAATCTAAATAATTTAGATTTGAATTTTAATCATTTAAATTGAAAATCATATTGAAAAAATGAATTTGAATCACATTAATTGAATTTGTATTATTACCATTATTGTCCCAGCTGCGAGACAGCTGCTATGCTAATAAATCACTAACCTGAAAATGGGTATAAAGATTTTGCAAAATGCTACTACTACAACTTGCTAAGGCAGGGGTGTCCAAACTACGGCCCGGGGGCCATTTGCAACCCGCCGTCCATTTTTCAGTGGCCCGCGACATATGCTAAAATTGGCATTTGACTCAGTTCAAATGAAATAAACAAAACAAAAATGTTTGGAGATGGTCAAAGTAACCCCGGGTTTTCACTGGATGCGGTTGCGGTGCGGTTGCGGTGCGGTGCGTCTTGACTGCGTGCTCCGGACGGGTCAATTTTTTTGTCAATCCACACCGGCTCCGCACAGCTGCGGTCCGGCAGCTCCGTCGCCGCCCACTTCCCAACGTGTCTCGCGGGACCGCGCGCGCGCGATCATGTGGCATTTCACAACGACAAACATACAGAAAGTCTGCTCAACAGAGAAGCAGAAAGATATGAGATTCCATGCAGCATCCTTTTTTTGGTTGTCCTTGTAAAGTATATTAATAACGAGAGTCGGGTCAGTGCGGGTCCACTCTTTATTTCTGTCTTCCGGGTCCGGCTGCCGCTCAGTACGGCAAGCGAGACGGGCACAACAAGCAATCGCGAACATCAAACTCACAATACATTACAGTCCTTATAAAAAGGATGTGCCGTGTCATATATTATTTTGTGGTTTTCCACCTCCAATATAAACCTCTCCTCGTCCATGTTCGCTGGTGTCTAAACCGTGAATGAGCACATGGCCCGGTGACGCCCACGTCACGTTTTGCTGAAAAACTTGCGAAATAGGAGCTGGCGAGTATTTTATTCTGAAAGGTAACCGGAAATTTATTTTGAAACTGCCTCGGTCTTCCTGTCGCGCTCGATGTGTTTTGTGCTAGCTTGCCATTTGCCGGAGGCCTACCGCTGCGGCGTCCGGCAAAAATAGAAAATAGGCTATCCTTGCGGAAGGCTTGCGGCACGCCGCAAGCCTTCCGCAGTCAACACGCAACGCACCCGCAAGCGGTGTAGACTGCACCATTCGAATGAATGGAATCTAATTGCTTGCGTCGCCGGACCGCACTGCAACCGCACCGCAACCGCATCCAGTGAAAACCCGGGGTAAGAAGGGAGGGTATCAAAAAACTGGTGCCATTAAAGGTTAACTTAAACTAATTGTAACAACTATGGCCTATGGCCCAGTCCACCCTCTATTTTTTTTGTTTTTTGTTTTGGTTTTCTTCTTTCAAAGTAAACTCTCTGCAGTTGCATAAACATTCCACAGGTCAGGAAGGATCTAATCCTGGTTAGGTCTGCAGGTGGTCACTCAACCACAAACAAAGCTCTTTTGAAGCCGCCGAATAGGTCATATAGGAATTTAAGCGTCTGCAAGAAGAGTTTCTTTAAGCTCGAACTCCTGGGGTCCGAGAGACTCCTTTAACTCTTTGCAATCCGCCAACGAACTAGTTCGTCATGTGACACCCGGTGGGCGTCACCTGAAGACGAAAAAGTTCGTCAAATCCGTTTTTTTTTTTATGAATAGGTGGATGAGACTCTTGGGCAGTTTCCCTCTGAATATTAAGCCCGTGAAGCACTGTAGTGACCAACTGTGCCCTCTTGATGGCAGTGATGGTCTCTTTATACGAGAAGGATGTGCTTTCCTAGTAGAGGCGGAGTGTTGTGGAGTGGTGGGGGCCGGTGGCTGGGAGAGAAAAGACGAGTGCTAACGGCAGCTAACCAGAGGCCGCTAAAAACAAAAGCTCACGCTTTTGAGCAGAGCGTTTGTCACGATCGGTCAAGAGATGACGAATAGAAAGATCAAGGATCCGGATTCTGCATAAGAGGGTGTGAAAAGCGACAAAAACGTCACGGGCGCCCACTTCAAAAGCCACCGCCTCCAGCGTTCTCTGAGACACGGAGTGAAAGTTTGCATCGTCGTATCTCTGACCAGTCCACGTCATCTGACGAGGAATCCGTGACGAATTTGGCGAACCCGAGCCGCCTTCACCAGTTGAACAGATGAATTCAAGTGTGGCGAAGGTAGCAGCAGCAGCGATTTATCCCCGAAAGCTCCTGGAAGCCCCGGAGGTAAGCTAACGTTTAGCATTCTGTAAATCGAGTGATCACAATTGTACTAGTTCAGTATATTGAATGTGACAGGGATGAAATGACTTGGATGGATGAGAATATTCACAGACATGCTTCTGTATACTGTATGTGCAATGTCTGTAACCTCGTACTAACTAACGCATGTTGCACAACATTCGATTACAGTTGGGGCAGCGTACACAAATGGCCCCTTCGCAGTCACGCAGTGCGACCGAGAGGTAAAAAAAAAATCACAATACCTTGCAACAATAATAAAAATTACATCTTGATCACAGTATTTTCTGTAATTTACAGAAGCATCTACTACACTAGCAGAGGCACAAGCGTGTGAACATCTTGCAGTGTCCCCCTGAACGCAGAAGAAAGCTTCACACGCGATCACACAAAATACACTATTGGGTTTCAAAACAAAACCCATGCACCCATTCATGCATGCATATTTTGTAAATAACCCAAAATTTGTAAATAGTTTATCAAATGTGAAAATGGAGCTGTTATTTCCCTGTATAGTACGTAAATAGCGCACACGCACGAGCACGCACGCACACGCACGAGCACGCCCACACACATGCACAAACATTCCTGTAAATGATCAACATTTTGTAAATAGTTTGTGAAATGTGAAAATATTGCTGTTTACACACGCTAACAGATATGTAAATAAATCCTTATTTTGCTATCAAAAACACATTTTCATTTTTTTTTCATGTTTTATGGAAGGCAAGGACTGTTGAGATATTTGAGATGTCACTAAACCAAAAAATATTACTGTAAAAGTCACTGTTTTGCAGAAAATGCATCATTTCACAAAAAGCTTCATTTCTCCTTATTTTGCCCGAGATTCTTGAATTATGTCAAATCAAGCCATTTTCAAATGATGATTACTAAAGAACAGAATAAGGTAGAATCATACTTTTTTTTCTAATGAAAGAGGAGACCCCAATCTTTCAAACGACACCCACCATGTCTATTTAGTCATAGCACACAATATTCTAATAAGCATTGAAAATGGGTGAAAATATGCGAAATCTGGTGGGATTCTGGAGTTACCTTGTCAGAAAATGCATGGGATTGAAAGAGTTAATGACCTTGCAGATACAGCCAACTGATTACAGGAATGTTTATGACATTTCTTATCAACCAAAGAGGATGCTTTGACAACGGCTCCACATACCCACATACTCAGTACCGCCATGTATTACACGGACAGGAAAAAAAAAATAGGATTCCAAATGTGAGGTTTGGACATACCCCGCATGCGAGTCTAACAACTGTGGCAAGCTAAGAGATCTGTAAGTTGAGAACAATCCTCACCAGCGTGAAGTGGCGTAGATGACCAATTTACCTTAAGTGGTACAGAAAAGTTCGCCTTAGACAAAAGAACCATATTCCCTGGGTGGGTGGTTATACTCATCAAACAAGTAGTCTGTACTTCAAATATGTTGTAAGGCCATAGGGTCACGTGAGAAGAGGACTTTAGCAAAATGAGAGCAAACATAGCAGTTAGTCATATTATCCCAATTCAATTGGTATGTGTGTATAACGTTAACAACAGTAGTGTAATCTGAAACTGGGTGCAGTAAGCCTCGGCGGACAATTTTGTGGGGACCATCGGGCCTTGTGCGTGTGGACAGCTGACTAGAAGCACCAAGGAAAAACATAAAGGAATGAAAACACAGTAGGCCCAATTTGTGGCTAACTACTTGTGGTAGCCCTTGTGAGTCTGGACCTCAGGCATGGTATGGAATTAAATGAAAGGAATAGTGATGTAATGTAAATGCGTCAATGAGCAACTGGTGAAAAAAAAAATGTGTAGGTGGTGTAGATGTAATGCACGCTGAGGTGTCTGTTGCTGTCAGGTGGTGAATCCCTGACAGGAGCTGAAACGTGATTCGCGACAAGATGCAGCCTCAGGCTCGTCGAGAACTCCTTGTCTACAACGTAGGGTTGTGGCACGCCACACCTTCTTTGAGAGCGCTGGACAGCCACTGGTGGTGACTCCCTTAGCCGACGTTGGGATAAGCTGGTAGGGACCTTGCCACCGTCTGGACTGCCAATTCTTTTGACGGAAATCCTTCACCAACACAGAGTCACCTGGTTGGAAGGTGTGCAGCGGGTTGGGAGTGCAACAGCCACTTGGCATCTGACATTAGAAAAAGCAGAGGACAGATTAGTACAATATGACAGCATAGCAGCTTCACAAAATGTTGTAGATGGTGGAGGTTTGTGCGGCGGTTCCAGACCAACATGAGGCGGAATGACAAAGAGCACGTCAAATGGGCTGAGCGTGGAGAGCGTCTGCTTCCTCATTCGCATGTACATCAACACAATAGGCAGAGCCTTCATCCAAGAAAGGCCTGTGTCCTCACAGCACCTTGCTAGTTTGTTTTGAAGTGATTTTCCACAGAGCCCAAAAATGGTGTACCACACCAAATGCAAACCTGGAGTTTGTGTGTAAATAGTGACTGACTTGTCTTTAGCCAAACGACAAGTCTCAATGAGTGTGATTAGCTCCGCCACCTGCACTGAGAGGTGACATAGAAGAGGGCTAGACCGCTCCACAGCAAAATCAGAGACAACAGAAAAAAACAACACGTTTAGTGCCAAAAGCAAAAGCAGAGCCATCAACATACAAAATTAAGTCAGGGTTAGCAAGTAGTGTGTCTTTCAAGACAAAAAAAGTGTAGCGATAATTGGGTCGTCTTTTGGACGAATTAATAATCTGGACGTTACAGAGGTAAATTGTATTTACCTCGATAACCTCTAGGGGCACCACGTTGGCTTTGCTTTGGGTTAACAGGAGCAAACAATGACCAAAATCCTTTCTTCATCAGTCATTTATAATCTAAAGTCGCCACACTCGATATTCAGCGGTTCGTTGTACAGTCTTCCCTCGCTATAACGTGGTTCACTTTTTGCGGTCTCGCTGTATCGCGGATTTTTTTTAAGTGCAATTTTGCATATTTTTTTACAGTAATATACCCATTTTAAAAAATTTATGAAGGTTTGAACATTGTCGATGTTTGAACAAGAGAGAAATGGGAGAACATGTAAATGCCTCAATGAGAAAAGTGTATAAATTGTGCGGTCAGGGATTTTTGAGCCTTAAAACATTTATAAGAGTTGTAAAACATAAAGCTAACTACTTCGCGGACTTCATTTATTGCGGGTATTTTTTGGAACCTAACCCCAGCGGAAAACGAGGGAACACTGTACTAACAAAAGAATAATAATCCACTCGGAAACACAGATGACTTAGGCGTTAATAAAACATGCATTTATTCACGATTGCTACACTACAGAACCAAAACACTGCCTATCTAACTATTCTACCGTCAGAAGAAAAGAAATAAAATAAAGCTAATGAAAATAAGGAAGGAATGCGAATGAATAAGGAAACAGGAAAAGAGAAATTTGACCTGACAGATCTGTGATATGTTTCAAAGTTGCACACAGGGATATGCCGAGTTGGGGAATCAAACGTGCACTTACGAGAATGGGTGCTGCGTCGAACGAGCAGAAACGGGCGGTCTTTTGAAAAGGGGGAAAAATAGTCAATGTTCGTTCAAAAAGGCAAGAAAATCAAAAAGGGGCTATTCCACAGGTGAGCAAGGGAGCCGCTCGGGGGCTGACGTAGTTGCGCGGATCGTCCCTTGATTGATCGGCGAGATGTTTCTCCGGTGGTTAGTTACCGGACAGCCTTGGACTCCTAGGTGTTGGAGCTCGATCCGCTACGTACCGGCGTACGGGGAAGGCCCGCCGTTGGAGGTGAGCTGGCACTGCGGCGGGGCGCCACCGAATTGCAGGTGAGGTGCGGGGCGGCTTAGGTGCACAACCTTGAGTCCAGCGGTACGTTGCAAGTGTACCCTGGGGCCGCGGAGCTCGTTGGTGACGGGCAGTCACCGATGGTGAAGAAAAAAGGGGAAAAAGAAAAAAGGGAGTAAAAGAGTCTCTTTGGGGTCAGTGTTGCAGTTTGCACCTGCTTTGGCTCGTGGCAATGGTTGCTGCCAGGAACAAAAAGGGGCCACATGTTTGAGAAGTTTCTTGGAACAAAAAGTTGGAGCAGGCTGGGAAACTTGCAGGTAGTTGGCCTGAGGATGGTCAGTAGAAGAAGCGTGGAGCGGAAGAGAGAGATCGGGAAGAGAGTGAGAGAGGGGGTCCCCTCGTCTTTTTAAAGTCTATGGGTGGAGCTTCGGTAGGCGGTGGCAAACCCTTCTGTTCGCTCACGCAGACTTTAAAAAAGCTAATTATTAAAGGGATTAATAATTTGGCATTAAATTTGGTCAGTCTGGCAAATCAATTTTCCCCACACAACATATTTAGCACCAATCGCAATTAATGCATCAAACTAATTGGTAAGGTAGTTCCTACTTATCTAATCTGACTGAACTGAAAGATATTGATTACCTTTCATTCCTTATGGAGTACAAATGAGCTAGGGCATTCATACACACAAAGACATAACATGAATCATTCGTAGTTCAGTTATCTATCAAGAATTATCATGGTATAAATGTGTAAAATGCGGTTACTTGTAAACTGTCACTAAGGATAGTTCCAAGTTTCACAACTTGGCGGCGCTGTTTCTCCATCTAGACGTTCCAGGAGCGACGCCAGAATATCCTTTGTGGTTGATAAGAGGTCATAAACATTCCTTCGATCAGTCATTTGTATATTCCAAGTCATTGAAGGTGTTTTCTCGGGCCCCGGGAAGTCGGGCTTGAATAAACTCCTTCGGCAGACGCATAAATTCCTTTGTCCACCTGGTCAGCGGCTTCAAAAGAGCTTTGTTGGTGGTTGAGTGACCACCTGCAGAGCTAACCAAGCTTAGATCCTGTCTGAGCTGTGGAATGTTTATGCTACTGCAGAGAGTTTGTTTTAGAAGAAGCAAACCAAAAAAAAAAAAAATTAGAGGGTGGACTGGGCCATAGGCCAATAGTTGTTACACAGGCAAGGGCAGAAGAGAGGCAGGATTTAGATTGGTGCACTGTTTTACTTCCAGATTTAGCTTTCTTGTTGTGACATTATGAAGGCAAAAAGCCTTATCTGAGCAAATATGAGGTAGGTCCAGTTCACGTGGTTGGAGAAAAACTTTGAAGAAAAATCGTAAGTCTTTATACACTCATCACACCTGGCAAATAAATTACACATGTAAAGGTTTACTATGCCATTTTCAAGGAAATTTTGCTTCCAATGTGCCAGTACCCCAACGTGCAAGTACCCCAAAGTGGCCCGGGCTGCGAGGGCCCTCTATAGCTGCTCGCAGCTCTAGTTCTTCTTCTTCTTCTTCTTCTTCTTCTTCTTCTTCTTCTCCGTAAACAATCACATTTTTGAGGACCTAAACATTTATGAAAACTCACTAAACTTTGCACACTCTTCAGGCCCGGTGAAAAATTCGATATTATGAAGTTGTCATAAAAATGCTACTCTATAAGCGCCCCTAGCGTAAAAAAAAATGACACGTTTGACCTTGAGCTACGAAAATTGGCAGGCACGTGTAGCACCCCGAGACGCACCAAAAAGTATATTTGGGGACCATGTAGCTAAAATGTACAGGAAGTGAGCTATGAATTTTTGAATGTCCAATTTTGGCCCATTTTCGCACATTCACTGTGGTCATGCTTTTTTCCCCTTTGCAAACAGATTTCATCCTATTGACTTTAAACTTGGCATGTATTATCTCAAGATGTGGGACAACAACTGGAGAAAAAAAATCCTGACTCCTGACTTCAAATATTGGCTTTAAAATTTCATTTGTCCAGAAAGAGCAGCTTGTAACTCCCATGTACAAGCTAGTAAACACAAGCTTGAAAATAAAGGAAGCCTGCAGTCTAATGTAATGAAATCTAATCTAATGAAATCTTTTCCAAGACTTTAGTCTAGAAATACAACACAACCATAAAGCATGAAAATAAGTGTCGACAGTGTTTTGTGAACACTGAAAACAAATGTTGGAGAGTCACATTTTCTTCATCATGTATTGAGTAATGTTTGTTCTATGAAGGATTTTATATTGGATAAGTTGTTAATTCGTGTGTTTTGTCATTTTAAATACATTTTAAATACATTTTCACAGATTTGAGTACAAAAGTCTGGTTCTGGAACTATCGACAGGTCTGTCTCCCATTTTAAAGTGGGTAAATACATTTTATCTGTGTGTGAAATTAGCTTATATATTTGTGATAGTTTTGTTGTTGTTGGAAAAAGCTTTCTAATATCTTTAGCTAAGACATGCAGTTGGAGCGTATCCCGAAGTGTTGGAATTTGTTAACCAAATTTTTGACTTGAAGATGATGTAAAAAAAATTCAATTTTTTTATTTCATATTTTTGTACCAAGTTTATATATGATATAAACATATCTGAGAAAAGATGGTGAAGGTGTGTATTTCCGTTCTGATCCCACAAACCTAAATGAAACGACTGATTAAGTTGAAAGTTGGGGTTATGCCAAATGGGAGATAGCCCGCAGGGTACCATTTGGGATTTTGTGGTTTCTAATGCCTTCCACCAAGCGGTCAGGGTGGCGGCAATCATTGGGTTTTTAAAACAATTGTCACTTCATCGATGTTGTAATGAGTAAGTCTAAAAAAAAAATCGACTTAATTTTGCTGACAATTGTATTATACGGCGCCTGATGTCAGCATTTAGCGGCAGCTCCAAGTGCCTCTAATGCTAATGCGGCACCGTCGCTAATGGTAATTCGGCGCGCTCCCTCTTACGCAACAACGAGAGCCGTTTGATTACTTTAGTAAGGTAACTGCTTTGATACTGACAGCCTGACACCTTTACTTTTTGTCTCTCCCCAGCTACAAGGACCCCGACTTTTTTGAGATGTGTAAGCAGGAATACATCCAGGAAAAACTTGAGTTTCAGAGGACGGGGATCCCTGCAAAGAACAGACAACAAAAGCTCCCAACAACAAGCATTTAACCACAAGATGACACATTTGGCTTCCCACACGGGAACTTTATTCTTTTTTTTTTTTCTCCCACTGATTGCGTATGTATGTATGTATGTATGTATGTATGTAGCCAGCCTAGAAGCGTAGGCGAAGAAAATTTAACAGCAGAAGAGTGTCTTTCGAGTGAAGGCAAAACAAGCTCAAGGGAACCAAACTAAGGTCGCATTTTGTTTCCCGACTTGTGCAAAATTAGCACATAATGAAAGGTCAGGTAAAGACTCGATTTCTGTTTTTCAGTGTCCAATTTTAAATTTGAACGTTCCCATTCAATGGAGACAGCGACACTGCCTCCCCGTGGACGGAGGAGGAACAGGCCTTAGACATGTGAATATCTGAGGCCTTGTGTGTGTGAAAATCTCAAGACAGCTTGTCTCAAAAATAAATGAGCGTGTGCGACGAGCCACAAACCCACTTTTGACAACTCGCAAGGAAAAGTCATGGAAAATGTACACATATAATTATAAAAGATGTGAACATCGCGGATATATTTGCATCTGAACAACACGTGAAAATCAAAATGTTTGTGGAAAAACATGAAAAACATGAAAATCGAGAAAATATTTGTGGATCTGAAAAACGTGAAAATCACGCATGTATTTGTGGATCTCAAAAACACATGAAAATCACACATTTATTTGTGTGAATAAATATTTTTGAGACAAATCTCTCCCAAATACGCGGCTTCTTGAATTATGGATTTGAGTGTGCCAACGCGCGCTCCTGATTGGATGACTGTGCGAATGGCCACTCCTGATTGGTCAACTGTGCGAAATTTAGCTCCTGATTGGTCAACTTTTTTCACACTCAAAAGCTCGCCGTGGAAAAAATTACACCAGTATCTACTCTGCAAGTGGCGCACAATGCTAAACTACATCGGTGGAAATACATTTGATTAATTAAAAATGGCAACACGTATGCCGATGTCACTTCGAAGTGAAAATGCTGGTTAGTGAAACTATTGCCATCGACATGCGATCCTGTTCTGTGCGGCGGCAGTTGTACGCGGAAGAGTGGGAGAAAAACAAAAGCGCAAGTGGTAGAAAAAGGGGGGCTTTTTCATTTTTCCTTTGCTTAAAACATCAACCAAAAATAAAGAGTGACGTGGAACCCGACGCTTCTTGTCCTCATTTACCACCCCACAGATGGTTCCAGTACGAGAGGAGGGTTTTAGTATCATGCGGTGTATATGGTGGGATGAAGATTCAAATGATTGATGAATCCTTTTGGTTGAAGCCTCAGAGCAGATAGTCATATTTGGCCGTGTTTTGCCACTCTTGAACGTAGCCTTAACATGAACTATATAACAGTTATTCCAGTTTCCTTATTCAGCATTATTATTTACTGAAGCAAAAACAGCTTTTGTGTGAGAGGATTTGTGTGCTTTTGTGTGAGGACTATGAATTACAGTTTTAAAATAACATTGGAAAACATTTTGAGTCTTTCAACCTTAAAGTTACAAGTTTAAAAAAAATAAATGATTACCATGTAGCTACAGGTTTTCAACATGGGATAACGATGCCAAAATGCCTTTTTTGAAACTTGGCTTGTGACAGTTTTGAACCTCTGAAAGCTTGTGGGTGAAGCACTGTAAAATTAAATTAGAAATTTTTTTTTTGAATGATTTAATATGCTTTTTGGAGATTCAAACTGTTTTCAGGTTTCCAAATATTTTTTCAGTTTTGAGAACGTTCAGAGTTTACACGTGTCTAAATATGGGTGTTAAGATGGACAGTGAGTTTAAACGAGACCGACAAATTGCTGCTGTTGTCAAATCCAGTTTTTTTTTTTTCACCTTAGTTGGCTTAGTTGGCACGCAGTTGGCTAAGGGAAAGAATCGTCTATTTCAGCAGCACTCAGAAACAGTAATCTTAGGAGAAAAAAAAAAGAAACAGTAATCCCTGTCTTTGTTACAGATCGGTGGATTACTGTAATGCACTTTACTTTGGAATCAGCCAGTCCTCCCTCGAGCGTCTTCAGTTTGTCCAAAATGCTGCTGCTCGTCTCCTAACTGGTGCCCAAAAGAGGGAGCACATAACCCCTATCCTGGCCTCTTTTCACTGGCTCTCCATGAAATGAGTCCATTTTAAGATTCTTTTATTTGTTTTTAAACCTCTCAATGGTCTTGTCCCACCATACTTCGCTGAGCTGAGCTTCTTCAAAATATTAGGCAATCTCCCTCTCTATCTGCTTTTAAAGCCCATCTGTATTCTTCGGCTTTTGGCGCACCATGAGACTTGTTTTGGTGCTTTGTGGTGTCTGCTATATTTTGTGTTGTGAATTTAATGTTTGTTTATTTTGTTATTTTCCTGCCATCCATCCATTTTCTTGACCGCTTACTCCTCACAAGGGTGTGGGGGTGCTGGAGCCTATCCCAGCCGGCTTCAGGTAGTAGGCGGGGGTACAACCTGAACTGGTTGCCAGGCAATCGCAGTCATTCACTTACCGTACCTACTTTTTTTATTAATTTATTGATGTAAATTTTATTCACTTATATACTTACAATGTTTTCTTTTGTTCTTATTTTACTTATCTTACTCTTTGTCTTTACTGCATGGCCGATTCCTGTTTCATGTACAGCACTTTGTATACAGCAATGCTCGTTTTAAAGATCCTATGAAATGAGCTTTGCAGCAATGACACCAACCATCCTCTGGATGCCCTAACACTGTATCAAAAGAAATGTTCACAAAATTGTACCTTGTTGTAGAGTTGCAGGCTCCACTAGGTTTGAAAGCGCGATATAAATAAAGTTGAGTTGAGTTGAGTTGAGCCTAGCATCAAACGAGCGTTTTTTTGGTGGGCGTGGTCAAGGCTCGCCTGACTTCCGTATGTTTTTGACTACAAAATGAGTTGGGTGTGGGCAAGTCTCGTCTTTTCCATGTGCTCCTGTTTCCAAACCGTCTTCACGTCTGCACCTGAAGGAATATTGGCACATGCATTTGCGATTTACTGCATGGCCGATTCTTGTTTCATGTACAGCACTTTGTATACAGCAATGCTCGTTTTAAAGATCCTATGAAATGAGCTTTGCAGCAATGACACCAACCATCCTCTGGATGCCCTAACACTGTATCAAAAGAAATGTTCACAAAATTGTACCTTGTTGTAGAGTTGCAGGCTCCACTAGGTTTGAAAGCGCGATATAAATAAAGTTGAGTTGAGTTGAGTTGAGCCTAGCATCAAACGAGCGTTTTTTTGGTGGGCGTGGTCAAGGCTCGCCTGACTTCCGTATGTTTTTGACTACAAAATGAGTTGGGTGTGGGCAAGTCTCGTCTTTTCCATGTGCTCCTGTTTCCAAACCGTCTTCACGTCTGCACCTGAAGGAATATTGGCACATGCATTTGCGTGCTTTCGTTTCAATAGGTGATCAACAAATGTCACATTTTATGTACAACATGTCATAATAGGTATAATTCTATTATTCTCTGTTTAATGACAGTGATTAAATCTTTCTAAATTACTGGTCCAATCCAAGTTCGTTTTCTTTTTCAGTTGCACTCTTCATTCTCTACCAATAAATTGGACTAGTACAGCTCAATGTAGTCTATGCATTAGTGTTACTTTTACTTGTATGGCAGCACCTGGTGATTGCATCGGGCCAAAACGTCATCACTACGTCATCGCACCCAAGTTAGGCTACATGTGTTGCCGATGCGAGTTGACAAGAATGGCTCGACAGAGAGTACGTCATTTCAATTTAATCCTGGGTCCGACCCAGACAGCGAGACCACAGAAGAAGAAGAAGAAGAAGAAGAAGGAACCTGGCGGCTACAGCAGGACGTATCTGAATAGTTAGTTGGCAATTGTGTGTGGTTTTTATTTATTTTATTTTTTTTTAGGATTATTATTTATTACATTAAATAGTCATAGCTGTGTAGCTGTTATGAAATGTAATCGTTGCAAATTAATTCCATCCACTTCTAATAGAAAACCAAGTGAAAACTATGAAAATGCCACTGGGTCTTGAGAATATTTGGGGATTTTCTAACAAATTTCCAAGGGACCTAATCAGTGCTGCTCTCTGTTACCTTGTACGTTTTGATAGGTGCCTCTGTGGGAATTGTGTCACTATGATGGATGAGGAGTTTTAGTGAACAGATATAAACACATAAACAAGTAACAAGAAAAGTTAAAAGTAAAATAAAAAAACATGCAATAAATGACGATTTTTATGTTCAAAGGGGGTAGGAAAAAGTTGAAAACTTATCCACAATGGCAAAAGAAGCAGAAGAGATTCCCTAGGTAACATTCCCAATACCAAATTGCTATTTGTAAATCACAATATTAGACTTACTGTTTAAAAAAAATAAATAAATATTAGGTTATGAGGAGACTTCAAGAAGTTGATGGAGAATTGTGGTGCGTGGTTGACCCATCCAGGATTGGAGCCTATCTGCCTGAATGTCTACTCACTGCAAAATGCCCTGCAGATTTACAGAGCAGATTACAGGCCACTACACTACAGAAAAAAAAACACTGGTAAGATGGTTTGAGAAGGATTTCATTTATTGTCTTATGAACAAGCTCACAAGTTCTAAGAAAAAAAATCAGATAGTCATAACAGAAATTATTGAAATTAAAGTGAACCATGTGACAACCACCCTGAAAAACTCAAGTTTTTAATTTATTATAGTCATTTCAGGTATCAAGCATATCGTTCTTTTGTGAGCTGGTGATGGGGACTTGGGTGGTCAATCGGGGTGCTAATTCCAGCATGTGTGGTCCAATGCATCCGTGCAAATACATTTAAACCCTTAAACCCCAAAACAAATGTTTGAATTTTTTACCTGCACAGCATTCCAATGAAGGGAAAGAACATTTTTGGGGGCAAAACGAATGATGATTATGACTGACCTGGTGAAAATCAAAATGGCCGCCGAGGTCAGGTGTGCCTTGTTGGGCTCCACTAACGGCATTTGTATTTTGCAATTTATCCTAATTCTGAACTTTTTAACTTGGAACTTTTTAACCTGGAATTGTTCACATACGGAGACATTCATTAATCCCGCTAATGGCGAACTACCCAAACTTTATATGTTGGGACATGGACGATACACTCTATACTCCATTTGGTCTGCGTCCTGGTTCAAAAGCAATGCAAATGGAACTTACTGTAGATCGTCTTCAAGTCAGGGCCGAACGAGCGCTTCCAAAGCGCTCCTGGTGCTGCTTCTTTTGGCCGGGGATATCCATCTTAATCCCGGTCCGACCACGTTTGAGCCCGAGGTCGGCTCCGTGGGGCGGGCGAGTCCTTTCGACGCCGAAGCTAAGCAGATGCTACCTCTCCCTGTATTGGAACCGGGCAGTGATGCTCTGTGGACCGACCAGCTGTTGGCGTCGTGCCGGGAAGTGCCGGGGGACCTGCTCACTCATCGGCGTTCCGTACCCGCACCCAGCCGCGGAGGATCTATCTGTCGCCAAACCGTCGTGTCACCCGTCCCGTTCCATCCACCGGCTATTGGCCTATGGCCGACGTCGGATCGACCAGAGCTGCAACAATCGGCGGAGAGGTGCAGGCTGGCACCGGCGCCGCAGTCTTCGGCGACGGGCAGGGCAACGGCATTGGAGCCGCGACAGCTGGCTGCGGGCGGCGTGGTGATATCCGAACTACGACATTCGGTGGCGAGCGGCGGGCCGATGCCAGATTCTCGACAATTGGCGACGAGCAGTGGGCCAGCGCCGGGACCGCGCCCTTTGACGCCGGGCTGTGGTCCGTCGTCAGAGGAACAGCTATGGGCTGGAGGCCGCGGGCCGAATCCCGAGCTACGATTGCTAGCACTAGCGGCCAGGAACAGCGAACTAGACACTGAGAATACTACACCTCCCAAATTTACAACCTGTAAGGTAACAAATAGACAACGACAAACTAAACTTTTACAAACTGTCAATCACGCAAAAATTCTTTGGGACCCCGAAGCAAAACCAAAGGGGGTCCTTGGTGGACATATTAAAGGAAGGCTCCTTTAATTTTACATGTATGGCTTGATTGGCAGTAAATAGTTAGTATAGCTACGAAACATGCATAAGAGCTGAAGAATACACTCCTATATTGATTTATTTAACTTTTTTCAACATAGAAGTACTTCCGTGTTGCAACGCCCCCAAATGGTGACGTCACTAGTGTGTATACTCGCTTGGGGAACAGTAGTTCACGCAGACATAACAACGAGGAAGACACAAACGTCAGTTATGCCTTACTGTATTGCAAAATTTTGCAAGGCGTCGGCAAGGAAAAACCCGCGAGACCCCCCCCCCCCAAAAAAAAAAAAAAAAAAAAAAAAAAAAAAAGCTACTTGAGTAGACAATGGTTTGTTTGCTAAGTGCTGTCAACCTCCCGAAGGACAAGCAGGCGTGTGCGCAGCGAACATTTCAGGCATGAGGACTTCGAATATATGTTACAATTTGAGATGGGGTACGCCACACGCCTAATACTAAAGCCCAACGCAGTACCGAGTATCTTTAAAGAACCAGACGTGGGAAATAATCAAGCCGATGGAGGAGCCGCAACTGCTAGCAACACGGAGCCTTCACTCTCACAACAGCCGACACAAATCGAGGTCTTACTACGGCCACTGAAAGATCTCGGAGAAGCGAAGCAAATTTAAAGCGAAAGGTAGGCATGTTTCGGGGGTGGGGGGGGCATTGGTTATTATACTGCACGGACTGTTTTATTTCATAATTCATTTGAAGGTGGCCAACGCAGGGGCACGTCGGCACGTTACCGTAATGCACAGTATTAACAATCGTTGGGGCGGCTGGCTTGACTTCGTCTTTTCGAGTGGCGGCTGGCCTGACCGCATCGGGACGCTACGCAAAAAAGAAAAAAAAAACAGCTAGGGGAGGTTGGGTGCTGTAACGACGATACATTTAATTTTACTATTTTTTCTTTTTCCTGAAATATTTCGTCAGTTCCACACGTTTTGCATTGCTCGTACTGTGTGTCACTTTACCTGTTGGATATTTGCTCCTCCAAGACTTTTCTTCTTCACATCTTTCATCGCAACCAAAGCTATCCTGAGAATGTCTATTTAGTATTGCCATGTTGAATGTCTGATGTTCCAGGATGCAGTTGAGATTGTCCGCAAGGAACCGATCCTCGAGTTCTTTCATTTCCAGACAGCACACATTCATTAGCGGATTGTCCATTCCTGCAGCTCCCGCACGAGCACAACTCACCCCCCGCCTGATTCACTCGTTCGTCAAAGTTTATTTTGTGCCCGAAAAGACCATCTGGCGCCACAACTTTCACATCCAAGGCAGACTTTCCTTCGGTAGTGTTATTTTGTCGTGTTGGCTCGAAGCGATAAGGTTTAATCCTTCCGGGTTTGACGCTAGATGCACGGCTGCGTTGCATAGTGCTTCCATAGTGTAGCGTTTACACACTAGTGACGTAAACATCCGGGTTATTTAGTCACGTGTCACAAACATGCCGGCGTTCGATTCATTTTAACAATGGTTTAAAAGTTATTAAATGTACATAAAAAAATAATCACGTCACCAAATTAATTATTGAAAAAGTAGCAACTTTTTGCTGCTAAAAATGGATCAATAAGTAAAGTGTCCCTTTAAGTAACAGTATTGTTTTTTTTTTAATTTTAGGTTGAGTTAGTTTTAGTTAAAATAACCTTTAGTGGCACCTTTTTTTTTCTTCGATAAGTGTATCGAAGGGTACCCTCCCTTTGACCCTTTGACCTACTTTGACCATCTCCAAACATTTTTGTTTTGTTTATTTTATGTGAACTGAGTCAAATGCCATTTTTAGCATATGTCGCGGGCCACTGAAAAATGGACGGCGGGCCGCAAATGGCCCCCGGGCCGTAGTTTGGACAACCCTGTAGTAGTGTGTTATCTCTCGTTCCCTGGGAAACTTTTGTGCTTGTGGATGACTGTCTGTGACAATGCAGTCAATGGTGATGCCACGCAACTCCATCAGTGCCAGGCTCCTTGCAGGCCCCTCTTTCTCCATATGGTAGCTAGCACCAACATCATTGCTCTGGCAACATAGAAAAACATCCATCCATCCATCCCGTAGATTGAAAAAAAATACAAAATGGAGTTTGATTTTTAAAAGACTATCAATGACCAATCTACAAGGTTAACACATTTCTAGAGAGGGGTGGATGAAGGTGAATGAACGAACCATTGAGGCTTTCTTTCAAATTGTGCATAAATAGTTTCAGAGCTTTGGCGCTTCAGTGAAACCAATATAAAAGACATCTAGTGGACAAAAGAAGTAAAAACAACCTATGTCACTAAAGAGTGAAACATTCGCTCACTCTTATCTTTCAGCAATACAAGTGTCATAAGGTGGAAGTATTTTATATTTTTAAATGTGTGAGTTGTGTGATTTTCTCTTTTTCTTTTGCATGGTTGCTGTGTTTTGTTTTGGTTTGCTGTGTGTTGTTTTAACAGACTTCCAACCTGGACAATTGACACTATTGACCACAATTACCTGCACCTGTGCAGCTCTGGCCCAACCCAACCAGTTACTGTTTTAACCAATCAGAAGCTTGGACCATTTTTTTTTAACAGACTCAGGTCGAGAAAAAAAGAGGGAAGGACAGAAGAAGGAAAAGAAGAGAGGTGAAAGAGAAGGAGAGGACAGCAGAAAGAAAGAAAGAAAGAAGGAAAGAAAGAAGGAAAGAAAGAAAGAAAGAAAGACAGAGAGCACACAAGAAGGAACGGGGTAGCAGAAAGACACTGATGGAGGAGCAGAGGCAGCACTACAAGTGCAAGGCCACAGTAGGATTGACCGAGCGCAGGAGAGGACGGGACCGAGCTGGATTGCGAGGTGTCCCAGTGCTATGCAAACCGCAGGGCGAGGAGCCCTGCCTGCGTCGTGAGTATCACGACACGTGGTGGCCTGGCATCACATCAATCTGTGGACTTTGGCCCTTGTACTTCCGCTTGCTTGTTGCCTTCAGGCCTCTGACCAGCGACGGAACTGCGGATCGTTTTGCTGAGGCCGGACCCCACCAGAGTCAAACTCCCAGTGACTACTACATGCACCCCCGAGGAGAGGGTCCCCACTCCCTCGTCTTTTAAACAGTCTGTTTTTTTTTTAACTCTTCCGTTTTAAACTGTTTTAATGTGGATGTTACTTTTTAATTGACTATTCTTAGTGGGTTTTAGTTTTTAGCTCTTATCCTCCCTTGTGTTTAAAATAAATGACTTGTACCTGTTCTTGAACATCTCCTTGGTTCGTCAGTGTGTTCCCCGCCTGATCAATTCAAATCTACCTTTTAGTACATCCCCTCCAATCTTCATTCATGGTATTTTTTCCATTTTTATAATTATTCACCCCCTTCCCAACAAAAAGAACCTCACACAAGTCCAAATAAATATCATACAGGGAAATGTATTATAATATTTACATAACTTAATTCAGGCAGGCAAAATCGGTCAAGTGGTTAGCACGTCCGCCTCCCAGTTCTGAGGACTCCGGTTCGAGTCCAGGCTCCGGCCTTCCTGGGTGGAGTTTGCATGTTCTCCCCGTGCCTTCGTGGGTCTGCTCCGGGTACTCCGGTCTTCTCCCACATTCCAAAGACATGCGTGGCAGGTTAATTGGGCACTCCAAATTGTCCCTAGGTGTGCGTGTGAGTGTGGATGGTTGTTCGTCTCTGTGTGCCCTGCGATTGGCTGGCAACCAGTCCAGGGTGTCCCCCGCCTACTGCCCAGAGCCAGCTGAGATAGGCGCCAGCACCCCCCGCAACCCTTGTGAGGAATAAGCGGTCAAGAAAATGGATGAATGGGCTTAATTAAAAAAAATGTGGGGTTTGTTGTAAATAAAATATGATAGACGTGCGTGCATGTTAATATAAACGGCTTTTCAATCTATCACCTCCTCTTATGGACTCAGATATATGTTATATATAGGTACAATGCGGCAAATGTCAAAAAGTGATTTATGGCCCCCAATAAAACAATGATTTATTGCCCCCCCCCCCCCCCCCCATAAAACCATTCATATCCTAACCCTTTGAAGTTAGCCCCGCCCCCTTCCGCTTTCTTAGCCAATCAGAAGCCGTTATTTTGAATTAAGCCCCTACCCGCTTGCCACCTTCTCAACCAATCAGAGGCCGGAAGACGGCTTCTGTCAAAAATGATTGATGACATCCTACACCCCCCTCCCCACCCCCCTCTTCGTCTTAGCCAATCAGAGATCGGAAACCACCCCTCTCATCGTCTTAACCAATCAGAGGCCGGAAGACGGCTTCTGTCAAAATGATTGATGATATTCTGTTTCCCACAACATCAAACACATGTTATCCGGTCCCCCCACCCTTCAACAAACACCCCCACCCGACTGTCTACGTACTTCCTTTGAACCCCCAAACAGTAGCTTTGTTGTCTGAGAGGAAACTCTACCAGCTGATAATATTATTTCGACATCCTCGTGTTAATAAACTTTTTTTCATCTTACAGGAAGGATCCTACCACCAGCTTTTGAAGTAGCAATGGGGGAAGCTCCCCCCTGTAATTCGAATTACTGATAAAGCTACCTACTTTGAAGTAGAACGGGTACCAACCGTAGGAACCCCCGACCCCCCTTATCACCATGTTGGGCGGCAGGAAGCCCCCACCACCGCCCCCCTCTATCGGGTATGTGCGTGCGTGAATGTAAATTAGTACGAGGCTCACTTATTCGAGTTAAAGTGTTGTGAATATTAAAAAAATGTTATCCATTTGTTTTATGTTTTTTAAATAAATAAAAGAGACTTACCGGTGTTTCGGAATATGAAGTCGCGTCTCCTTCGAGGGTTTTTTTTCTTTTTTAAAAAATAAAATAAAAAAAATAAAGTTTCTGTTTCTAACCAATTCTAACCGATGGAGAGGGGGAAATATAGACGAAAAATAGATTATTCGTGCGTAAAGGGCGGTTATTTAACCCATTTCAGAACCGCGTCCTTCTTTTTCTTAGACTAAAAACTTGTCTGTCTGTGTGACTATGTAAAAGCCAATGGGGTGGCGGGGAGGTGTGACTCCCTCACGCCGTGGTAAACGGCGTCATCTAAAGGGCAAAGGATGTTACAGCGTATGATTAAGAGAGGGAGCATTAAAGTTAGTCTACAAAAGTAAATTAGGGTATTAAAATGTTGATAATGAATGTAAAACCTAAAAATTTGATTCAAAGGTACTCAATTTGTAAATTATACAATTTGGATGACGGAACAATGTATGGCATTAGAGTAACCTTTAAATATTAAGTAGGGTTAATTTTAAATTTTTGGCGACAGCAGATCGAAACTAGCATCATACTAAACCCCCCTGCAGCCATCTTTTTAATGTTACTGAACACTATCCCTATATTAAACCAAACTTAACTCATTTACGTTTCGGTTACAAATGATAAGTTTTATTTTTATATGGTATCTATTATAAGACGATGGATGCTAGAATTTGTACATTTTATATATACGTGATGTTTATAGGTATGCTTAGACGTGTATGTTTTTATTATTTTATGTTTATGATTGTGTTTTCGGTGGTGAAACCCCGGCACTATTTTACGATGAGGCGCAGTGATCTCTCGTATGGGCGTAGTGCCACTAGGTCGGTAGCGGTGTGATTTAGGTCACATGAGCCAATCAGGTAGCTGCTGCTTTCTCCTCACCATAGCAACCGCATATCAAAAATGGCGACCACAACGTCGGAGAGCGAAAGGAGAAAAAAAGTTAGAAAGAAAGTGGTGAAAAAACTTCGTTCCCGTTCAGGTTTGCCCATCGCTTCAGCTGGCCCCGTTATTCCAGCCATCTGCATCATTTGTAAAAATAAATTTCAAAGTAGACTCGTCTGGGATTGGAAGGCACACGGAAGAGGGATCATCTCGCCAAAGCAGAAACATTGTCAGCAGGTATGTGCTACACACACGCGTGCCCATTTCTGTTATTAATGTGACTGATATTTAGTATAGGGCTGAAAATAATTTGTTGCTAGGTTAAGTTTTAAGGCTATAGTTTATTAAAAAAGGCGAGCTGCTGAATGATTTATCGAGTGAATCCAACAGTTGTTACCAAACTCGAGTTACCTGTCCCCATCAGAGTCATAATATAGTCACAGCTACACACTCCCTTTTCCCCAAACTCTCTCTCATCAACCTCAACAAACACTTTACTTTACTTAAATCTGTGATGTGCATATACTGTAAAGAGGTGATGTGACAATAACACTTATTAGGGCCCGAGCAGCGACCGCTGCGAGGTCCCTATTGTTTTTGTAAAAATTATTATTATTATTATTATTATTATTAGGGCCCGAGCAGCGACCGCTGCGAGGTCCCTATTGTTTTTGTAAAAATTCTTCTTCTTCTTCTTCTTCTTCTTCTTCTTCTTCTTTATTCTCCGCAAACGATCGCGATTTTGGGTACCTAAACATTCACGAAAACTCACCAAACTTTGCACACTCTTCAGGCCCGGCGAAAAATTTGATATTATGAAGTCGTCATAACAACGCGACTCTATAGCGCCCCCTAGCATAGTAAAATAAAAACCAAGCCCGGCACGTTTGAGCTAGAGCAACGAAAATTGGCAGGCACGTGTAGCACCCCGAGACGCACAAAAAAGTCTATTGGGACCATGTAGCTAAAATGTACAGGAAGTGAGCTATGAATTTTTTTATGTCCAATTTTGGCCTATTTTGGCACATTCACTGTGGTCATACTTTTTCCCCCTATGCAAACATTTTTCATCCAATTGACTTCAAACTTGGCATTTATCATCTCAAGACCTGAGAGAACAACTGGGCAAAACATCTTGCCCTTTCGAAATACTATATGACGGGGGCGGGGCATCAAATATTGCCTTTAAAATTTCATTTGTCCAGAAAGAGCAAATGCTTAATAACTCCCATGTTCAAGCTCCAAAAAATCTCAAACTTCTCAGGCAACGTAATAGTCATGGCCTGAAAACATTTATATGATAAAATTCAGTTATACATATAGCGCCACCTAGTGGTAACAATAAATGTCATATTTTACGTTTTTAGCTACTGTGCCGAGCTCGTTGAAGGGATCCAGTTGAAAATTGGTCAGAAAAGCCTTAAGATGTTGATCATGCCCCACACCGAATAGTGTAACTTTTCGCCAAAGGGCGTGGCCGCTAACGGTAACGCAAAGTCTGAAGATTTTTCGAGACAACAAAAGCTGCATGAACTTGGCCCAGATGATCCAATCTTCTCAAAATTTCACACATTTGATGAGAGTCCAGCCCTAAAGACATCTACGAACTTATATTTCATCTTACTGATAGCGCCACCGAGTGGCAATTTTTTTTTTTACGAATTTTCTTCTACGTTTTTCTCCAAACACGTTAACTGGACCTACCTCATATTTGCTCAGATGAGGGTTTCGGCCTTCATGGTGTCACAACACGAAGGTTGTGAGTTTTCGCGAATTGCTGTGGGCGTGGCTAAGCGCTGTTCGTCAAGAAAACAACGCCAGTTTTGAGGGTCTAAACATGCACAGAAACTCATGAAACTTGGCACACATATCTGGCCGGGTAAAATGAGCAATATTTTATTGTTGATTGTGCTATTTTTACAAAAATGACTCAATAGCGCCCCCTAGAAGTTTTTAACGAAGCAGCCCCGGTTGTACGTTTAAGCAAGATCTACGAAAATTTTTAGGTGTATGAGGGAGCCCAAGACCTACAAAAAAGTCTCTTGGACCCATATGCTAAAATAAACAGGAAGTGAGCTACGAATTTTTGAATGTCCCATTTTTTACGAATTTAGCACATTTACAGGGGGCATACTTTTGCCCACTTCTCCTACACGTTTCATCCGACTGACTTCAGACTTGACCTGGACCATGTCAAGACCTGAGCCAACGACAGGGGGGAAAATCTTGACTTTTCGGAATACTATATGATGAGGGCAGGGCATCAAAATTTGTGTTTCGCAATGAAAAAGGATATGCTTGATAACTCCCCGGTACATGCTCCAAAAAATCCCAAACTTGACATGTATGTTTATCGTCAAGGCCTGAAGGTATCTCTATGACAACATTCAGTTATATATGCAGCGCCACCTAGCCCTTGAGGCATAAAAAGAAATTACCCCACATACGGTATTTTGTACAAAAAATGTAAACTCATTCTAAGTGTGATAACTAAGTCATTTATGAATATTCTTTTAGTTTCCACCACTCAAAATGTTCACTGGCATCAGACTTATCCAAACATATATATTTTATTTATTTTTGATAGCCTCTGTGGACATTAAAAGCAATATCGTGAATGAAGGATATGCTGAATAACTCCACGGTACATGCTCCAAAAAAAATCCCACACTTGACATGTATGCTTATAATCAAGGCCTGAAGGTATCTCTATGACAACATTCAGTTATAAATACAGCGCCATCTCGCCCTTGAGGCATAAAAAAAAAATCCCCACATACGGTATTTTGTACAAAAAAATGTAAACTCAAAGTGTGATAACTAAGTCATTTATGAATATTCTTTTAGTTTCCACCCCTCAAATTGTTCACTGGCTTCACACCGATCCAAACGTATGTACGTTTCCATTTTGCTTTATTCATTTTTGATTGCCCCTTTGAACAATAAAAGTAACATTGTGCAATGAGTACAACGAGCGATGATGTCTATATACACTTTTACAAAAAATACCAATCAGGGCAACTCATTGCCTAAAAATAAAAAAGGACGCTGATTTTTGCAGGTCTTAACAATCATCAAAACCCGTTGAGCTTGACACACACTGGCAAAAAAAATATTGTACATGTAAACGTTTATTATGCCATTTTCAAAGAAATTTTGCTTCCAATATGCCAGTACCCCAACGTGCCAGTACCCTAACGTGCAAGTACCCCAACGTGCAAGGACCCCAACGTGGCCCGGGCTGCGAGGGCCCTTTATAGCTGCTCGCAGCTCTAGTTATTATTAGGGCCCGAGCAGCGACCGCTGCGAGGTCCCTATTGTTTTTCGTTCGAATTCTTCTTCTTCTTCTTCTTCTTCTTCTTCTTCTTCTTCTTCTTCTTTTCCGTAAACGATCACGATTTTGGGTACCTAAACATTCACGAAAACTCACCAAACTTTGCACACTCCTCAGGCCCGGCGAAAAATTTGATAATATGAAGTCGTCATAACAACGCGACTCTATAGCGCCCCCTAGCATAGAAAAAAAAAAAACCAAGACCGGCACGTTTGAGCTAGAGCAACGAAAATTGGCAGGCACGTGTAGCACCCCGAGACGCACAAAAAAGTCTATTGGGACCATCTAGCTAAAATGTACAGGAAGTGAGCTATGAATTTTTTTATGTCCAATTTTGGCCTATTTTGGCACATTCACTGTGGTCATGCTTTTTCCCCCTTTGCAAACATTTTTCATCCAATTGACTTTAAACTTGGTATTTATCATCTCAAGACCTGAGAGAACAACTGGGCAAAAAATCTTGCCTTTTCGAAATATTATATGACGGGGGCGGGGCATCAAATATTGCCTTTAAAATTTCATTTGTCCAGAAAGAGCAAATGCTGAATAACTCCCATGTACAAGCTCCAAAAAATCTCAAACTTCTCAGGCAACGTAATAGTCACGGCCTGAAAACATTTATATGATAAAATTCAGTTATACATATAGCGCCACCTAGTGGTAACAATAAATGTAATACTTTACCTTTTTAGCTACTGTGCTGAGCTCGTTGAAGAGATCCAGTTGAAAATTGTTCAGAAAAGCCTTAAGATGTTGATCATGCCCCACACCGAATATTGTAACTTTTTTCCAAAGGGCGTGGCCGCTACGGTGCCGCAAAGTCTGAAGATTTTTAGTGACAATAAAAGCTGCATTAACTTGACCGAGATGATCCTATCTTCTCAAAATTTCACACATTTGATGAGAGTCCAGCCCTGAAGACATCTACAAACTTATATTTCATCTAACTGATAGCGCCACCTAGTGGCAATTTTTTTTTCTTACGAATTTTCTTCTACGTTTTTCTCCAAACACGTTAACTGAACCTACCTCATATTTGCTCAGATGAGGGTTTCGGTCTTCATGATGTCACAACACGAAGTTTGTGAGTTTTCGCGAATTGCTGTGGGCGTGGCTAAGCGCTGTTCGCCAAGAAAACAACGCCAGTTTTGAGGGTCTAAACATGCGCAGAAACTCATGAAACTTGGCACACACATCTGGCCTGGTAAAATGAACAATATTTTACTGTTGATTGTGCTATTTTTACAAAAATGACTCAATAGCGCCCCCTAGAATTTTTTAACGAAGCAGCCCCGGTTGTACGTTTAAGCAAGATCTACGAAAATTTTTAGGTGTATGAGGGAGCCCAAGACCTACAAAAAAAGTCTCTTGGACCCATGTGCTAAATTGAACAGGAAGTGAGCTATGAATTTTTGAATGTCCCATTTTTGACGATTTTTGCACATTTACAGGGGGCATACTTTTGCCCACTTCTCCTACACGTTTCATCCGACTGACTTCAGACTTGACCTGGACCATGTCAAGACCTGAGCCAACGACAGGCGGAAAAATCTTGACTTTTGGAAATACTATATGATGAGGGCGGGGCATCAAATTTTGTGTTTCGCACTGAAAAAGGATATGCTTAATAACATGCTCCAAAAAATCCCAAACTTGACATGTATGTTTATAGTCAAGGCCTGAAGGTATCTCTATGACAAAATTCAGTTATATATGCAGCGCCACCTAGCCCTTGAGGCGTGAAAAAAAAATACCCCACTTACGGTATTTTTACAAAAATTGTAAACACGTTTCGCAATGAAAAAGGATATGCTTAATAACTCCCCGGTGCATGCTCCAAAAAATCCCAAACTTGACATGTATGCTTATAATCAAGGCGGGAAGGTATTTCTATGACAAAATTTAGTTATAAATACAGCGCCACCTAGCTCTTGAAGCATAAAAAAACAATACCCCACATATGGTATTTTGTACAAAAAATGTAAACTCATTCTTAGTGTGATAAGTAAGTCATTTATGAATATTCTTTTACTTTCCACCACTCAAAATGTTCACTGGCATCAGACTTATCCAAACATATGTACTTTTTAATTTATTTTTGATAGCCTCTATGGACATTAAAAGCAATATCGGGAATGAAGGATATGCTTAATAACTCCACGGTACATGCTCCAAAAAAATCCCACACTTGACATGTATGTTTAGAGTCATGCTTGAAGGTATCTCTCTGACAACATTCCAGTATATATAAAACGCCACCTAGCCCTTGAGGCAAAAAAAATAATACCCCACTTAATGGTATTTTTACAAAAATTGTAAACTCATTGTAAGTGTGATAACTAAGTCATTTATGAATATTATTTTAGTTTCCACCACTCAAAATGTTCACTAGCATCAAACCTATCCAAACATGCATCCTTTTTTATTTAATTTGATTTACTTTTGATAGCTTCTATGGACAATAAAAGCAACATTGTGCAATGAATACGAGCGATGATGAGTACAGATATTTTTCAAAAAATACCAAATCAGGGCAACTTATTGCCTAAAAATAAAAAAGGATGCTGACTTTTGCAGATCTTAACGTTCACCAAAACCCATTGAGCTTGTCACACTCATCACACCTGGTGAGAAAAAAAAATCCACATGCATAGGTTTATCATGCAGTTTTCAAAGAAATTCTGCTTCCAATGTGCCAGTACCCCAACGTGCAAGTACCCCAACGTGGCCCGGGCTGCGAGGGCCCTTTATAGCTGCTCGCAGCTCTAGTTAGGGCCCGAGCAGCGACTGCTGCGAGGTCCCTATTGTTTTTGTAAAAATTATTATTATTATTATTATTAGGGCCCGAGCAGCGACCGCTGCGAGGTCCCTATTGTTTTTGTAAAAATTATTATTATTATTATTATTATTATTATTAGGGCCCGAGCAGCGACCGCTGCGAGGTCCCTATTGTTTTTCGTTCGAATTATTATTATTATTATTATTATTATTATTATTATTATTATTCTCCGTAAACGATCGCATTTTTGAGGACCTAAACATTCACGAAAACTCACCAAACTTTGCACACTCCTCAGGCCCGGCGAAAAATTTTATATTATGAAGTCGTCATAACAACGCGACTCTATAGCGCCCCCTAGCGTAGAAAAATAAAAACCAAGCCTGGCACGTTTGAGCTAGAGCAACGAAAATTGGCAGGCACGTGTAGCACCCCGAGACGCACAAAAAAAGTCTATTGGGACCATGTAGCTAAAATGTACAGGAAATGAGCTATGAATTTTTTTATGTCCAATTTTGGCCTATTTTGGCACATTCACTGTGGTCATGCTTTTTCCCCCTCTGCAAACATTTTTCATCCAATTCACATCAAACTTGGCATTTATCATCTCAAGACCTGAGAGAACAACTGGGCAAAAAGTCTTGCCTTTTAGAAATACTATATGATGGGGGCGGGGCATCAAATATTGTCTTTAAAATTTCATTTGTCCAGAAAGAGCAAATGCTTAATAACTCCCATGTTCAAGCTCCAAAAAATCTCAAACTTCTCAGGCAACGTAATAGTCACGGCCTGAAAACATCTATATGATAAAATTCAGTTATACATATAGCACCACCTAGTGGTAACAATAAATGTCATACTTTACGTTTTTAGCTACTGCGCTGAGCTCGTTGAAGGGATCCAGTTGAAAGTTGGTCAGAAAATCCTTAAGATGTTGATCATGCCCCACACCAAATATTGTAACTTTTCGCCAAAGGGCGTGGCCGCTACGGTGCCGCAAAGTCTGAAGATTTTTCGTGACAATAAAAGCTGCGTGAACTTGACCGAGATGATCCTATCTTCTCAAAATTTCACACATTTGATGAGAGTCCAGCCCTAAAGACATCTACGTACTTATATTTCATCTTACCGATAGCGCCACCTAGTGGCAATTTTTTTTCTTACGAATTTTCTTGTACATTTTTCTCCAAACACGTTAACTGGACCAACCTCATATTTGCTCAGATGAGGGTTTCGGCCTTCATGATGTCACAACACGAAGTTTGTGAGTTTTCGCGAATCACTGTGGGCGTGGCTAAGCACTGTTCGCCAAGAAAACAACGCCAGTTTTGATGGTCTAAACATGCGCAGAAACTCATGAAACTTGGCACACACATCTGGCCTGGCAAAATGAGCAATATTTTATCATGTATTGTCCTATTTTTACAAAAATGACTCAAAAGCGCCCCCTAGAAATTTTTAACGAAGCAGCCCCGATTGTACGTTTAAGCAAGATCTACGAAAATTTTTAGGTGTATGAGGGAGCCCAAGACCTACAAAAAAAGTCTCTTGAACCCATATGCTAAAATGAACAGGAAGTGAGCTACGAATTTTTGAATGTCCCATTTTTGACGATTTTTGCACATTTTCAGGGGGCATACTTTTGCCCACTTCTCCTACACGTTTTATCCGACTGACTTATGACTTGACCTGGACCATGCCAAGACCTGAGCCAACAACAGACGGAAAAATCTTGACTTTCGGAAATACTATATGATGAGGGCGGGGCATCAAAATTTGTGTTTCGCACTGAAAAAGGATATGCTTAATAACTCCCCGATACATGCTCCAAAAAATCCCAAACTTGACATGTATGTTTATCGTCAAGGCCTGAAGGTATCTCTATGACAACATTCAGTTATATATGCAGCGCCACCTAGCCCTTGAGGCATGAAAAAAAAATACCCCACTTACGGTATTTTGTACAAAAAATGTAAACTCATTCTATGTGTGATAACTAAGTCATTTAGGAATATTCTTTTACTTTCCACCACTCAAAATATTCACTGGCATCAGACCTAACCAAACACACATATTTTTGTTATTTAGTTTTATGTATTTTTGATAGCCTCTATGGACATTAAAAGCAATATCGTGAATGAAGGCTATGCTGAATAACTCCCAGGTACATGCTCCAAAAAATCCCATACTTGAAATGTATATTTATAGTCAAGGCCTGAAGGTATCTCTATGACAAAATTCAGTTATAAATACAGCGCCACCTAGTCCTTGAGGCATAAAAAAAAAAAATGGCTCACTTACGGTATTTTTGCAAAAATTGTAAACTCATTGTAAGTGTGATAACTAAGTCATTTATGAATATTCTTTTACTTTCCACCACTCAATATGTTCACTGGCATCAGACCGATCCAAACATACGTATTTTTTATTTAGTTTTATTTTTTTTTGGATCGCCTCTATGGACAATAAAAGCAACATTGTGCAATGAGTACGAGCGATGATGTGTGTATATCTACTTTTACGAAAAATACCAATCAGGGCAACTCATTGCCTAAAAATAAAAAAAAGACGCTGATTTTTGCAGATCTTAACAATCACCAAAACCCATTGAGCTTGACACACTCATCACACCTGGCAAAAAAAAAAAAAAAAAATCCACATGTTTATCATGCCATTTTCAAAGAAATTCTGCTTCCAATGTGCCAGTACCCCAACGTGCAAGTACCCCAACGTGGCCCGGGCTGCGAGGGCCCTTTATAGCTGCTCGCAGCTCTAGTTAGGGCCCGAGCAGCGACCGCTGCGAGGTCCCTATGGTTTTTGTAAAAATTCTTCTTCTTCTTCTTCTTCTTCTTCTTCTTCTTCTTCTTCTTCTTCTTCTTTATTCTCCGCAAACGATCGCGATTTTGGGTACCTAAACATTCACGAAAACTCACCGAACTTTGCACACTCCTCAGGCCCGGCGAAAAATTTGATATTATTAAGTCGTCATAACAATGCGACTCGATAGCGCCCCCTAGCGTAGAAAAATAAAAACCAAGCCCGGCACGTTTGAGCTAGAGCAACAAAAATTGGCAGGCACGTGTAGCACCCCGAGACGCAAAAAAAAGTCTATTGGGACCATGTAGCTAAAATGTACAGGAAGTGAGCTATGAATTTTTTAATGGCCAATTTTGGCCGATTTTGGCACATTCACCGTGGTCATGCTTTTTCCCCCTTTGCAAACGTTTTTCATCCAATTGACTTCAAACTTGGCATTTATCATCTCAAGACCTGAGAGAACAACTGGGCAAAACATCTTGCCTTTTTGAAATACTATATGACGGGGGCGGGGCATCAAATATTGCCTTTAAAATTTCATTTGTCCAGAAAGAGCAAATGCTTAATAACTCCCATGTTCAAGCTCCAAAAAATCTCAAACTTCTCAGGCAACGTAATAGTCACGGCCTGAAAACATCTATATGATAAAATTCAGTTATACATATAGCGCCACCTAGTGGTTACAATAAATGTCATACTTTACGTTTTTAGCTACTGTGCTGAGCTTGTTGAAGGGATCCATTTGAAAATTGGTCAGAAAAGCCTTAAGATGTTGATCATGCCCCACACCGAATATTGTAACTTTTCGCCAAAGGGCGTGGCCGCTACGGTGACGTAAAGTCTGAAGATTTTTCGTGAAAATAAAAGCTGCATTAACTTGACCAAGATGATCCTATCTTCTCAAAATTTCACACATTTGATGAGAGTCCAGCCCTAAAGACATCTACTGACTTATATTTCATCTAACTGATAGCGCCACCTTGTGGCAATTTTTTTTCTTACGAATTTTCTTCTACGTTTTTCTCCAAACACGTTAACTGGACCTACCTCATATTTGCTCAGATGAGGGTTTCGGCCTTCATGATGTCACAACACGAAGTTTGTGAGTTTTCGCGAATTGCTGTGGGTGTGGCTAAGCGCTGTTCGCCAAGAAAACAACGCCAGTTTTGAGGGTCCAAACATGCACAGAAACTCATGAAACTTGGCACACACATCTGGCCTGGTAAAATGAGCCATATTTTATTGTTGATTGTGCTATTTTAAAAAAAATGACTCAATAGCACCCCCTAGAAGTTTTTAACAAAGCAGCCCCGGTTGTACGTTTAAGCAAGAACGACGAATATTTTTAGGTGTATGAGGGAGCCCAAGTCCTACAAAAAAGTCTCTTGGACCCATATGCTAAAATGAACAGGAAGTGAGCTACGAATTTTTGAATGTCCCATTTTTGACAATTTTTGCACATTCACAGGGGGCAGACTTTTGCCCACTTCTCCTACACGTTTCATCTGACTGAGTTAAGACTTGACCTGGACCATGTCAAGACCTGAGCCAATGACAGGGGGAAAAATCTTGACCTTTCTAAATACTATATGATGAAGGCGGGGCATCAAAATTTGTGTTTCGCACTGAAAAAGGATATGCTTAATAACTCCCCGGTACATGCTCCAAAAAATCCCAAACTTGACATGTATGTTTATCGTCAAGGCCTGAAGCTATCTCTATGACAACATTCAGTTATATATGCAGCGCCACCTAGCCCTTGAGGCATAAAAAAAAAATACCCCACATACGGTATTTTGTACAAAAAATGTAAACTCATTCTAAGTGTGATAACTAAGTCATTTATGAATATTCTTTTAGTTTCCACCACTCAAAATGTTCACTGGCAACAGACTTATCCAAACATATATATATTTTTATTTATTTTTGATAGCCTCTGTGGACATTAAAAGCAATATCGTGAATGAAGGATATGCTTAATAACTCCACGGTACATGCTCCAAAAAAAATCCCACACTTGACATGTATGCTTATAATCAAGGCCTGAAGGTATCTCGATGACAACATTCAGTTATAAATACAGCGCCACCTAGCCCTTGAGGCTTATATAAAAAAAAAACAACCCACATACGGTATTTTGTACAAAAAAATGTAAACTCATTCTAAGTGTGATAACTAAGTCATTTATGAATATTCTTTTAGTTTCCACCACTCAAATTGTTCACTGGCTTCACACCGATCCAAACGTATGTACGTTTCCATTTTGTTTTATTCATTTTTGATTGCCCCTTTGGACAATAAAAGTAACATTGTGCAATGAGTACAACGAGCGATGATGTATATATACACTTTTACAAAAAATACCAATCAGGGCAACTCATTGCCTAAAAATAAAAAAGGACGCTGATTTTTGCAGGTCATAACAATCACCAAAACCCGTTGAGCTTGACACACACTGGCAAAAAAAATATTCTACATGTAAATGTTTATTATGCCATTTTCAAAGAAATTTTGCTTCCAATATGCCAGTACCCCAACGTGCCAGTACCCTAACGTGCAAGTACCCCAACGTGCAAGGACTCCAACGTGGCCCGGGCTGCGAGGGCCCTTTATAGCTGCTCGCAGCTCTAGTTATTCTTCTTCTTCTTCTTCTTCTTCTTCTTCTTCTTCTTCTCCGTAAACGATCGCATTTTTGAGGACCTAAACATTCACGAAAACTCACCGAACTTTGCACACTCCTCAGGCCCGGCGAAAAATTTGATATTATTAAGTCGTCATAACAATGCGACTCGATAGCGCCCCCTAGCGTAGAAAAATAAAAACCAAGCCCGGCACGTTTGAGCTAGAGCAACAAAAATTGGCAGGCACGTGTAGCACCCCGAGACGCACAAAAAAGTCTATTGGGACCATGTAGCTAAAATGTACAGGAAGTGAGCTATGAATTTTTTTATGTCCAATTTTGGCCTATTTTGGCACATTCACTGTGGTCATGCTTTTTCCCCCTTTGCAAACATTTTTCATCCAATTGATTTCAAACTTGGCATTTATCATCTCAAGACCTGAGAGAACAACTGGGCAAAACATCTTGCCTTTTTGAAATACTATATGACGGGGGCGGGGCATCAAATATTGCCTTTAAAATTTCATTTGTCCAGAAAGAGCAAATGCTTAATAACTCCCATGTTCAAGCTCCAAAAAATCTCAAACTTCTCAGGCAACGTAATAGTCACGGCCTGAAAACATCTATATGATAAAATTCAGTTATACATATAGCGCCACCTAGTGGTTACAATAAATGTCATACTTTACGTTTTCAGCTACTGCACTGAGCTTGTTGAAGGGATCCATTTGAAAATTGGTCAGAAAAGCCTTAAGATGTTGATCATGCCCCACACCGAATATTGTAACTTTTCGCCAAAGGGCGTGGCCGCTACGGTGACGCAAAGTCTGAAGATTTTTCGTGAAAATAAAAGCTGCATTAACTTGACCGAGATGATCCTATCTTCTCAAAATTTCACACATTTGATGAGAGTCCAGCCCTAAAGACATCTACTGACTTATATTTCATCTAACTGATAGCGCCACCTAGTGGCAATTTTTTTTCTTACGAATTTTCTTCTACGTTTTTCTCCAAACACGTTAACTGGACCTACCTCATATTTGCTCAGATGAGGGTTTCGGCCTTCATGATGTCACAACACGAAGTTTGTGAGTTTTCGCGAATTGCTGTGGGTGTGGCTAAGCGCTGTTCGCCAAGAAAATAACGCCAGTTTTGAGGGTCTAAACATGCACAGAAACTCATGAAACTTTGCACACACATCTGGCCTGGTAAAATTAGCAATATTTTATTGTTGATTGTGCTATTTTTACAAAAATGACTCAATAGCGCCCCCTAGAAGTTTTTAACGAAGCAGCCCCGGTTGTACGTTTAAGCAAGAACGACGAATATTTTTAGGTGTATGAGGGAGCCCAAGACCTACAAAAAAGTCTCTTGGACCCATATGCTAAAATGAACAGGAAGTGAGCTACGAATTTTTGAATGTCCCATTTTTGACAATTTTTGCACATTCACAGGGGGCAGACTTTTGCCCACTTCTCCTACACGTTTCATCTGACTGAGTTAAGACTTGACCTGGACCATGTCAAGTCCTGAGCCAACGACAGGGGTAAAAATCTTGACCTTTCGAAATACTATATGATGAAGGCGGGGCATCAAAATTTGTGTTTCGCACTGAAAAAGGATATGCTTAATAACTCCCCGGTACATGCTCCAAAAAATCCCAAACTTGACATGTATGTTTATCGTCAAGGCCTGAAGCTATCCCTATGACAACATTCAGTTATATATGCAGCGCCACCTAGCCCTTGAGGCATAAAAAAAAAATACCCCACATACGGTATTTTGTACAAAAAATGTAAACTCATTCTAAGTGTGATAACTAAGTCATTTATGAATATTCTTTTAGTTTCCACCACTCAAAATGTTCACTGGCATCAGACTTATCCAAACATATATATATTTTTATTTATTTGTGATAGCCTCTGTGGACATTAAAAGCAATATCGTGAATGAAGGATATGCTTAATAACTCCACGGTACATGCTCCAAAAAAAATCCCACACTTGACATGTATGCTTATAATCAAGGCCTGAAGGTATCTCGATGACAACATTCAGTTATAAATACAGCGCCACCTAGCCCTTGAGGCTTATATAAAAAAAAAAAAAAAACACATACGGTATTTTGTACAAAAAATGTAAACTCATTCTAAGTGTGATGACTAAGTCATTTATGAATATTCTTTTAGTTTCCACCACTCAAATTGTTCACTGGCTTCACACCGATCCAAACGTATGTACGTTTCCATTTTGTTTTATTCATTTTTGATTGCCCCTTTGGACAATAAAAGTAACATTGTGCAATGAGTACAACGAGCGATGATGTATATATACACTTTTACAAAAAATACCAATCAGGGCAACTCATTGCCTAAAAATAAAAAAGGACCCAGATTTTTGCAGGTCTTAACAATCCCCAAAACCCGTTGAGCTTGATACACACTGGCAAAAAAAATATTCTACATGTAAACGTTTATTATGCCATTTTCAAAGAAATTTTGCTTCCAATATGCCAGTACCCCAACGTGCCAGTACCCTAACGTGCAAGTACCCCAACGTGCAAGGACTCCAACGTGGCCCGGGCTGCGAGGGCCCTTTATAGCTGCTCGCAGCTCTAGTTAGGGCCCGAGCAGCGACCGCTGCGAGGTCCCTATTGTTTTTGTAAAAATTAATTAGGGCCCGAGCAGCGACCGCTGCGAGGTCCCTATTGTTTTTGTAAAAATTATTATTATTATTATTATTCTTCTTCTTCTTCTTTATTCTCCGCAAACGATCCCAATTTTGGATACCTAAACATTCACGAAAACTCACCGAACTTTGCACACTCCTCAGGCCCGGCGAAAAATTTGATATTATGAAGTCGTCATAACAACGCGACTCCATAGCGCCCCCTAGCGTAGAAAAATAAAAACCAAGCCCGGCACGTTTTAGCTAGAGCAACGAAAATTGGCAGGCACGTGTAGCACCCCGAGATGCACAAAAAAGTCTATTGGGACCATGTAGCTAAAATGTACAGGAAATGAGCTATGAATTTTTTAATGTCCAATTTTGGCCTATTTTGGCACATTCACTGTTGTCATGCTTTTTCCCCCTCTGCAAACATTTTTCATCCAATTAACTTCAAACTTGGCATTTATCATCTCAAGACGTGAGAGAACAACTGGGCAAAAAGTCTTGCCTTTTCGAAATACTATATGATGGGGGCGGGGCATCAAATATTGCCTTTAAAATTTCATTTGTCCAGAAAGAGCAAATGCTTAATAACTCCCATGTTCAAGCTCCAAAAAATCTCAAACTTCTCAGGCAATGTAATAGTCACGGCCTGAAAACATCTATATGATAAAATTCAGTTATACATATAGCGCCACCCAGTGGTAACAATAAATGTCATACTTTACGTTTTTAGCTACTGCGCTGAGCTCGTTGAAGGGATCCAGTTGAAAATTGGTCAGAAAAGCCTTAAGATGTTGATCATGCCCCACACCGAATATTGTAACTTTTCGCCAAAGGGCGTGGCCGCTACGGTGCCGCAAAGTCTAAAGATTTTTCGTGACAATAAAAGCTGCATTAACTTGACCGAGATGATCCTATCTTCTCAAAATTTCACACATTTGATGAGAGTCCAGCCCTAAAGACATCTATTAAGTTATATTTCATCCTACTGATAGCGCCACCTAGTGGCAATTTTTTTTCTTACGAATTTTCTTCTACGTTTTTCTCCAAACTCGTTAACTGGACCTACCTCATATTTGCTCAGATGAGGGATTCGGCCTTCATGATGTCACAACACAAAGTCTGTGAGTTTTCGCGAATCGCTGTGGGCGTGGCTAAGCACTGTTCGCCAAGAAAACAACGCCAGTTTTGAGGGTCTAAACATGCGCAGAAACTCATGAAACTTGGCACACACATCTGGCCTGGTAAAATGAACAATATTTTATTGTTGATTGTGCTATTTTTACAAAAATGACTCAATAGCGCCCCCTAGGAATTTTTAATGAAGCAGCCCCGGTTGTACGTTTAAGCAAGATCTACGAAAATTTTTAGGTGTATGAGGGAGCCCAAGACCTACAAAAAAGTCTCTTGGACCCATATGCTAAAACGAACAGGAAGTGAGCTACGAATTTTTGAATGTCCCATTTTTGACGATTTTTGCACATTCACAGGGGGCAGACTTTTGCCCACTTCTCCTACACGTTTCATCTGACTGAGTTAAGACTTGACCTGGACCATGTCAAGACCTGAGCCAACGACAGGGGGAAAAATCTTGACTTTTCGAAATACTATATGATGAAGGCGGGGCATCAAAATTTGTGTTTCGCACTGAAAAAGGATATGCTTAATAACTCCCCGGTACATGCTCCAAAAAATCCCAAACTTGACATGTATGTTTATCGTCAAGGCCTGAAGCTATCTCTATGACAACATTCAGTTATATATACAGCGCCACCTAGCCCTTGAGGCATAAAAAAAAAATACCCCACATACGGTATTTTGTACAAAAAATGTAAACTCATTCTAAGTGTGATAACTAAGTCATTTATGAATATTCTTTTAGTTTCCACCACTCAAAATGTTCACTGGCATCAGACTTATCCAAACATATATATATTTGTATTTATTTTTGATAGCCTCTGTGGACATTAAAAGCAATATCGTGAATGAAGGATATGCTTAATAACTCCACGGTACATGCTCCCAAAAAAATCCCACACTTGACATGTATGCTTATAATCAAGGCCTGAAGGTATCTCGATGACAACATTCAGTTATAAATACAGCGCCACCTAGCCCTTGAGGCTTATATAAAAAAAAAACCCCACATACGGTATTTTGTACAAAAAAATGTAAACTCATTCTAAGTGTGATGACTAAGTCATTTATGAATATTCTTTTAGTTTCCACCACTCAAATTGTTCACTGGCTTCACACCGATCCAAACGTATGTACGTTTCCATTTTGTTTTATTCATTTTTGATTGCCCCTTTGGACAATAAAAGTAACATTGTGCAATGAGTACAACGAGCGATGATGTATATATACACTTTTACAAAAAATACCAATCAGGGCAACTCATTGCCTAAAAATAAAAAAGGACGCTGATTTTTGCAGGTCTTAACAATCACCAAAACCCGTTGAGCTTGATACACACACTGGCAAAAAAATATTCTACATGTAAACGTTTATTATGCCATTTTCAAAGAAATTTTGCTTCCAATATGCCAGTACCCCAACGTGCAAGTACCCCAACGTGCAAGGACCCCAACGTGGCCCGGGGTGCGAGGGCCCTTTATAGCTGCTCGCAGCTCTAGTATTATTATTCTTCTTCTTCTTCTTCTTCTTCTTCTTCTTCTTCTTCTTCTTCTTTATTCTCCGCAAACGATCGCGATTTTGGGTACCTAAACATTCACGAAAACTCACCGAACTTTGCACACTCCTCAGGCCCGGCGAAAAATTTGATATTATTAAGTCGTCATAACAATGCGACTCGATAGCGCCCCCTAGCGTAGAAAAATAAAAACCAAGCCCGGCACGTTTGAGCTAGAGCAACAACAATTGGCAGGCACGTGTAGCACCCCGAGACGCACAAAAAAGTCTATTGGGACCATGTAGCTAAAATGTACAGGAAGTGAGCTATGAATTTTTTTATGTACAATTTTGGCCTATTTTGGCACATTCACTGTGGTCATGCTTTTTCCCCCTTTGCAAACATTTTTCATCCAATTGACTTCAAACTTGGCATTTATCATCTCAAGACCTGAGAGAACAACTGGGCAAAACATCTTGCCTTTTTGAAATACTATATGACGGGGGCGGGGCATCAAATATTGCCTTTAAAATTTCATTTGTCCAGAAAGAGCAAATGCTTAATAACTCCCATGTTCAAGCTCAAAAAAATCTCAAACTTCTCAGGCAACGTAATAGTCACGGCCTGAAAACATCTATATGATAAAATTCAGTTATACATATAGCGCCACCTAGTGGTTACAATAAATGTCATACTTTACGTTTTTAGCTACTGTGCTGAGCTTGTTGAAGGGATCCATTTGAAAATTGGTCAGAAAAGCCTTAAGATGTTGATCATGCCCCACACCGAATATTGTAACTTTTCGCCAAAGGGCGTGGCCGCTACGGTGACGCAAAGTCTGAAGATTTTTCGTGAAAATAAAAGCTGCATTAACTTGACCGAGATGATCCTATCTTCTCAAAATTTCACACATTTGATGAGAGTCCAGCCCTAAAGACATCTACTGACTTATATTTCATCTAACTGATAGCGCCACCTAGTGGCAATTTTTTTTCTTACGAATTTTCTTCTACGTTTTTCTCCAAACACGTTAACTGGACCTACCTCATATTTGCTCAGATGAGGGTTTCGGCCTTCATGATGTCACAACACGAAGTTTGTGAGTTTTCGCGAATTGCTGTGGGTGTGGCTAAGCGCTGTTCGCCAAGAAAACAACGCCAGTTTTGAGGGTCTAAACATGCACAGAAACTCATGAAACTTGGCACACACATCTGGCCTGGTAAAATGAGCAATATTTTATTGTTGATTGTGCTATTCTTACAAAAATGACTCAATAGCGCCCCCTAGAAGTTTTTAACGAAGCAGCCCCGGTTGTACGTTTAAGCAAGAACGACAAATATTTTTAGGTGTATGAGGGAGCCCAAGACCTACAAAAAAGTCTCTTGGACCCATATGCTAAAATGAACAGGAAGTGAGCTACGAATTTTTGAATGTCCCATTTTTGACGATTTTTGCACATTCACAGGGGGCAGACTTTTGCCCACTTCTCCTACACGTTTCATCTGACTGAGTTAAGACTTGACCTGGACCATGTCAAGACCTGAGCCAACGACAGGGGGAAAAATCTTGACCTTTCGAAATACTATATGATGAAGGCGGGGCATCAAAATTTGTGTTTCGCACTGAAAAAGGATATGCATAATAACTCCCCGGTACATGCTCCAAAAAATCCAAAACTTGACATGTATGTTTATCGTCAAGGCCTGAAGCTATCTCTATGTCAACATTCAGTTATATATGCAGCGCCACCTAGCCATTGAGGCATAAAAAAAAAATACCCCACATACGGTATTTTGTACAAAAAATGTAAACTCATTCTAAGTGTGATAACTAAGTCATTTATGAATATTCTTTTAGTTTCCACCACTCAAAATGTTCACTGGCATCAGACTTATCCAAACATATATATATTTTTATTTATTTTTGATAGCCTCTGTGGACATTAAAAGCAATATCGTGAATGTAGGATATGCTTAATAACTCCACCGTACATGCTCCAAAAAAAATCCCACACTTGACATGTATGCTTATAATCAAGGCCTGAAGGTATCTCGATGTCAACATTCAGTTATAAATACAGCGCCACCTAGCCCTTGAGGCTTATATAAAAAAAAAAAACCCACATACGGTATTTTGTACAAAAAAATGTAAACTCATTCTAAGTGTGATGACTAAGTCATTTATGAATATTCTTTTAGTTTCCACCACTCAAATTGTTCACTGGCTTCACACCGATCCAAACGTATGTACGTTTCCATTTTGTTTTATTCATTTTTGATTGCCCCTTTGGACAATAAAAGTAACATTGTGCAATGAGTACAACGAGCGATGATGTATATATACACTTTTACAAAAAATACCAATCAGGGCAACTCATTGCCTAAAAATAAAAAAGGACGCTGATTTTTGCAGGTCTTAACAATCACCAAAACCCGTTGAGCTTGACACACACTGGCAAAAAAAATATTCTACATGTAAACGTTTATTATGCCATTTTCAAAGAAATTTTGCTTCCAATATGCCAGTACCCCAACGTGCCAGTACCCCAACGTGCCAGTACCCTAACGTGCAAGTACCCCAACGTGCAAGGACTCCAACGTGGCCCGGGCTGCGAGGGCCCTTTATAGCTGCTCGCAGCTCTAGTTATTATTCTTCTTCTTCTTCTTCTTCTTCTTCTTTATTCTCCGCAAACGATCCCGATTTTGGGTACCTAAACATTCACGAAAACTCACCGAACTTTGCACACTCCTCAGGCCCGGCGAAAAATTTGATATTATGAAGTCGTCATAACAACGCGACTCTATAGCGCCCCCTAGCGTAGAAAAATAAAAACCAAGCCCGGCACGTTTGAGCTAGAGCAACGAAAATTGGCAGGCACGTGTAGCACCCCGAGACGCACAAAAAAGTCTATTGGGACCATGTAGCTAAAATGTACAGGAAGTGAGCTATGAATTTTTTAATGTCCAATTTTGGCCTATTTTGGCACATTCACTGTGGTCATGCTTTTTCCCCCTTTGCAAACATTTTTCATCCAATTGACTTCAAACTTGGCATTTATCATCTCAAGACCTGAGAGAACAACTGGGCAAAACATCTTGCCTTTTTGAAATACTATATGACGGGGGCGGGGCATCAAATATTGCCTTTAAAATTTCATTTGTCCAGAAAGAGCAAATGCTTAATAACTCCCATGTTCAAGCTCCAAAAAATCTCAAACTTCTCAGGCAACGTAATAGTCACGGCCTGAAAACATCTATATGATAAAATTTAGTTATACATATAGCGCCACCTAGTGGTTACAATAAATGTCATACTTTACGTTTTTAGCTACTGTGCTGAGGTTGTTGAAGGGATCCATTTGAAAATTGGTCAGAAAAGCCTAAAGATGTTGATCATGCCCCACACCGAATATTGTAACTTTTCGCCAAAGGGCGTGGCCGCTACGGTGACGCAAAGTCTGAAGATTTTTCGTGAAAATAAAAGCTGCATTAACTTGACCGAGATGATCCTATCTTCTCAAAATTTCACACATTTGATGAGAGTCCAGCCCTAAAGACATCTACTGACTTATATTTCATCTAACTGATAGCGCCACCTAGTGGCAATTTTTTTTATTACGAATTTTCTTCTACGTTTTTCTCCAAACACGTTAACTGGACCTACCTCATATTTGCTCAGATGAGGGTTTCGGCCTTCATGATGTCACAACACGAAGTTTGTGAGTTTTCGCGAATTGCTGTGGGTGTGGCAAAGCGCTGTTCGCCAAGAAAACAACGCCAGTTTTGAGGGTCTAAACATGCACAGAAACTCATGAAACTTGGCACACACATCTGGCCTGGTAAAATGAGCAATATTTTATTGTTGATTGTGCTATTTTTACAAAAATGACTCAATAGCGCCCCCTAGAAGTTTTTAACGAAGCAGCCCCGGTTGTACGTTTAAGCAAGAACGACGAATATTTTTAGGTGTATGAGGGAGCCCAAGACCTACAAAAAAGTCTCTTGGACCCATATGCTAAAATGAACAGGAAGTGAGCTACGAATTTTTGAATGTCCCATTTTTGACAATTTTTGCACATTCACAGGGGGCAGACTTTTGCCCACTTCTCCTACACGTTTCATCTGACTGAGTTAAGACTTGACCTGGACCATGTCAAGACCTGAGCCAACGACAGGGGGAAAAATCTTGACTTTTCGAAATACTATATGATGAAGGCGGGGCATCAAAATTTGTGTTTCGCACTGAAAAAGGATATGCTTAATAACTCCCCGGTACATGCTCCAAAAAATCCCAAACTTGACATGTATGTTTATCGTCAAGGCCTGAAGCTATCTCTATGACAACATTCAGTTATATATGCAGCGCCACCTAGCCCTTGAGGCATAAAAAAAAAATACCCCACATACGGTATTTTGTACAAAAAATGTAAACTCATTCTAAGTGTGATAACTAAGTCATTTATGAATATTCTTTTAGTTTCCACCACTCAAAATGTTCACTGGCATCAGACTTATCCAAACATATATATATTTTTATTTATTTTTGATAGCCTCTGTGGACATTAAAAGCAATATCGTGAATGAAGGATATGCATAATAACTCCACGGTACATGCTCCAAAAAAAATCCCACACTTGACATGTATGCTTATAATCAAGGCCTGAAGGTATCTCTATGACAACATTCAGTTATAAATACAGCGCCACCTAGCCCTTGAGGCATAATATATAAAAAAAAAAAAAACCACATACGGTATTTTGTACAAAAAATGTAAACTCATTCTAAGTGTGATAACTAAGTCATTTATGAATATTCTTTTAGTTTCCACCACTCAAATTGTTAACTGGCTTCACACCGATCCAAACGTATGTACGTTTCCATTTTATTTTATTCATTTTTGATTGCCCCTTTGGACAATAAAAGTAACATTGTGCAATGAGTACAACGAGCGATGATGTATATATACACTTTTACAAAAAATACCAATCAGGGCAACTCGTTGCCTAAAAATAAATAAGGACGCTGATTTTTGCAGGTCTTAACAATCACCAAAACCCGTTGAGCTTGACACACACTGGCAAAAAAAATATTCTACATGTAAACGTTTATTATGCCATTTTCAAAGAAATTTTGCTTCCAATATGCCAGTACCCCAACGTGCCAGTACCCTAACGTGCAAGTACCCCAACGTGCAAGGACCCCAACGTGGCCCGGGCTGCGAGGGCCCTTTATAGCTGCTCGCAGCTCTAGTTATTAGGGCCCGAGCAGCGACCGCTGCGAGGTCCCTATTGTTTTTCGTTCGAATTATTATTATTATTAGGGCCCGAGCAGCGACCGCTGCGAGGTCCCTATTGTTTTTCGTTCGAATTATTATTATTATTATTATTATTATTATTCTTTTTCTCCGTAAACAATCGCATTTTTGAGTACCTAAACATTCACGAAAACTCACCAAACTTTGCACACTCCTCAGGCCCGGCGAAAAATTTGATATTATGAAGTCGTCATAACAACGCGACTCTATAGCGCCCCCTAGCGTAGAAAAATAAAAACCAAGCCTGGCACGTTTGAGCTAGAGCAACGAAAATTGGCAGGCACGTGTAGCACCCCGAGACGCACAAAAAAGTCTATTGGGACCATGTAGCTAAAATGTACAGGAAATGAGCTATGAATTTTTTTATGTCCAATTTTGGCCTATTTTGGCACATTCACTGTGGTCATGCTTTTTCCCCCTCTGCAAACATTTTTCATCCAATTCACATCAAACTTGGCATTTATCATCTCAAGACCTGAGAGAACAACTGGGCAAAAAGTCTTGCCTTTTCGAAATACTATATGATGGGGGCGGGGCATCAAATATTGTCTTTAAAATTTCATTTGTCCAGAAAGAGCAAATGCTTAATAACTCCCATGTTCAAGCTCCAAAAAATCTCAAACTTCTCAGGCAACGTAATAGTCACGGCCTGAAAACATCTATATGATAAAATTCAGTTATACATATAGCGCCACCTAGTGGTGACAATAAATGTCATACTTTACGTTTTTAGCTACTGCGCTGAGCTCGTTGAAGGGATCCAGTTGAAAGTTGGTCAGAAAAGCCTTAAGATGTTGATCATGCCCAACACCGAATATTGTAACTTTTCGCCAAAGGGCGTGGCCGCTACGGTGCCGCAAAGTCTGAAGATTTTTCGTGACAATAAAAGCTGCATGAACTTGACCGAGATGATCCTATCTTCTCAAAATTTCACACATTTGATGAGAGTCCAGCCCTAAAGACATCTTCGAACTTATATTTCATCTTACTGATAGCGCCACCTAGTGGCAATTTTTTTTCTTACGAATTTTCTTGTAAATTTTTTCTCCAAACACGTTAACTGGACCAACCTCATATTTGCTCAGATGAGGGTTTCGGCCTTCATGATGTCACAACACGAAGTTTGTGAGTTTTCGCGAATCGCTGTGGGCGTGGCTAAGCACTGTTCGCCAAGAAAACAACGCCAGTTTTGAGGGTCTAAACATGCGCAGAAACTCATGAAACTTGGCACACACATCTGGCCTGGTAAAATGAACAATATTTTATTGTTGATTGTGCTATTTTTACAAAAATGACTCAATAGCGCCCCCTAGAATTTCTTAACGAAGCAGCCCCGATTGTACGTTTAAGCAAGATCTACGAAAATTTTTACGTGTATGAGGGAGCCAAAGACCTACAAAAAAGTCTCTTGGACCCATATGCTAAATTTTTTACGATTTTTGCACATTTTCAGAGGGCATACTTTTGCCCACTTCTCCTACACGTTTTATCCGACTGACTTATGACTGGACCTGGACGATGCCAAGACCTGAGCCAACAACAGACGGAAAAATCTTGACTTTTGGAAATACTATATGATGAGGGCGGGGCATCAAAATTTGTGTTTCGCACTGAAAAAGGATATGCTTAATAACTCCCCGATACATGCTCCAAAAAATCCCAAACTTGAAATGTATGTTTATCGTCAAGGCCTGAAGGTATCTCTATGACAACATGCAGTTATATATGCAGCGCCACCTAGCCCTTGAGGCATGAAAAAAAAATACCCCACTTACGGTATTTTGTACAAAAAATGTAAACTCATTCTAAGTGTGATAACTAAGTCATTTAGGAATATTCTTTTACCTTCCACCACTCAAAATGTTCACTGGCATCAGACTTATCCAAACATATATATATTTATTTATTTTTGATAGCCTCTATGGACATTAAAAGCAATATCGTGAATGAAGGATATGCTTAATAACTCCACGGTACATGCTCCAAAAAAAATCCCACGCTTGACATGTATGCTTATAATCAAGGCCTGAAGGTATCTCTATGACAACATTCAGTTATAAATACAGCGCCACCGAGCCCTTGAGACTCATATAAAAAAAATAAATAAATACCCCACATACGGTATTTTGTACAAAAAATGTACACTCATTCTAAGTGTGATAACTAAGTCATTTATGAATATTCTTTTAGTTTCCACCACTCAAATTGTTCACTGGCTTCACACCGATCCAAACGTATGTACGTTTCCATTTTGTTTTATTCATTTTTGATTGCCCCTTTGGAGAATAAAAGTAACATAGTGCAATGAGTACAACGAGCGATGATGTGTATATACACTTTTACAAAAAATACCAATCAGGGCAACTCATTGCCTAAAAATAAAAAAGGACGCTGATTTTTGCAGGTCTTAACAATCACCAAAACCCGTTGAGCTTGACACACACACTGGCAAAAAAATATTCTACATGTAAACGTTTATTATGCCATTTTCAAAGAAATTTTGCTTCCAAGATGCCAGTACCCCAACGTGCAAGGACCCCAACGTGGCCCGGGCTGCGAGGGCCCTTTATAGCTGCTCGCAGCTCTAGTTAGGGCCCGAGCAGCGACCGCTGCGAGGTCCCTCTTGTTTTTGTAAGAATTATTATTATTCTTCTTCTTCTTCTTCTCCGTAAACGATCGCATTTTTGAGGGCCTAAACATTTACGAAAACTCACCAAACTTTGCAGTCTCTTCGGGCCCGGCGAAAAATTTGATATTATGTAGTTGTCATAACAACGCGACTCTATAGCGCCACCTAGCGTAGAAAAATAAAAACCAATCCCGGCCCGTTTGAGCTAGAGCTACGAAAATTGGCAGGCACGTGTAGCACTACGAGACGCACAAAAAAGTCAGTGGAAGCCAATTCCTAAAATGTACAGGAAGTGAGCTATGAATTTTTTAATGTCCAATTTTGGCCTATTTTGGCACATTCACTGTGGTCATACTTTTTCCCCCTATGCAAACATTTTTCATCCCATTGACTTTAAACTTGGCATTTATCATCTCAAGACTTAAGAGAAAAACTAGGCAAAAAATCTTGCGTTTTCGAAATACTATATGACGGGGGCGGGGCATCAAATATTGCCTTTAAAATTTCATTTGTCCAGAAAGAGCAAATGCTGAATAACTCCCATGTACAAGCTCCAAAAAATCTCAAACTTCTCAGGCAACGTAATAGTCACGGCCTGAAAACACCTATATGAAAAAATTCAGTTATACATATAGCGCCACCTAGTGGTTACAATAAATGTCATACTTTACGTTTTTAGCTACTGTGCTGAGCTCGTTGAAGGGATCCAGTTGAAAATTGGTCAGAAAAGCCTTAAGATGTTGATGATGCCCCACACCGAATATTGTAACTTTTCGCCAAAGGGCGTGGCCGCTACGGTGACGCAAAGTCTGAAGATTTTTCGTGACAATAAAAGCTGCATGAACTTGACCGAGATGATCCTATCTTCTCAAAATTTCACACATTTGATGAGAGTCCAGCCCTAAAGACATCTACGAACTTATATTTCATCTAACTGATAGCGCCACCTAGTGGCAATTTTTTTTCCTTACGAATTTTCTTGTACATTTTTCCCCAAACACGTTAACTGGACCAACCTCATATTTGCTCAGATGGGGGTTTCGGCCTTCATGATGTCACAACACGAAGTTTGTGAGTTTTCGCGAATCGCTGTGGGCGTGGCTAAGCACTGTTCGCCAAGAAAACAACGCTAGTTTTGATGGTCTAAACATGCGCAGAAACTCATGAAACTTGGCACACACATCTGGCCTGGCAAAATGAGCAATATTTTATCATGTATTGTCCTATTTTTACAAAAATGACTCAATAGCGCCCCCTAGAAATTTTTAACGAAGCAGCCCCGATTGTACGTTTAAGCAAGAACGACGAATATTTTTAGGTGTATGAGGGAGCTCAAGACCTACAAAAAAGTCTCTTGTACCCATATGCTAAAATGAACAGGAAGTGAGCTACGAATTTTTGAATGTCCCATATTTGACGATTTTTGCACATTCACAGGGGGCAGACTTTTGCCCACTTCTCCTACACGTTTCATCCGACTGAGTTAAGACTTGGCCTGGACCATGTCAAGACCTGAGCCAACGACAGGGGGAAAAATTTTGACTTTTCGAAATACTATATGATGAGGGCGGGGCATCAAAATTTGTGTTTCACAATGAAAAAGGATATGCTTGATAACTCCCCGGTACATGCTCCAAAAAATCCCAAACTTGACATGTATTTTTATCGTCAAGGCCTGAAGTTATCTCTATGACAACATTCAGTTATATATGCAGCGCCACCTAGCCCTTGAGGCATGAAAAAAAAATACCCCACATACGGTATTTTGTACAAAAAATGTACACTCATTCTAAGTGTGATAACTAAGTCATTTATGAATATTTTTTTAGTTTCCACCACTCAAAATGTTCACTGGCATCAGACTTATCCAAACATATATATATTTTTATTTATTTTTGATAGCCTCTATGGACATTAAAAGCAATATCGTGAATGAAGGATATGCTTAATAACTCCACGGTACATGCTCCAAAAAAAAATCCCACACTTGACATGTATGCTTATAATCAAGGCCTGAAGGTATCTCTATGACAACATTCAGTTATAAATACAGCGCCACCTAGCCCTTGAGGCTTATATAAAAAAAAATAAAAAATACCCCACATACGGTATTTTGTACAAAAAATGTACACTCATTCTAAGTGTGATAACTAAGTCATTTATGAATATTCTTTTAGTTTCCACCACTCAAATTGTTCACTGGCTTCACACCGATCCAAACGTATGTACGTTTCCATTTTGTTTTATTCATTTTTGATTGCCCCTTTGGACAATAAAAGTAACATTGTGCAATGAGTACAACGAGCGATGATGTGTATATACACTTTTACAAAAAAATACCAATCAGGGCAACTCATTGCCTAAAAATAAAAAAGGATGCTGATTTTTGCAGGTCTTAACAATCACCAAAACCCGTTGAGCTTGACACACACACTGGCAAAAAAATATTCTACATGTAAACGTTTATTATGCCATTTTCAAAGAAATTTTGCTTCCAATATGCCAGTACCCCAACGTGCCAGTACCCCAACGTGCAAGTACCCCAACGTGCAAGGACCCCAACGTGGCCCGGGCTGCGAGGGCCCTTTATAGCTGCTCGCAGCTCTAGTTATTATTATTCTTCTTCTTCTTCTTTATTCTCCGCAAACAATCGCGATTTTGGGTACCTAAATATTCACGAAAACTCACCAAACTTTGCACACTCCTCAGGTCCGGCGAAAAATTTGATATTATGAAGTCGTTATAACAACGCGGCTCTATAGCGCCCCCTAGCGTAGAAAAATAAAAACCAAGCCCGACACGTTTGAGCTAGAGCAACGAAAATTGGCAGGCACGTGGAGCACCCCGAGACGCACAAAAAAGTCTATTGGGACCATGTAGCTAAAATGTACAGGAAGTGAGCTATGAATTTTTTAATGTCCAATTTTGGCCTATTTTGGCACATTCACTGTGGTCATGCTTTTTCCCCCTTTGCAAACATTTTTCATCCAATTGACTTCAAACTTGGCATTTATCATCTCAAGACCTAAGAGAACAGCTGGGCAAAACATCTTGCCTTTTCGAAATACTATACGACGGGGGCGGAGCATCAAATATTGCCTTTAAAATTTCATTTGTCCAGAAAGAGCAAATGCTTAATAACTCCCATGTTGAAGCTCCAAAAAATCTCAAACTTCTCAGGCAACGTAATAGTCACAGCCTGAAAACATCTATATGACAAAATTCAGTTATACATATAGCGCCACCTAGTGGTTACAATAAATGTCATACTTTACGTTTTTAGCTACTGTGCTGAGCTTGTTGAAGGGATCCATTTGAAAATTGGTCAGAAAAGCCTTAAGATGTTGATCATGCCCCACACCGAATATTGTAACTTTTCATCAAAGGGCGTGGCCGCTACGGTGACGCAAAATCTGAAGATTTTTCGTGAAAATAAAAGCTGCATTAACTTGACCGAGATGATCCTATCTTCTCAAAATTTCACACATTTGATGAGAGTCCAGCTCTAAAGACATCTACTAACTTACATTTCATCTAACTGATAGCGCCACCTAGTGGCAATTTTTCTTCTTACGAATTTTCTTCTACGTTTTTCTCCAAACACGTTAACTGGACCTACCTCATATTTGCTCAGAGGAGGGTTTCGGCCTTCATGATGTCACAACACGAAGTTTGTGAGTTTTCGCGAATTGCTGTAGGCGTGGCTAAGCGCTGTTCGCCAAGAAAACAACGCCGGTTTTGAGGGTCTAAACATGCACAGAAACTCCTGAAACTTGGCACACACATCTGGCCTGGTAAAATGAGCAATATTTTATTGTTGATTGTGCTATTTTTACAAAAATGACTCAATAGCGCCCCCTCGAAATTTTTAACGAAGCAGCCCCGGTTGTACGTTTAAGCAAAAACGCCGAATATTTTTAGGTGTATGAGGATGCCAAGACCTACAAAAACGTCTCTTGTACCCATATGCTAAAATGAACAGGAAGTGAGCTACGAATTTTTGAATGTCCCATTTTTGACGATTTTTGCACATTCACAGGGGGCAGACTTTTGCCCACTTCTCCTACACGTTTCATCCGACTGAGTTAAGACTTGGCCTGGACCATGTCAAGACCTGAGCCAACGACAGGGGGAAAAATTTTGACTTTTCGAAATACTATATGATGAGGGCGGGGCATCAAAATTTGTGTTTCACAATGAAAAAGGATATGCTTGATAACTCCCCGGTACATGCTCCAAAAAATCCCAAACTTGACATGTATGTTTATGGTCAAGGCCTGAAGTTATCTCTATGACAACATTCAGTTATATATGCAGCGCCACCTAGCCCTTGAGGCATGAAAAAAAAATACCCCACATACGGTATTTTGTACAAAAAATGTACACTCATTCTAAGTGTGATAACTAAGTCATTTATGAATATTTTTTTAGTTTCCACCACTCAAAATGTTCACTGGCATCAGACTTATCCAAACATATATATATTTTTATTTATTTTTGATAGCCTCTATGGACATTAAAAGCAATATCGTGAATGAAGGATATGCTTAATAACTCCACGGTACATGCTCCAAAAAAAAATCCCACACTTGACATGTATGCTTATAATCAAGGCCTGAAGGTATCTCTATGACAACATTCAGTTATAAATACAGCGCCACCTAGCCCTTGAGGCTTATATAAAAAAAAATAAAAATACCCCACATACGGTATTTTGTACAAAAAATGTACACTCATTCTAAGTGTGATAACTAAGTCATTTATGAATATTCTTTTAGTTTCCACCACTCAAAATGTTCACTGGCATCAGACTTATCCAAACATACATATTTTTGTTATTTAGTTTTATGTATTTTTGATAGCCTCTATGGACATTAAAAGCAATATCGTGAATGAAGGCTATGCTTAATAAATCCACGGTACATGCTCAAAAAAAAAATCCCACACTTGACATGTATGCTTATAATCAAGGCCTGAAGGTATCTCTATGACAACATTCAGTTATAAATACAGCGCCACCGAGCCCTTGAGGCTTATATAAAAAAAAAAAAAAAATACCCCACATACGGTATTTTGTACAAAAAATGTACACTCATTCTAAGTGTGATAACTAAGTCATTTATGAATATTCTTTTAGTTTCCACCACTCAAATTGTTCACTGGCTTCACACCGATCCAAACGTATGTACGTTTCCATTTCGTTTTATTCATTTTTGATTGCCCCTTTGGACAATAAAAGTAACATTGTGCAATGAGTACAACGAGCGATGATGTGTATATACACTTTTACAAAAAAATACCAATCAGGGCAACTCATTGCCTAATAATAAAAAAGGACGCTGATTTTTGCAGGTCTTAACAATCACCAAAACCCGTTGAGCTTGATACACACACTGGCAAAAAAATATTCTACATGTAAACGTTTATTATGCCATTTTCAAAGAAATTTTGCTTCCAATATGCCAGTACCCGAATGTGCCAGTACCCCAACGTGCAAGTACCCCAACGTGCAAGGACCCCAACGTGGCCCGGGCTGCGAGGGCCCTTTATAGCTGCTCGCAGCTCTAGTTATTATTATTCTTCTTCTTCTTCTTCTTCTTCTTCTTCTCCGTAAACGATCACGATTTTGGGTACCTAAACATTTACGAAAACTCACCGAACTTTGCACACTCCTCAGGCCCGGCGAAAAATTTGATATTATGAAGTCGTCATAACAACGTGACTCTATAGCGCCCCCTAGCATAGAAAAATATAAACCAAGCCCGGCATGTTTGAGCTAGAGCAACGAAAATTGGCAGGCACGTGTAGCACCCCGAGACGCACAAAAAAGTCTATTGGGACCATGTAGCTAAAATGTACAGGAAGTGAGCTATGAATTTTTTAATGTCCAATTTTGGCCTATTTTGGCACATTCACTGTGGTCATGCTTTTTCCCCCTTTGCAAACATTTTTCATCCAATTGACTTCAAACTTGGCATTTATCATCTCAAGACCTGAGAGAACAGCTGGGCAAAACATCTTGCCTTTTCGAAATACTATAGGACGGGGGCGGAGCATCAAATATTGCCTTTAAAATTTCATTTGTCCAGAAAGAGCAAATGCTTAATAACTCCCATGTTCAAGCTCCAAAAAATCTCAAACTTATCAGGCAACGTAATAGTCACGGCCTGAAAACATCTATATGATAAAATTCAGTTATACATATAGCGCCACCTAGTGGTTACAATAAATGTCATACTTTACGTTTTTAGCTACTGCGCTGAGCTCGTTGAAGGGATCCAGTTGAAAATTGGTCAGAAAAGCCTTAAGATGTTGATCATGCCCCACACTGAATATTGTAACTTTTCGCCAAAGGGCGTGGCCGCTACGGTGACGCAAAGTCTGAAGATTTTTCTTGAAAATAAAAGCTGCATTAACTTGACCGAGATGATCCTATCTTCTCAAAATTTCACACATTTGATGAGAGTCCAGCCCTAAAGACATCTACTGACTTATATTTCATCTAACTGATAGCGCCACCTAGTGGCAATTTTTTTTCTTACGAATTTTCTTCTACGTTTTTCTCCAAACACGTTAACTGGACCTACCTCATATTTGCTCAGATGAGGGTTTCGGCCTTCATGATGTCACAACACGAAGTTTGTGAGTTTTCGCGAATTGCTGTGGGTGTGGCAAAGCGCTGTTCGCCAAGAAAACAACGCCAGTTTTGAGGGTCTAAACATGCACAGAAACTCATGAAACTTGGCACACACATCTGGCCTGGTAAAATGAGCAATATTTTATTGTTGATTGTGCTATTTTTACAAAAATGACTCAATAGCGCCCCCTAGAAGTTTTTAACGAAGCAGCCCCGGTTGTACGTTTAAGCAAGAACGACGAATATTTTTAGGTGTATGAGGGAGCCCAAGACCTACAAAAAAGTCTCTTGGACCCATATGCTAAAATGAACAGGAAGTGAGCTACGAATTTTTGAATGTCCCATTTTTGACAATTTTTGCACATTCACAGGGGGCAGACTTTTGCCCACTTCTCCTACACGTTTCATCTGACTGAGTTAAGACTTGACCTGGACCATGTCAAGACCTGAGCCAACGACAGGGGGAAAAATCTTGACTTTTCGAAATACTATATGATGAAGGCGGGGCATCAAAATTTGTGTTTCGCACTGAAAAAGGATATGCTTAATAACTCCCCGGTACATGCTCCAAAAAATCCCAAACTTGACATGTATGTTTATCGTCAAGGCCTGAAGCTATCTCTATGACAACATTCAGTTATATATGCAGCGCCACCTAGCCCTTGAGGCATAAAAAAAAAATACCCCACATACGGTATTTTGTACAAAAAATGTAAACTCATTCTAAGTGTGATAACTAAGTCATTTATGAATATTCTTTTAGTTTCCACCACTCAAAATGTTCACTGGCATCAGACTTATCCAAACATATATATATTTTTATTTATTTTTGATAGCCTCTGTGGACATTAAAAGCAATATCGTGAATGAAGGATATGCATAATAACTCCACGGTACATGCTCCAAAAAAAATCCCACACTTGACATGTATGCTTATAATCAAGGCCTGAAGGTATCTCTATGACAACATTCAGTTATAAATACAGCGCCACCTAGCCCTTGAGGCATAATATATAAAAAAAAAAAAAACCACATACGGTATTTTGTACAAAAAAATGTAAACTCATTCTAAGTGTGATGACTAAGTCATTTCTGAATATTCTTTTAGTTTCCACCACTCAAATTGTTCACTGGCTTCACACCGATCCAAACGTATGTACGTTTCCATTTTGTTTTATTCATTTTTGATTGCCCCTTTGGACAATAAAAGTAACATTGTGCAATGAGGACAACGAGCGATGATGTATATATACACTTTTACAAAAAATACCAATCAGGGCAACTCATTGCCTAAAAATAAAAAAGGACGCTGATTTTTGCAGGTCTTAACAATCACCAAAACCCGTTGAGCTTGACACACACTGACAAAAAAAAATATTCTACATGTAAACGTTTATTATGCCATTTTCAAAGAAATTTTGCTTCCAATATGCCAGTACCCCAACGTGCCAGTACCCCAACGTGCCAGTACCCTAACGTGCAAGTACCCCAACGTGCAAGGACTCCAACGTGGCCCGGGCTGCGAGGGCCCTTTATAGCTGCTCGCAGCTCTAGTTAGGGCCCGAGCAGCGACCGCTGCGAGGTCCCTCTTGTTTTTGTAAGAATTCTTCTTCTTCTTCTTCTTCTTCTTCTTCTTCTCCGTAAACGATCGCATTTTTGAGGGCCTAAACATTTACGAAAACTCACCAAACTTTGCAGTCTCTTCGGGCCCGGCGAAAAATTTGATATTATGTAGTTGTCATAACAACGCGACTCTATAGCGCCACCTAGCGTAGAAAAATAAAAACCAATCCCGGCCCGTTTGAGCTAGAGCTACGAAAATTGGCAGGCACGTGTAGCACTACGAGACGCACAAAAAAGTCAGTGGAAGCCATTTCCTAAAATGTACAGGAAGTGAGCTATGAATTTTTTAATGTCCAATTTTGGCCTATTTTGGCACATTCACTGTGGTCATACTTTTTCCCCCTATGCAAACATTTTTCATCCCATTGACTTTAAACTTGGCATTTATCATCTCAAGACTTAAGAGAAAAACTAGGCAAAAAATCTTGCGTTTTCGAAATACTATATGACGGGGGCGGGGCATCAAATATTGCCTTTAAAATTTCATTTGTCCAGAAAGAGCAAATGCTGAATAACTCCCATGTACAAGCTCCAAAAAATCTCAAACTTCTCAGGCAACGTAATAGTCACGGCCTGAAAACACCTATATGAAAAAATTCAGTTATACATATAGCGCCACCTAGTGGTTACAATAAATGTCATACTTTACGTTTTTAGCTACTGTGCTGAGCTCGTTGAAGGGATCCAGTTGAAAATTGGTCAGAAAAGCCTTAAGATGTTGATGATGCCCCACACCGAATATTGTAACTTTTCGCCAAAGGGCGTGGCCGCTACGGTGACGCAAAGTCTGAAGATTTTTCGTGACAATAAAAGCTGCATGAACTTGACCGAGATGATCCTATCTTCTCAAAATTTCACACATTTGATGAGAGTCCAGCCCTAAAGACATCTACGAACTTATATTTCATCTAACTGATAGCGCCACCTAGTGGCAATTTTTTTTCTTACGAATTTTCTTGTACATTTTTCTCCAAACACGTTAACTGGACCAACCTCATATTTGCTCAGATGGGGGTTTCGGCCTTCATGATGTCACAACACGAAGTTTGTGAGTTTTCGCGAATCGCTGTGGGCGTGGCTAAGCACTGTTCGCCAAGAAAACAACGCTAGTTTTGATGGTCTAAACATGCGCAGAAACTCATGAAACTTGGCACACACATCTGGCCTGGCAAAATGAGCAATATTTTATCATGTATTGTCCTATTTTTACAAAAATGACTCAATAGCGCCCCCTAGAAATTTTTAACGAAGCAGCCCCGATTGTACGTTTAAGCAAGATCTACGAAAATTTTTAGGTGTATGAGGGAGTCCAAGACCTACAAAAAAGTCTCTTGGACCCATGTGCTAAAATGAACAGGAAGTGAGCTATGAATTTTTGAATGTCCCATTTTTGACGATTTTTGCACATTTTCAGGGGGCATACTTTTGCCCACTTCTCCTACACATTTCATCCGACTGACTTTAGACTTGACCTGGACCATGTCAAGACCTGAGCCAACTACAGGCAGAAAAATCTTGACTTTTGGAAATACTATATGATGAGGGCGGGGCATCAAATTTTGTGTTTCGCACTGAAAAAGGATATGCTTAATAACTCCCCGGTACATGCTCCAAAAAATCCCAAACTTGACATGTATGTTTATAGTCAAAGCCTGAAGGTATCTCTATGACAAAATTCAGTTATATATGCAGCGCCACCTAGCCCTTCAGGCGTGAAAAAAAAATACCCCACATACGGTATTTTGTACAAAAAATGTCAACTCATTCTAAGTGTGATAACTCCCATGTTCAAGCTCCAAAAAATCTCAAACTTCTCAGGCAACGTAATAGTCACGGCCTGAAAGCATCTATATGATAAAATTCAGTTATACATATAGCGCCACCTAGTGGTAACAATAAATGTCATACTTTACGTTTTTAGCTACTGTGCCGAGCTCGTTGAAGGGATCCAGTTGAAAATTGGTCAGAAAAGCCTTAAGATGTTGATCATGCCCCACACCGAATATTGTAACTTTTCGCCAAAGGGCGTGGCCGCTACGGTGACGCAAAGTCCGAAAATTTTTCGTGACAATAAAAGCTGCATGAACTTGACCGAGATGATCCTATCTTCTCAAAATTTCACACATTTGATGAGAGTCCAGCCCTTAAGACATCTACGAACTTATATTTCATCTTACTGATAGCGCCACCTAGTGGCAATTTTTTTTCTTACGAATTTTCTTGTACATTTTTCTCCAAACACGTTAACTGGACCAACCTCATATTTGCTCAGATGAGGGTTTCGGCCTTCATGATGTCACAACACGAAGTTTGTGAGTTTTCGCGAATCGCTGTGGGCGTGGCTAAGCACTGTTCGCCAAGAAAACAACGCCAGTTTTGAGGGTCTAAACATGCGCAGAAACTCATGAAACTTGGCACACACATCTGGCCTGGTAAAATGAACAATATTTTATTGTTGATTGTACTATTTTTACAAAAATGACTCAATAGCGCCCCCTAGAAATTTTTAACGAAGCAGCCCCGATTCTACGTTTAAGCAAGATCTACGAAAATTTTTACGTGTATGAGGGAGCCAAAGACCTACAAAAAAGTCTCTTGGACCCATATGCTAAAATGAACAGGAAGTGAGGTACGAATTTTTGAATGTCCCATTTTTGACGATTTTTGCACATTTTCAGGGGGCATACTTTTGCCCACTTCTCCTACATGTTTTATCCGACTGACTTATGACTTGACCTGGACCATGCCAAGACCTGAGCCAACAACAGACGGAAAAATCTTGACTTTTGGAAATACTATATGATGAGCGCGGGGCATCAAAATTTGTGTTTCGCACTGAAAAAGGATATGCTTAATAACTCCCCGATACATGCTCCAAAAAATCCCAAACTTGACATGTATGTTTATCGTCAAGGCCTGAAGGTATCTCTATGACAACATTCAGTTATATATGCAGCGCCACCTCGCCCTTGAGGCAAAACAAAAAAATACCCCACATACGGTATTTTGTACAAAAAATGTAAACTCATTCTAAGTGTGATAACTAAGTCATTTATGAATATTCTTTTACTTTCCACCACTCAAAATGTTCACTGGCATTAGACTTATCCAAACATATATATATTTTTATTTATTTGTGATAGCCTCTAATGGACATTAAAAGCAATATCGTGAATGAAGGATATGCTTAATAACTCCACGGTACATGCTCCAAAAAAATCCCACACTTGACATGTATGTTTAGAGTCAAGGCTTGAAGGTATCCCTATGACAACATTCCATTATATATACAGCGCCACCTAGCCCTAGAGGCATAAAAAAAAATACACCAACTTAACGGTATTTTTACAAAAAAAAAAAAAATCCACATGTCAAGGTTTATCATGCCATTTTCAAAGAAATTCTGCTTCCAATGTGCCGTACCTAAACTTGCCAGTACCCCAACGTGCCAGTACCCCAACGTGCAAGTACCCCAACGTGCAAGTACCCCAACGTGGCCCGGGCTGCGAGGGCCCTTTATAGCTGCTCGCAGCTCTAGTTCTTCTTCTTCTTCTTCTTCTTCTTCTTCTTCTTTATTCTCCGCAAACGATCGCGATTTTGGGTACCTAAACATTCACGAAAACTCACCGAACTTTGCACACTCCTCAGGTCCGGCGAAAAATTTGATATTATGAAGTCGTCATAACAACGCGACTATATAGCGCCCCCTAGCGTAGAAAAATTAAAACCAAGACCGGCACGTTTGAGCTAGAGCAACTAAAATTGGCAGGCACGTGTAGCACTCCGAGACGCACAAAAAAGTCTATTGGGACCATGTAGCTAAAATGTACAGGAAGTGAGCTATGAATTTTTTAATGTCCAATTTTGGCCTATTTTGGCACATTCACTGTGGTCATGCTTTTTCCCCCTTTGCAAACATTTTTCATCCAATTGACTTCAAACATGACATTTATCATCTCAAGACCTAAGAGAACAACTGGGCAAAAAATCTTGCCTTTTCTAAATACTATATGACGGGGGCGGGACATCAAATATTGCCTTTAAAATTTCATTTGTCCAGAAAGAGCAAATGCTTAATAACTCCCATGTTCAAGCTCCAAAAAATCTCAAACTTCTCAGGCAACGTAATAGTCACGGCCTGAAAACATCTATATCATAAAATTCAGTTATACATATAGTGCCACCAACTGGTAACAATAAATGTCATACTTTACGTTTTTAGCTACTGTGCTGAGCTCATTGAAGGGATCCAGTTGAAAATTGGTCAGAAAAGCCTTAAGATGTTGATCATGCCCCACACCGAATATTGTAACTTTTGGCCAAAGGGCGTGGCCGCTACGGTGCCGCAAAATCTGATAATTTTTCGTGAAAATAAAAGCTGCATTAACTTGACCGAGATGATCCTATCTTCTCAAAATTTCACACATTTGATGAGAGTCCAACCCTAAAGACATCTACGAACTTATATTTCATCTAACTGATAGCGCCACCTAGTGGCATTTTTTTTTCTTATGAATTTTCTTCTACGTTTTTCTCCAAACACGTTAACTGGACCTACCTCATATTTGCTCAGATGAGGGTTTCGGCCTTCATGATGTCACAACACGAAGTTTGTGAGTTTTCGCGAATTGCTGTGGGCGTGGCTAAGCGCTGTTCGCCAAGAAAACAACGCCAGTTTTGAGGGTCTAAACATGCACAGAAACTCATGAAACTTGGCACACACATCTGGCCTGGTAAAATGAGCAATATTTTATTGTTGATTGTGCTATTTTTACAAAAATGACTCAATAGCGCCCCCTAGAAATTTTTAACGAAGCAGCCCCGGTTGTACGTTTAAGCAAGAATGACGAATATTTTTAGGTGTATGAGGGAGCCCAAGACCTACAAAAAAGTCTCTTGGACCCATGTGCTAAAATGAACAGGAAGTGAGCTACGAATTTTTGAATGTCCCATTTTTGACGATTTTTGCACATTTACAGGGGGCAGACTTTTGCCCACTTCTCCTACACGTTTCATCCGACTGAGTTAAGACTTGACTTGGACCATGTCAAGACCTGAGCCAACGACAGGGGGAAAAATCTTAACTTTTCGAAATACTATATGATGAAGGCGAGGCATCAAACTTTGTGTTTCGAACTGAAAAAGGATATGCTTAATAACTTCCCAGTACATGCTCCAAAAAATCCCAAACTTGACATGTAAGCTCATAGTCAAGGCCTGAAGGTATCTCTATGACAACATTCAGTTATATATGCAGCGCCACCTAGCCCTTGAGGCAAAACAAAAAAATACCCCACATACGGTATTTTGTAAAAAAAATGTAAACTCATTCTAAGTGTGATAACTAAGTCATTTATGAATATTCTTTTACTTTCCACCACTCAAAATTTTCACTAGCATCAGACCTATCCAAACATACGTATTTTTTATTTATTTTTATTTATTTTTGATAGCCTCTATTGACGTTAAAAGCAGTAACGTGAATGAAGGATATGCTGAATAACTCCCCGGTACATGCTCCAAAAAATCCCACACTTGACATGTATATTTATAGTCAAGGCCTGAAGGTATCTCTATGACAAAATTCAGTGATAAATACTGCGCCACCTAGTCCTTGAGGCATAAAAAAAAAAAAAAAAAAAAAAAAAACACGGTATTTTGAACAAAATTTGTGAACTCGTAAGTGTTATAACTAAGTCATTTATGAATATTCTTTTACTTTCCACTACTCAAGATGTTCACTGGTATCAGACCGATCCAAACAACAGTAGTTTTTTTATTCAGTTTCATTTTTTTTTATCGCCTCTATGGACAATAAAAGCAACATTGTGCAATGAGTACAAGCGATGATGGGTATACATACTTTTGCAAAAAAAAAAAAAAAGTCAGGTCAACTCATTCCCTAAAAATAAAAAAGGAAGCTGATTTTTGCACATCTTGACAATCACCAAAACACATTGAGCTTGTCACACACATCACACCTGGCAAAAAAAAAATCACATGTAAAGGTTTGTCATGCCATGTTCAAAGAAATTTTGCTCCTAATGTGCCAGTACCCCAACGTGCGAGTACCCCAACGTGCAAGTTCCCCAACGTGCAAGTACCCCAACGTGGCCCGGGCTGCGAGGGCCCTTTATAGCTGCTCGCAGCTCTAGTAATGTAATTGTTTTTTGTCTAAAGGCGGGTTGGTTGCTGCAGGCCGCTGAGATGAAGAAAGACTGTTCCATTCTTCTGCATATTCAAGACAAAAGACTGTGTCACAATGCAGGTGCAGTTTTGTTTCAGAGATTACACAAGGGTCTTAAAGTCAACAGCAACAGAAACAGCAACCAGGGACGAACAAATGTGAGTTGTTACATTGCACTATTTCATTGTCACTTTGCTAAAATTACACATTTCAAAAGTAAAGCATTGGTCAGCAATATGTCACTTGTATTTTGTTTACATTTCGAGACAGCATTAATTAGAAAGCATGACTCTGTACATATTAAGTGTGTGTGTGTTTTAGACAACCCAATGCTGAGAGCTACAAATTCTTTTTGTGAACAAGTAATCCGTCAAAGGATTATAGTTGACAAAGATGTGATGAGAATGGACAAGCTAAGGGGTTTGTGAACAGTGTTAAGAAACACGGGGATCTTGATGCTTCAGACTACAGGTAACATATAAATCTTCATATTGAAACACATTATCTGAAATCTATGGGGAGAGATTTGTCTAAAATCTCACTGTTTCAGAGAAAAATAGTTTGCTGACAAGCTCAATTTAAGTTAAAAATAAATAAATAAATAAAATCGATTCTCTAAAAATGAAAACCGGTTGGTTGTTAATTATTACATGCAAATGTGTTTTTTTGTCTTCTGTATTTATAATTGTTCTTTGACCAAGAAAGTATATAGGCCTATAGGTATATTTGTATTTCTATCCAAATATACGATTATTCACTAGAATTTTGAGTAGGATATCCAAATACCAAAATATTCAATAGCTGCAGCACTAATAATACAAATTTTGAGTTGTGGCATGCCCACACGAGTTATTTTACCACACACCCATGTCAAAACTAGCTTACTGCACACACACTGCACCCCAACTTCAAATTTTTGCTAACGTAATAATAATAATAATAATAATAATAATAATAATAATATATTATAAATTTTGTTGGATCCAAAAGCAACTTACATAATTATAGTTTCATATGATTGTAATTGTCTTATTTTCAAATGTTTAAATATTTCCTTGATTTGAACAAAATATAATTGTTTAGAATAATCTTGATTTCAATTATTACCAAAATAATTGTGATGAGTATTTTTTTCCATATTAGAGCAGCCCTAGTGTGATGTGAATATGTGCATCTTGTGCTCAACTTTCCCTTTAATTTTCTATTTCAGGCAGGATATACTGAAACGAAGATTGAGGTGTGATTTCCCCCAGCTGGTTTTTCACACCCCTTTCCAGCAACAACTCTGAAATGGTTTTTGTAGAGACATTATCAACAACTGACAAACTTTTAGACAGGGTACCTCACTCATCAGATACATCAACTACTGAGTCTACTGATGTAAGCCAAGTTTTTGTTGTTGTTTAAGTTTATAAGGTTTGTATATACAAATGCGCTGTGTGGAAACGGGTTTTAACATCTAGCGTTTTTGTAATATTTAAAAAACTAATAAATATACTGTTTTTGTTTTTGTTTTTCTTAAACTGATTTATGAAAAGGACTTGTAATCGCAAACTCTTTTTTTAAAAGCAGTAACTGATTTAGGAGGTGGAGGGGCAATGTATTATGGGGATCATACTTTTTGAAATCTTTAAACCGTCGATTGTAAGAGTCTTCTATCTTGATGTTAGCCTTTTTATCTGAATATGTATGAATGAAATATCTTCTAATTATCAGCTCGGATTCTTTCAATGGATAGCCCTGTAACCCTTAGGTTAGTAGTTTTTTAGAAAGTATCTGGGTATGAAATATGTTATGTTAGGAATATGGCGCGTACGTGAAGAAGGTACGTCTGGCTATGTATTTTATGTTTTTGAGTTGTTGTATATAAGATTGCGTTGTACATAAGAATTTTACCCCCTCTTACGTTTTTAATGTGTTATAAAACTAATAAATGTACTGATTTTTTTTTTTTTTAAAAAAGGATTAGGCTTAGAGAAGGAGTTGGTGGCACTCTCATGAGCAGAGTGCGCAAGTTGTTTTACCCCCTCTGCAGATGCGTACACGTATAAAATGCTATTTTTCTGTTTCTAGTTTTGTTACCGCTAGTGCTATAATTTGTGTCTATACGATTTTATCGGATGTCTCTATGTATTTTTGTTGTAGTTTAAGTTTATGAGGTTTGTGTATACGAAAGCGCTGCGCGGAAATGGGTTTTATCCTCTTATCGTTTTTGTAATATTTAAAAAAAACTAATAAATATACTGTTTGTTTTTTTGTTTTACTTAAACTGATTTATGAAAAGGACTTGTAATCGTAAACTTTTTTTTTTTTTTAAAGCAGTAACTTATTTAGGAGGTGGAGGGGGAGGCTGGTCCAAAGTGTGCATGTGTGCATGCGTGTGTAGGGTGTCAGTGTTTACTCCGAGGGGGCAGTAAAACAGTCTTTGAAAGTGATTGTCATACGATGCTTCGATCTGAAGTATACTACTTTGTAGTCGCGTATAAATAATTTTATACATTCTTTTTAAAAAGAGAGAAATGTAGGTACGAATGTTCGAGCCTGTTAAAATGCAGCGAACTTTATACTTGATTTAGAAATTATTCTTTAATTTACTAGGGCAATGTATTGTGGGGGTCATACTTTTTGAAATCTCTAAGCTGGTGTTTGTAAGAGTCTTCTATCTTGATGTTAACCTTTTTATTTGATGATGTATGAATGAAATATCTTCTAATTATTACCATGGCTTCTATCAATGGATACCCTTGTAAGGCTTAGGATTGTAGTTTTTTCCGAAAGTATTCGGGTATGAAATATGTTATGTTCGGGACATGGTGCGTACGCGAAGAAGGTTGATGTAGTTTTATTTTTGTTTTGTTTACGATTTACTTTTTTTTTTTAGGGGGATGTAGGCATCGTTTTAAGGTGCCAGGTGTATTTTGTGTAAATAATATATGGATACTTACTTTTTATTTTTGTTACCGATAGTGCTTTGTTTCGTGAAACCCTTATGTTTTGTTTTGTTTCTTGTTTTTTTTAACTTACCCTTCGAAGATAAATAAAACGTCTTTAGACTTATCGCTAGCGAAGATGTAGCACGTTTAACATTCTAAATAGTTTTATCGCTGCTCGACGTATTCGAATTAAGAGATCCCAAGTCTTTGTGAGTTTTTTTTTTCTTTTAAATACTTAGAAATACCCATTGTTAAATTAGCCTATAAGATATTATTGAATATGATAGGCTGTAAGATTAGCTATACTAAATCACCCCTGGATTTAAACCACAAAACTATGAGATTTAATCAGAGCGTAACAATCTACCGCGACGATCTTTTTTAATCTTAAAACCGCTCTTTGCAGCAATTTACCTAAATATATAGTGAACAAACGTGTATCTTGTATGACTAAGAGACATTTAACTTTTGATTGAACGATTTATTTTTTTCCTTACAAATCGCGCTTACTTTCCAATGATACGCGTAGGTAAACAATTTTTTACAAGCATGATTGTGAAATAACAGCTACTAAATTACTTAATTTGAATGAATAATATTATTTAAGACGTCTACCCATCTAACGCATTAAAAATAGCGACATAATTCAGATAAAAATATTATTCGTACTATATTGTTTTTTGTTTTTTTTTACAATAGTTTCCAAGTTCTCACAATAGATGTTCGATGATACTATTTTATGTTTTTCTTACCGGTATGATTAACTTGTATTACATTTATGACTTTTCGCTATTATCTTTGCATCGTTTTAAGGTGGCCGGTGTATTTTGTACAAATAATATATGGATACTTATTGATTTTTGATCAATTTTTACTCGTATATTTACCTACTTTTGCTTTTAGGCGTATGTTAGTTAGTTAGTTACTTGTATATGAGTGCGTATTCTAACTTTCCCATTCACTTCTTGGTTCCATTCCATCACCCCTGTGAGACCGGACTCGTCTACTTAATATCACTAAAGTCTGTTCAAAAATCATTGGACACCCTGTCAGAGCCTTATCTTCCTTTTGTGACCGAATCCTGCTCGATCCGTTTCACTCACTTCATCGAATGTTTGAGTGGGTCTTAAAAAGAGAAACTAAAGTCTTTATCACTAGAAGCTTAATAGTTTTTTAATTCCTATCCACGCATCCCTCACCACTTCCTTGCTCCACCGGTGGTCTAAAACTCGATAAGAAAACAAACGACAAACATGATTTTAATCCATACAGATATATTTTTTATTTAATTACACGGGACGTCAACAAAAAGACATGATATACATTGTAAAGCACATCAAATAAAACATAGGGACGCACCCCACTTTCAATAACAGTTTGGAAGTTTTTCATTTCATTTTTTAGATTCAAAGACTCGTCGTTGTCGTAATAATATTTAGCACAGTCAATAAACAATGTCATGACGGTCACCAAATGTCCCGCTTTAATATCATGGTTACACCAATTATTCAATATATATTCCATCGTGTTAGTCATGTTTACACGGTTCTTCAACAGTTTTGTTCTCAATGGATGTGTGTAAAATGGTTTTCTCTACAATTTCTATCCAATTATGCAAGCTTTCGAAAAAGATTCGCCCATCTCACACGTACCAATCAGCGATCAGATCTAGTTGTTCATGGCTCAGTCCTCCGTCCCAACAGTTATCGAGAACGATCTTAATTCTGTCTAACACCATACGCTCATGAACGTAATCGTGTAGCACAAATTCTACGATGCGTTGGACTTCCTCGGTAGTCGTCTCACGTTTTGTTTGTTTTGGAGGGACCGAGTATTTTGAAACATTTCATAGTAAAGCGTAAGGAGAACTAAAAAGTTTCATAAAGGTAATAATTTGACTTTATAAAAAAACAAACAAAAAATAACTTAAAAATGAATAAAATACTACAAGTAATTAAATATTCAATTCAAAAACGCTTTTATTTGTCCTCGAGGGGAAGTTAAAAAAACAAAACATGAAATCAATGAACATTAAAAAAAAAAACAAATACGAAAAATAATAAATAACAATAAAAAAAACAAAAGAAAGTGCTCCGTGCTTCACACTAAAGTGCTACGTGTCAGTCAGTCAGTCAGTCTGTCGCAATTTGGCCCGGGAGGGGGGTCACTGTTCAAGAGATTTTAGTGATCTGGGGACAAATGTAGTCCACCTCCTACTTCTCCGCCGCTGTGTTCGTCAGAGTGGGGCGTCTCAGCCTGCTGAGATGATGGAAGCCACTCAAACATTCGATGAAGTGAGTGAAACGGATCGAGCAGGATTCGGTCACAAAAGGAAGATAAGGCTCTGACAGGGTGTCCAATGATTTTTGAACAGACTTTAGTGATATTAAGTAGACGAGTCCGGTCTCACAGGGGTGATGGAATGGAACCAAGAAGTGAATGGGAAAGTTAGAATACGCACTCATATACAAGTAACTAACTAACTAACATACGCCTAAAAGCAAAAGTAGGTAAATATACGAGTAAAAATTGATCAAAAATCAATAAGTATCCATATATTATTTGTACAAAATACACCGGCCACCTTAAAACGATGCAAAGATAATAGCGAAAAGTCATAAATGTAATACAAGTTAATCATACCGGTAAGAAAAACATAAAATAGTATCATCGAACATCTATTGTGAGAACTTGGAAACTATTGTAAAAAAAAAAAAAAAACAATATAGTACGAATAATATTTTTATCTGAATTATGTCGCTATTTTTAATGCGTTAGATGGGTAGACGTCTTAAATAATATTATTCATTCAAATTAAGTAATTTAGTAGCTGTTATTTCACAATCATGCTTGTAAAAAATTGTTTACCTACGCGTATCATTGGAAAGTAAGCGCGATTTGTAAGGAAAAAAATAAATCGTTCAATCAAAAGTTAAATGTCTCTTAGTCATACAAGATACACGTTTGTTCACTATATATTTAGGTAAATTGCTGCAAAGAGCGGTTTTAAGATTAAAAAAGATCGTCGCGGTAGATTGTTACGCTCTGATTAAATCTCATAGTTTTGTGGTTTAAATCCAGGGGTGATTTAGTATAGCTAATCTTACAGCCTATCATATTCAATAATATCTTATAGGCTAATTTCTCAGCTCTGGTGTGTGTGTGTGTGGGAAGGGAGACAAGCTAGGCAGGCCTCTCGGCTTGATAAGGTTTTTCAAGCATTATTCGCATTATTATTTGACTATCATTTGATATCCTGTAATATTTCAAGCCAAAGGATTTGTATTGTTTACATATCACCTCTTCAAACTACCCAACATCCATAAAGAAGGAAAAAGAAGGGAAAGAGGAAGTGCGCTGCTGGTGAAGTGACGCTGCTGCCTTGCTGCTCGACATTAATTATATGGAGATAAACTACATCACCGGGCCCTGTTACGGGGCCCGTGTCTGTAAGTTTTAATTCACAACGTTTGATTTACGACGTTTTTAAATCCTTTAACACGCCAGAGTTCTGCCATCACCGTGCTCACTGTGCTTGTTTGCCTGTCCCACCGTCGCGGCCGTTCGGCGGGCCGGAGCTTCTGGTTCCGCCGTCGGGACTGCTGGTCGGGCTTGCGTGCCGGAACAACCGTTGCCGCTGCTCGGGGGCCTGTTCCACCAGTTCTGCTGTCGCCAGCCTGTTTCGCCGTCGCTGCTGTTCGGCGGGCCGGGGTCTCTGGTTGCAGCTGCCTGCCGGGTTCGTCGGCTGGATTGACGGTCGATGCTTCTCGACGCGGCGCCTGACCACCTCTGCCATCATCGCTACGCACCGGGGCTTGCCTGGTGAATCGACCGCCGCAGCTACTCGACGCCGGGCCTGCCCAATTCCGCCGTCGTCGTTGCGCACCGGACTTGCCTGATCGTCTCTCGGTTGCTGCTGCTTGGCGGGCTTGCCTGTTTTGTTCAACGGGCTTGCCTGCATCGTTGTTTTTCGCCATTTACACGTTGACTGCAGTACGGCGAGGGGGAAGAGAAGGAGGGGGACCCCTCAATCTCAGGATACTTCGGACAACAACATGCCACCAAAACAGAAACAGGACTCAAAACCGGAGGAGGACTACTTAACGCTCACACAGGTAAACAAAATGCTACAACAACAAAACGAACTTTTCAATACACTCCTAAATCAACAACAGGAACAATTTAAAGGATTTGTTAAAATAATACTGGATTCAACTAATGCACGCATTGACAATATCACCAGAGAACTACAAGAAGTTAAGGGGAGTCTGCAATATACGCAAAAGGAGGTGGATGATCTTAAAACAACTCAAATTAATCACATTGAAAACGGTAAAACCATGCAAACTGAAATGTACAAAATATGTGACAGTTTAATCATTTTAAATGAGAAAATTGAATATTTAGAAGGACAGTGTAAAAGAATCTGATTATTGATGGAATTGAAGAATCACCAGGAGAAACATGGACTGACACTGAAGATAAAGTCATGAAACTATTCAGAGATAAATTACAATTTCAGGAGAAGATAGAATTGGAGCGTGTGTATCGGACTGGCAAACGGGAAACTGGGAGGACCAGACCCAGGACAATTACAGTTAAATTTGAAAAGTACAAAGATAAAATAAAAATTCTACAAAAAACAAAACATCTTAAGGGCACAAACATATACATAAATGAGGATTTTACTGATATTGTTCGAAAAAAACGGAAAGAACTTATACCAGAAATGAAAGAAGCACGGGAAAGAGGAGATATTGCCTACCTAAAATACGACAAGCTTATAATTCATCCCCGTACAAGCACACCCAGACACTTGCACCAACACAACTCATCAATAAAATGAAGGAAGACACAGTACACTTGATGACGAAAAGTTGACAAATACTAGAATGGAAAATCTATACCCAAACACAAAAAAATTACAAATATTTGATTATACGGAACATAAGACATCTGATCCAGAAAATGGCATTGATCCAGATAAATTTTTATGTAGTAACAACTATGACCTTGCCTGCGAGTACCACACTGATGAGCAATTCAATGTAAATGTAAGTAAGGATTTTCGTGCATTCTCAATCATACATTTTAATAGTAGAAGTCTATATAAAAACTTTACAGAAATTAAAAAATGCTTGAGTAAAATAAATAAATTCCAAATTATAGCCATATCAGAGACATGGCTTGATAATGAGAAAATAAGCGATATAGAAATGGAAGGATATGAATTGTTTACAATGAATAGGGAAAACAGAAGGGGAGGAGGAGTTGCAATATATGTTGATAAGGTTTTCAAATGTAGTAAAATTGAACATCTAACTACTACTGTGGATAATGTAATGGAATGTGTAACTATTGAAGTTCACATAAAAAATATATCAAACGTAATTATAAGTTGTATATATAGGACACCAGGATCATGTCTTGATACATTTAACGATAAGTTAACAGATATCCTAAGTTATACAAATGATAAAAAATTGCGAATATTGTGTGGTGATTTTAACATTGATTTATTAAATCCTAATGGACATCAGAAGACAACTGATTTTATAAATATGGTTAATATACAGGTTGGTGTTATTTCCTGCTTGGCATTGCTGCCTGTCGCACCTCCTCCGGTGCCCATGGGTCAGCTGCAGGGTCGTCAGCCAGGAACCACCAGTCATTGACGTTTCGCCCCTTTAATCCTGGAACGTCTCCTGGTGGCGGAGCAGTGACAGGGACGTCTCCCTGTCACCCCCTGCAGCTGATGTCGGGGTTAGCTCTTTCCCCAGCTCCTGTCTTTCCTCCTCAGCCAGAGCCAAAAGCTGCCTTTCTCTGCCTCCTCTGCCAGGTCTTTTATTGCCTTTCGGAGCTTCCCTCCAGTCACTCCTGCATCCCTCAAGAGGCGTGTGGCAGACAGCCCCACATAGCCTCGGCAGCCAACTTCTACTGGGTAGATGGTGGTCTTCCAGCCTACTTCCCGGCACTCAGCAGCCAGCTCCGAGTACTTGGCCTTCTTGTGCTCAAATGCAGCCTCGATCCCTCCCTCTGCTGGTACAGTCAGCTCGATGAGGTGAACCACTTTTGCCTCGGTGGACCATACTACGATGTCAGGGCGGAGAGACGTAGTGGTGATCTCTGTGGGGAACCGGAGTTGGCTGTTGAGGTCAACCCTCATGTCCCACTCATGGCCGGGGGAAAAGGGCCTTGTGATGTTTCTTGGCCTAGTGTACCTTTGCCCCCCTTCTGTGACAAAGCTGGTAAGGTTCTCTGCCGATGGTGATTCTTTGCAGCCCTGTCGACACCCCTCCAGCACCTCAGCTAGCTTCCTCAGGACCTGGTCATGGCGCCATCTATAGCGTCCCTGAGAGAGAGCAGTCTTGCAGCCCGACAAGATGTGCTGGAGGCTTGCGTTGGGAGCGCTGCAGAGTGAGCAATATTCTTCGTTGCCGAACCAATGGTGAAGGTTACGAGGACAGGGAAGCGTGTCGTAAGTTGCACGAATGAGGAAGCTGATCCTTGCCTGTGGGATCTTCCACAGGTCGGACCAACTGATGTTTCGGTTGACAACTCCCTCCCATGTTGTCCAGCTTCCTTGTCGGCCCTGTGACACGGCCTTGATCTTGTAGCGCTCCTCCTCCATCCTTGCTACCTCCGCCACCACCATCTGCTTTTGCTCCTTGCGGTTTGCCTTGGACCAGAACCGTGGTGCTTCTCCCCATCCTAGGCCTGCTCTTCCTGCCTGGACTCTGCCCAGGATCTCTTGGTGATGCAACCTACTGACAGCTTGGTCAACCTCAGACTGGGCGTTCCACTTTCGGCCGGTAGGAACCTTGGCGTTGGCGTTCCTCACTGACTGATCAGTGGACTCTCTTAGCTCGAGAACCAGCCTGGACTTCTCTTGCATGTAGCCCAAGCTGATAGACTGCAGGGGCAACTGCAGTGCGTTCTTCCCAAAGAGGCCCGTCTCAGAAAGGCACCGTGGCAGCCCCAGCCACTTTCTGATGAATGAATTGGCTTTTCCATCCATCTTACTCACGGCGGATGAGGGGATCTCGCTCATTTTCAAGGGCCACATCACCCTCCTGTAGAGTACGAACTGGTAGCACCAGACTTTGTACTTCCCAGGGAGTTGGCTCTGGTCGATTCTTGACAGGCCGTCCGTGAGCTGTTTCATGATGGTCCTCCCCATCTGTTTATCAGACAGCTCTGCAGTGTACTGCCTCCCCAGGCTTTTGATGGGTTGCTCAGACAATAGGGGGATTTTCTCTCCCCCGACGACAAAGATGGTATTGTCGTTTCTGACTCCCCTTCTGAGTGACAGGCTACGGGATTTGGAGGGTTTGATCCTCATTCTGGCCCATGATGTCAGCTCATCCACCCTTTTCAGCAGTCGGGATGTACATGCTGCTGTCTGCAGGAGGCTGGTGACGTCGTCCATGTAGCACCTCAATGGGGGTAATCTCTGTCCAGATGGTAGTTTGGTTCCTCCAACCATTTGTCTTGCTCCGATGAGAATTATCTCAAAGGCTGCCACAAATAAGACTGGAGAAATGGCACACCCCATTGCGATTCCCACTTCTAGCTGCTGCCACCCGGTGGTGAAATCCTGGAGGGCAAAGCACATCTGCAGATCGCTGAAGTATCGGGCTATTAGCTTCTTGATGCAGGGAGGCATGTGGAAGAACTCCAGGGCGTAGTTGATCAGCTGGTGTGGGACCGATCCGTACGCATTGGCGAGGTCAAGCCAAACGACATGCAGGTCGGTCTTCTCCCGCTTGGCCTTCTGGATCTGATCCCAGATCATCGTAGAGTGCTCTACACACCCTGGGAAACCTGGGACTCCTGCTTTCTGGCAATTGGTGTCGATGTAACAATTGTCTAGCAGGTAGGAGGTCATCCTTCTGGCCAGCACTGAGAAGAAGATTTTCCCTTCTACATTCAGCAGGGCGATGTTTCTGAACTGGCTGATTTCTTTGGAATTCTCTTCCTTTGGAATGAAGATCGCGACGGCCCTTTGCCACTCTGATGGGATGAGTTGCTTTTTCCAGGCAGTTCTCATTAGGTACCAAAGCAATTCTAGTACCTTGGGGCAGTTCTTATAAAGCTTGTAGGGCATTCCATTGGGGCCTGGTGCTGATGATGATCTTGCTTTCTTCACAGCTTGTCTGACCTCGCTGAGTTTCGGGGGCATGATGTTGAACTCAGTTGTCGGTGGCGCAGGCTGAGGCACGTACCCTGGTGTACCTAATGGGACGTTTCTCAGCAGATCACTGTACTGCCTTTTGACATGCTGTTCCATTTGCTCCCTGGTAGTCTCGAGCTTCCCGGATTTCTTCTCCTCCAGCAGCTGTCTGGCATGCTTGAAGGGATCTTTGAAGAAACTGGCTCTCTCTTTCTGCTTCCGTTGACTACGCTTTCGGATGCGTTCAGCTCTGCGGAGCCTAGATAGCCTTTGTCTGACCTCCTCCCACAGAACTTTCAGACCTTCTTTCTCTGGCTGGGTTGCCTTCCTCCAGCTCTTGCGGAGTTGTCGGCGTCTTTGCACAAGCTGGGCGATCTCCCTTTCCCTCCTCCCCCTTTCCCTTTCCCTTGGGACGGTACTCTGTTTGGAGGCGGCTTCGCCAAACCTGTCTTTGAACATCTAACTACTACTGTGGATAATGTAATGGAATGTGTAACTATTGAAGTTCACATAAAAAATATATCAAACGTAATTATAAGTTGTATATATAGGACACCAGGATCATGTCTTGATACATTTAACGATAAGTTAACAGATATCCTTAGTTATACAAATGATAAAAAATTGCGAATATTGTGTGGTGATTTTAACATTGATTTATTAAATCCTAATGGACATCAGAAGACAACTGATTTTATAAATATGATGTATAGTAATAGTTTATTTCCTGTTATTATAAAACCTAGTAGAATAACAATCGATACAGCTACACTAATTGATAATATATTCACAAATAAAATTGACCTTAAAATAGAAAGTGGACTCCTTATTAACGATATAAGTGATCACCTCCCGATCTTTGCAATTTTTTATGATTATTTTGATAAAAAAATGAAGCCGACTACTTACACATTTGAAACTAGAGTAAGAACAACACGCTCCATGGCTGCCTTTAAGTTGGATTTAGAGAAACACAACTGGTCTGAGGTTTATTCAAATAACGATCCTGATATTGCATATAGTGAATTTCAGTCAACCATTATTTCTTTATATAATAAACATTGTCCATCAATTAAAATTACAAGAAAGTATAAAGGTCCAAATAAGACATGGATGACGAAGGGAATACAGAATGCATGCAAAAAGAAAAATAATTTATATAAAAGATTTATTAAATTGAGAACTGTGGAAGCTGAAACAAAGTACAAGATCTATAAAAATAAATTAGCAAATATTATTCGAATAAGAAAGAAAGATTATTACCATGAATTATTAGAACAGAATAAAAGCAATACACAAGAAATATGGAAAACACTAAATCATGTAATTAAAAAAAGTTCTAAAAAAACAAATTTTCCACAATATTTTATAAAAGATAACGATATGGTAATTGATGAAATTTCTGACATAGCTAATAATTTTAATGAATATCTAGTTAACGTGGGCAGTAACTTGGCAAACAAAATCCCAGAGCCAAGAAACAAACGTGAAATAGATAAGAACATTGTAAATAATTCATCCACAATGTTTCTTAATGATGTTAATGATATAGAAGTATTAAATGTTGTGAAAACATTAAAAAATAAAAAGTCTACTGACTGTCTTAACATTGATATGACATTAGTTAAAAGTATTATGAAATATATTGTACAACCTTTTACATATATTTGTAATTTATCATTTAAAACTGGTATATTTCCATCAAAAATGAAGATAGCCAAAGTCATTCCTGTTCATAAAAGTGGAGAAAGACACACGTTTAATAACTACAGACCAATATCATTGTTGCCACAGTTCTCAAAAATTCTAGAAAAATTATTTTCATATAGATTGGATAATTTTATTGAGAAACATAAGCTCTTAAGTGAAACCCAATATGGGTTTAGAGAAAAACGGACCACCTCAATGGCAGTCATGGAGCTTGTAGAAGCAATATCTACCGAAATAGATAATAAAAAATTTACTGTTGGGATTTTTATGGATTTAAAAAAAGCTTTTGATACTATAGATCATTCTATATTAATGAATAAATTAAATAAATATGGAATAAGAGGTTTAGCTTATAAGTGGATGAAAAGTTATTTGGAAAATAGATATCAGTATGTGCAGTTTAATAATGTACAATCAGAACACATGAAGATCATGGAGTTCCCCAAGGGTCTGTGCTTGGCCCTAAATTATTTATACTGTACATAAATGATATTTGCTATGTCTCAAAAATATTGAAAAGTATCTTATTTGCTGATGATACAACTTTCTATTGTTCAGGAGAAAACCTGAAGCAGCTTCTGACTACTGTGGAGTATGAATTGAATATAATAAAAAAATGGTTTGATGTAAATAAATTATCGTTGAATTTAAATAAAACCAAGTTCATAGTTTTTGGCACTAGACAAATCACTCATCAAGTTAAAATTATGGTGAATTCAATTGAAATAGAAAGGGTGAATGAAAATAAATTCCTTGGAGTTATTATCGATGATAAATTATGTTGGAAGCCACACATAGAAACTGTTAAAAGGAAAATGTCAAAAATCATAGGGATACTCTATAAAAGTAAGGATGTTTTAAACATGAAATCATTATATATATTATATAGTTCACTATTATTACCATATTTGACCTATTGTGTGGAATTATGGGGAATGGCATATAAAACAAATACTAACACCGTTTTCAAATTGCAAAAGAAAGCTATAAGAATTATTAATGGATCAAAATATACAGAACCAACACATCCACTATTTATTAAATTAAATGCAATGAAATTTTATGACTTGGTGGATTTTAAAATAGCACAAATAATGTATAAAGTTTATAACAATTTACTCTGCCACAGTACTCAGAAGTTATTTGAAATTAGACACAGTCCTTATGATATAAGGGGTACAAGTGTGTACAAAAAACCCAAAACAAGAACAAATATTAAGCAAAGGTGTGTATCTGTAAAAGGTGTTGATCTGTGGAATCATTTGGAAATTGCTCTGAAAAATTGTGACTCAATGCTGGAGTTTAAAAAAATGTTTAAAAGTAAAGTTAGAAAAAATTATCTATGTCAGACCAGAATATGAAAAATGTACATGTGAGTATGTGTAAATGATCTAGATAGGTATTATGGTATATGTTTAGTAAATTTATGTATATATGTTTTTGGTAAATGTGAATATGTTAAGTGCACTTGTGTATATGTGTGTATATGTATGTATGTATATATGTATATGTATATATATATATATATATATGTGTGTATGTATGTATATATGTATATATATATATATATAACTTGGATTATATATATCATTTATTATTATTATTATTATTATTAATTTTTTTTTAATAATTAGTAAATTAAAATTGTATTAATAATGAAATAAGTTTAAATATATTGAGTAAAAGGGGTAGGACTAGATAAGTTTTTAACTTCTTCCTACTCCCTTTTGAACATGTAAGTTATGATTGATTGAATGATTATTTTATTGGGATTTTCTTCTCTTTTGATTGTTGTTGTTTTCTGTTTTATTTCTGCTGTTCATCTGTTTATATGTTCAAAAAAAATAATAAAAGGAAAAAAAAAGGAAAAAAATTTAACAATGGGTATTTCTAAGTATTTAAAAGAAAAAAAAAACTCACAAAGACTTGGGATCTCTTAGTTCGAATACGTCGAGCAGCGATAAAACTATTTAGAATGTTAAACGTGCTACATCTTCGCTAGCGATAAGTCTAAAGACGTTTTATTTATCTTCGAAGGGTAAGTTAAAAAAAACAAGAAACAAAACAAAAGGGTTTCACGAAACAAAGCACTATCGGTAACAAAAATAAAAAGTAAGTATCCATATATTATTTACACAAAATACACCTGGCACCTTAAAACGATGCCTACATCCCCCTAAAAAAAAAAAAGTAAATCGTAAACAAAACAAAAATAAAACTACATCAACCTTCTTCGCGTACGCACCATGTCCCGAACATAACATATTTCATACCCAAATACTTTCTAAAAAACTACAATCCTAAGCCTTACAAGGGTATCCATTGATAGAAGCCATGGTAATAATTAGAAGATATTTCATTCATACATCATCAAATAAAAAGGTTAACATCAAGATAGAAGACTCTTACAAACACCAGCTTAGAGATTTCAAAAAGTATGACCCCCACAATACATTGCCCTAGTAAATTAAAGAATAATTTCTAAATCAAGTATAAAGTTCGCTGCATTTTAACAGGCTCGAACATTCATACCTACATTTCTCTCTTTTTAAAAAGAATGTATAAAATTATTTATACGCGACTACAAAGTAGTATACTTCAGATCGAAGCATCGTATGACAATCACTTTCAAAGACTGTTTTACTGCCCCCTCGGAGTAAACACTGACACCCTACACACGCATGCACACATGCACTTTGGACCAGCCTCCCCCTCCACCTCCTAAATAAGTTACTGCTTTAAAAAAAAAAAAAAGTTTACGATTACAAGTCCTTTTCATAAATCAGTTTAAGTAAAACAAAAAAACAAACAGTATATTTATTAGTTTTTTTAAATATTACAAAAACGATAAGAGGATAAAACCCATTTCCGCGCAGCGCTTTCGTATACACAAACCTCATAAACTTAAACTACAACAAAAATACATAGAGACATCCGATAAAATCGTATAGACACAAATTATAGCACTAGCGGTAACAAAACTAGAAACAGAAAAATAGCATTTTATACGTGTACGCATCTGCAGAGGGGGTAAAACAACTTGCGCACTCTGCTCATGAGAGTGCCACCAACACCTTCTCTAAGCCTAATCCTTTTTAAAAAAAAAAAAAAAAATCAGTACATTTATTAGTTTTATAACACATTAAAAACGTAAGAGGGGGTAAAATTCTTATGTACAACGCAATCTTATATACAACAACTCAAAAACATAAAATACATAGCCAGACGTACCTTCTTCACGTACGCGCCATATTCCTAACATAACATATTTCATACCCAGATACTTTCTAAAAAACTACTAACCTAAGGGTTACAGGGCTATCCATTGAAAGAATCCGAGCTGATAATTAGAAGATATTTCATTCATACATATTCAGATAAAAAGGCTAACATCAAGATAGAAGACTCTTACAATCGACGGTTTAAAGATTTCAAAAAGTATGATCCCCATAATACATTGCCCCTCCACCTCCTAAATCAGTTACTGCTTTTAAAAAAACTTTGCGATTACAAGTCCTTTTCATAAATCAGTTTAAGAAAAACAAAAAAAAACCAGTATATTTATTAGTTTTTTAAATATTACAAAAACGATAGATGTTAAAACCCGTTTCCACACAGCGCATTCGTATATACAAACCTTATAAACTTAAACAACAACAAAAACTTGGCTTACATCAGTAGACTCAGTAGTTGATGTATCTGATGAGTGAGGTACCCTGTCTAAAAGTTTGTCAGTTGTTGATAATGTCTCTACAAAAACCATTTCAGAGTTGTTGCTGGAAAGGGGTGTGAAAAACCAGCTGGGGGAAATCACACCTCAATCTTCGTTTCAGTATATCCTGCCTGAAATAGAAAATTAAAGGGAAAGTTGAGCACAAGATGCACATATTCACATCACACTAGGGCTGCTCTAATATGGAAAAAAATACTCATCACAATTATTTTGGTAATAATTGAAATCAAGATTATTCTAAACAATTATATTTTGTTCAAATCAAGGAAATATTTAAACATTTGAAAATAAGACAATTACAATCATATGAAACTATAATTATGTAAGTTGCTTTTGGATCCAACAAAATTTATAATATATTATTATTATTATTATCATTATTATTATTATTATTATTATTATTATTACGTTAGCAAAAATTTGAAGTTGGGGTGCAGTGTGTGTGCAGTAAGCTAGTTTTGACATGGGTGTGTGGTAAAATAACTCGTGTGGGCATGCCACAACTCAAAATTTGTATTATTAGTGCTGCAGCTATTGAATATTTTGGTATTTGGATATCCTACTCAAAATTCTAGTGAATAATCGTATATTTGGATAGAAATACAAATATACCTATAGGCCTATATACTTTCTTGGTCAAAGAACAATTATAAATACAGAAGACAAAAAAACACATTTGCATGTAATAATTAACAACCAACCGGTTTTCATTTTTAGAGAATCGATTTTATTTATTTATTTATTTTTAACTTAAATTGAGCTTGTCAGCAAACTATTTTTCTCTGAAACAGTGAGATTTTAGACAAATCTCTCCCCATAGATTTCAGATAATGTGTTTCAATATGAAGATTTATATGTTACCTGTAGTCTGAAGCATCAAGATCCCCGTGTTTCTTAACACTGTTCACAAACCCCTTAGCTTGTCCATTCTCATCACATCTTTGTCAACTATAATCCTTTGACGGATTACTTGTTCACAAAAAGAATTTGTAGCTCTCAGCATTGGGTTGTCTAAAACACACACACACTTAATATGTACAGAGTCATGCTTTCTAATTAATGCTGTCTCGAAATGTAAACAAAATACAAGTGACATATTGCTGACCAATGCTTTACTTTTGAAATGTGTAATTTTAGCAAAGTGACAATGAAATAGTGCAATGTAACAACTCACATTTGTTCGTCCCTGGTTGCTGTTTCTGTTGCTGTTGACTTTAAGACCCTTGTGTAATCTCTGAAACAAAACTGCACCTCCATTGTGACACAGTCTTTTGTCTTGAATATGCAGAAGAATGGAACAGTCTTTCTTCATCTCAGCGGCCTGCAGCAACCAACCCGCCTTTAGACAAAAAACAATTACATTATAAGTGTTATTGTCACATCACCTCTTTACAGTATATGCACATCACAGATTTAAGTAAAGTAAAGTGTTTGTTGAGGTTGATGAGAGAGAGTTTGGGGAAAAGGGAGTGTGTAGCTGTGACTATATTATGACTCTGATGAGGACAGGTAACTCAAGTTTGGTAACAACTGTTGGATTCACTCGATAAATCATTCAGCAGCTCGCCTTTTTTAATAAACTATAGCCTTAAAACTTAACCTAGCAACAAATTATTTTCAGCCCTATACTAAATATCAGTCACATTAATAACAGAAATGGGCACGCGTGTGTGTAGCACATACCTGCTGACAATGTTTCTGCTTTGGCGAGATGATCCCTCTTCCGTGTGCCTTCCAATCCCAGACGAGTCTACTTTGAAATTTATTTTTACAAATGATGCAGATGGCTGGAATAACGGGGCCAGCTGAAGCGATGGGCAAACCTGAACGGGAACGAAGTTTTTTCACCACTTTCTTTCTAACTTTTTTTCTCCTTTCGCTCTCCGACGTTGTGGTCGCCATTTTTGATATGCGGTTGCTATGGTGAGGAGAAAGCAGCAGCTACCTGATTGGCTCATGTGACCTAAATCACACCGCTACCGACCTAGTGGCACTACGCCCATACGAGAGATCACTGCGCCTCATCGTAAAATAGTGCCGGGGTTTCACCACCGAAAACACAATCATAAACATGTAAAATAATAAAAACATACACGTCTAAGCATACCTATAAACATCACGTATATATAAAATGTACAAATTCTAGCATCCATCGTCTTATAATAGATACCATATAAAAATAAAACGTATCATTTGTAACCGAAACGTAAATGAGTTAAGTTTGGTTTAATATAGGGATAGTGTTCAGTAACATTAAAAAGATGGCTGCAGGGGGGTTTAGTATGATGCTAGTTTCGATCTGCTGTCGCCAAAAATTTAAAATTAACCCTACTTAATATTTAAAGGCTACTCTAATGCCATACATTGTTCCGTCATCCAAATTGTATAATTTACAAATTGAGTACCTTTGAATCAAATTTTTAGGTTTTACATTCATTATCAACATTTTAATACCCTAATTTACTTTTGTAGACTAACTTTAATGCTCCCTCTCTTAATCATACGCTGTAACATCCTTTGCCCTTTAGATGACGCCGTTTACCACTGCGTGAGGGAGTCACACCTCCCCGCCACCCCATTGGCTTTTACATAGTCACACAGACAGACAAGTTTTTAGTCTAAGAAAAAGAAGGACGCGGTTCTGAAATGGGTTAAATAACCGCCCTTTACGCACGAATAATCTATTTTTTCGTCTATATTTCCCCCTCTCCATCGGTTAGAATTGGTTAGAAACAGAAACTTTATTTTTTTTATTTTATTTTTTAAAAAAGAAAAAAAACCCTCGAAGGAGACGTGACTTCATATTCCGAAACACCGGTAAGTCTCTTTTATTTATTTAAAAAACATAAAACAAATGGATAACATTTTTTTAATATTCACAACACTTTAACTCGAATAAGTGAGCCTCGTACTAATTTACATTCACGCACGCACATACCCGATAGAGGGGGGCGGTGGTGGGGGCTTCCTGCCGCCCAACATGGTGATAAGGGGGGTCGGGGGTTCCTACGGTTGGTACCCGTTCTACTTCAAAGTAGGTAGCTTTATCAGTAATTCGAATTACAGGGGGGCGCTTCCCCCATTGCTACTTCAAAAGCTGGTGGTAGGATCCTTCCTGTAAGATGAAAAAAAGTTTATTAACACAAGGATGTCGAAATAATATTATCAGCTGGTAGAGTTTCCTCTCAGACAACAAAGCTACTGTTTGGGGGTTCAAAGGAAGTACGTAGACAGTCGGGTGGGGGTGTTTGTTGAAGGGTGGGGGGACCGGATAACATGTGTTTGATGTTGTGGGAAACAGAATATCATCAATCATTTTGACAGAAGCCGTCTTCCGGCCTCTGATTGGTTAAGACGATGAGAGGGGTGGTTTCCGATCTCTGATTGGCTAAGACGAAGAGGGGGGTGGGGAGGGGGGTGTAGGATGTCATCAATCATTTTTGACAGAAGCCGTCTTCCGGCCTCTGATTGGTTGAGAAGGTGGCAAGTGGGTAGGGGCTTAATTCAAAATAACGGCTTCTGATTGGCTAAGAAAGCGGAAGGGGGCGGGGCTAACTTCAAAGGGTTAGGATATGAATGGTTTTTTTTGGGGGGGGGGGGGGGGGGCAATAAAGTTTTATTGGGGGGGGGGGGCAATAAATCATTGTTTTATTGGGGGCCATAAATCACTTTTTGACATTTGCCGCATTGTACCTATATATTATGTTCTATATCTTAGGCTTTGAAAGTTGAATTACAATAATTAGAATATTTATAATGTAATGCCATAGGATATAGAGCATTGCCAGTTCTTTTGGCTTGTTCATGCTCGGCAAGTCTGGATTTAAATTTGCGTTAAATTCTACCAATGTAGAAACGGCCACAAGGGCATTCAAGTTTGCAAACAACATATGAAGTGTTACAATTAATAAATGAATTAATATTGTCCATCCATCCATCCATCCGTCCATCCATCCATCCATCCATTTTCTTGACCGCTTATAAGGGTCGCGGGTGGTGCTGGCGCCTATCTCAGCTGGCTCTGGGCAGTAGTCGGGGGACACCCTGGACTGGTTGCCAGCCAATCGCAGGAATTAATATTGTATTTTTTATTATTTACTATATTAGTAAACACATTGGTAGTCTTTATGGTGTTACGATGCACACAGTTGCTGCACCAAAAACTTTCCAGTTGTTGTACTGAGCCAAGTCCTTTTCTGCATAGGGGGTGGTGGTGGGTGGGTGGGGGGTTAGCTCTTCACCAGTTTATTGCTCAGGGTGGGGGCCTTCCGAAAGCTGATTGTTGGAGTATGTGGAAGTATTTCTCTAAGCAAGTTGTCACTTGTAAGGATACTCCAATTATGTTTAATTATATGTTTAATTTTATTAGCTTCGGAGGTATAAGGTGTAACAAAATACACTTGCTTTTTACTTTCTTCATTTTTTTTTTTTTATTGCATTGTTGTTATGCAATACAATAGCACCCTCCAATGGTTGAAAGTTCAAACGGACGCTAACTGACGTTTGCATTTATTCTTGTTCTCTTATGATTATACCGTAACGTTTTTAGTGTACAGTAGGGGTGTGAATTGCCTCGTACTTGAATATTCGATCCGTATCACGATTCATAGGTCACGATTCGATTCGATACCGATTAATCCCGATATGAATTTACAAGTCGATTGTTGCAATTTTTTTTTAATCTATTTATTTATTTATTTTACTCAATTTAGAAAATACCTTTCAGTAAACTTGTACATGTACCCTGTAAGATTTGTATGAAATTGTATTATTTATTGATCTGAAACTTCAGTTTTATAACTGTGAGCCACTGTATTTAACAAACAGGAATTGAAATAAAATATTTAGGCTTAATGTTCCATTAATCTAACAAATTTTCCATACAAAGTGTGAAAGTTAGACGTTTTGTTGAATATATTTCCATCAAAAATATATGTTAAAAAATCGATTCGGCTGCCTATTGAATCGATTCGAGAATTGCGTGCTGTAGTATCGCGATATATTGCCGAATCAATTTTTTTTTTTTTAACACCCCTAGTATACAGGACTGTCTCAGAAAATTAGAATATTGTGATAAAGTCCATTATTTTCTGTAATGCAATTAAAAAAACAAAAATGTCATACATTCTGGATTCACTTGGAAACACTTGCAGATGTTTCGAGTTAATTAGACGATTTAAGTGATTAGTTGAATAGTTTAACCTGTATTCATGTAATTACTCAAAAAAGCATACAGTACTTTTATCAATGTTATTAGTAATGTTATTAACGCCACTAGTATATTTTTTTCAGGATATTCTAATATTTTGATATAGGATTTAAGCTGTAAGCCATAATCAGCAATATTAAAATAATAAAAGGCTTGCAATATTTCAGTTGATTTGTAATGAATCCAGAATGTAAGACATTTTTTTTAATTGCATTACAGAAAATAAAGCACTTTATCACAATATTCTAATTTTCTGAGACAGTCCTGTAGAAGTGGAGGAATTATTAACATTATTATTAATTAATCACATTAATAAATTATGTGGTTGTAAATGAAGTAGTAGTTGGTGTAATAAATGTATTTTTCATAGGGTGTGTGGAAAATGAAACGGCAAGGAGAGTTTGACACTTAAGACAGGACCTTTAGTCATACTGTAATACAAATTTGCACTATGTTCATATTATAATGTTATGTTGATAAAAGTACTGTATGCTTTTTTGAGTAATTGCATGAATACAGTATCTGCGTGTGTGCGTGCAAGTTCATTCAGGTTAAACAGTACTGAACATTGAAAAATGAAAAGAAGCAGCCGTTCGCTGCTAATACTGCTGTCAAGCAAGCACTCGAACGTTGCGTGCGCATGCGTATTACATTAACGCCACAGAAGTGCTAAAACCGTGGGTACGGTTTAGTAAACTGTGGGTACAGATTAGTAAACTGTGCATGTAGATCACTAAACTGTGGGTATTAGCAAAAAATACAATAAAAAATCAGACCCTGACACCAGAGGGGCTCCGTACTTACATAAATGCAATTTAGTATTGAACCTGATTTGTTTTTGTTTGGGTTGTTCATATCTGTTATTTGTTGGACAAGATTGTTTCAGATGATAATAGAAAATTACAAATAAAGTTTGGAAAAAAAATGATACAGACCCCCTCAGGCCATGACAAAGGTATGGGGCTTTTATTGTGCCAAAACAAATGCGTATTTCGAGCCACAAATATGTAATAAGGATTTGTATCCGTAACCAATCACAAATGTGGAACAAAAATCCACAAATATATAACTCAAGTCACAAATATGTGACATAAATCAGCAAATAAATACAGATTTGTATGAGTTAACACACAGTTGAATGTGTGTGTGTGTGTGTGTGTATGTATATATATATATATATATGTATATATATATATATGTGTATATATATATATATATATATATATATATATATATATATATATATATATATATATATATATATATATATATATATATATATTGGGGTGTTAAAAATCGATTCGGCAATATATCGCGATATTACATCACACAATTCTCGAATCGATTCAATAGGTGGCTGAATCGATTTTTAAACTTCCATTTTGAATGTAAAAATATTCAACAAAACGTCTTACTTCGGGTTAGGGTTCACACCTTCAGCAACGAAGAAAGTTATATTAATGGAACATTAAGCCTTAATATTTTATTTCAATGCTGTTTAAACATGAAACAGATTACAACCTGTATAAGACTTAAGTTTCAGATAAATAATACATTTTCATACAAATCTTACACTGGACAAGTTTACTGAAGTATTTTCTAAATTTGAAATAAAAAACATTGCAACAATCGACTAAATTTGTATCGGGATTAATCGGTATCGAATTGAATCGTGACCTGTGAATCGTGATACGAATCGAATCATCAGGTACTTGGCAATTCACACCCCTAATACATAGAGATAGATAGAGATAGATAGATAGATAGAGAGAGAGAGAGAGAGAGAGAGAGAGAGAGAGAGAGAGAGAGACCTGTAACCACCGGGCCTCTTGATTGGCTGTATTTTTACAGTCCTGCCGTGCAGGCGTCACCAATGCGTGTATGGAGACTTGTGTATAGCTCCGACCACCAGGGGACGCTAGGCATCCGCAATATTTCCGTTGTTGGCTTCTATCTAGGCCATAGACAATGTTTCTTTTGTATTTTGTATTGCCGAGGAAATTAATTTTCCTATCATAACTATGGACTTGCTAATGAACAGTGCAGTGCATTCATATGTATATTCATTTCAGCCAGAAATGTTTTAGACTTTAAACTATAGTATTTTATAAAAACAAAATTCTGCACAATGATGATCTATCCATCCAACAGTTAAAAAAAAATAATTATTTGGATACATCCCAAATTAGTGCTAACATGTAAACATTTAACAATTTTCAAACAGTGCAAAAATACTGCAGCACATAAATGTTTGAGAGCGTTTGTGTCATCCATTCCCATAAAATGTTTTCGGAAAACCTCAAATGTGTACTTCAGCTGTGGGATAATCTAGATTCAATACATAGGTCAAGCCAAGGAGGACGGAACAAGCCCGGGCAACATCTCCAAGTCCTGTGATGACTTCCACGCCTTCAATGACAACACCTACATGCCCTTGTGACTTGTAGAAGTTCTGGCCACAGTATCATGATCAGCTCGTCAAATTCCATGTTCTTAGTGTCCTGCAACATGAAATTGGAAGTGCCTTGATATATCCATCCACCCATTATCTACCGCTCTATCCGGGGTCGGGTTGCAGGGGCAACTTCCGTCTCCCCAGCCACTTCAACCAGCTCCGCCGGCGGGATCCCAAGGCCTTCCCAAGTCTCTCCAGCGTGTCCTGGGTTGTCCCCGGGGCCTCCCGCCGGTGCGACACATCAGAGTCAGATGCCCGAGCCACCTCAACTGGTTCCTCTCAACGCAGTGGAACAGCAGCTCAACCCTGAGTCCCTTCCGGATGACCGAGCTTCTCATCCTATCTCAAAGGAAGACAGGATGTGCCTCACCATTCGCCACGTCGCCAATGACGAGATGAAATGGGAGGGGAGTGGTGAGGTAGATATTCCCCACGCCCACCAAATTGGCGTGTCCAATTTGTCTGTCAAAATTGCACTGGGGGAATATAGCTATACCAGGCAGATGAGTCCGTTTGCAAAAAAAACCCCAAAAACCCAAAACATCGCCGTATGCAAATTGCATACAGTAATCCCACAATGCTCGATGCGGCCAGTGATGCACACAATTGGTTACAGTATAATCAACATCGCTCTCAACTTGCAGGGGTGTCCAAACTTTTTCATTTGAGGTTCACATACAGAAAATCAGGACGACGCAAGGGCCACATAATGTTATGAGGAGAAATTGTGTTTAGCCCTAAAAATTGTACAAATAATGTATTTGTGCTTTTGCACATTTAGAAAAATGCTGCAGTATATAAACCAATTTATTTGTAATATTTATAAATAAATATAAATAAATAAATAAATATATAAATAAACATTTTAGTTAGTTTTTATTAGCTTTCAGGGTGGTTCTGTTGTTTTTTATTAGTTTAGTTCTTTAAAAAATGCTTAATTTTAGTTTACTTTGTTAGGTTCAGTATTAGTATTATTTTTTTTTCAAATGTTTATTGTGTGCAATATTTAAAAAACATTATGGCTGCATCTGAAGGTACTTTTCTATTGGCTGCTGCTAGATGACGTCACTTCTGTGTGACATACTTTCAAACGTCATTATTCCGGTTTATATCCAAATAAATCTACTAAAAATCACATTTAAAATCATCCCCAAAGGCTCATGCATTAAATTAATTACCAAAGACTAAAACGAAGATGTTTGCCATAATTATAGTTAGTTTTGTAAACATAAAATGTAGTTTCAGTTAGTTTTCGTTTTTATTTTATTTCGGTAACAATATTGTTTTTTGAATTTTAATTTGAGTTTTTTCATTAGTTTTAGTTAATTAAAATAACCTTTAATGGCACCTGTTTTTCGATACCCTCCCTTCTTACTTTGACCATCTCCAAACATTTTCTTTTTTTAATTTTATTTGAACTGAGTCAAATGCCATTTTTAGCATATGTCGCGAGCCACTAAAAAATGGATGGCGGGCCGCAAATGGCCCCCGGGCCGTAGTTTGGACACCACTGGTATAGTCACTGACGTCGAGAAGGTATTTTGTTGAATGGAATTTATTGCTTTCTGTCTTTGTCAAAAAATCCTTGTGAGCGTTCATCAGTTTTCCACCCAAATCTGACCAGTTTGTCATTGACTAACATGCAGGTGTTACAGTGGTGATTGAGCACAACCTTGAACCAAACCCCCCCTCAGAAAAATGTAGCTTAGCTCTATTTGTAACACTTTTTTTTAAGAAGCATTTTCGTTTTTATTTTATTTTGGTAACAATATTGTTTTTTGAATTTTTGTTTTAGTTTTTTCATTAGGTTTAGTAAACTAAAATAACCTTTAATGGCAGATGTTTTTGATACCCTCCCTTCTGACTTTGACTATCTCCAAACATTTTTGTTTTGTTTATTTTATTTGAATTGAGTCAATTGCCATTTTTAGCATATGCCACGGGCGACTGAAAAATGGACGGCGGGCGGCAAATGGCCCCCGGGCCGTAGTTTGGACACCACTTTAGAGTCTAAAGCCAATGACAGCATTGTTTACATCTGCTGGGAGCAGCATGCTGATGCTAGCGAGCATTAGCAATATTAAGCAAGCCATTGTGTCACGACCCGAGGAAGGATGAAAATGCGAATATTGTCTCTGTTTCTGAACCAAAACCCAAACTATATGGCCCCCCGAGTCCCGTAAAACAATTTTGAATTACCCCCTGCGCCCACTCACATGTTGGGGGAAAAAAGGAGAACACGGTAGACGAACTATTTAACCTTAAGGCCTGAGTATGCTTCTACGAGAGGCTCGCGTGGAGGCGTCACGGCGTAGCTCCGCTCGTGCGTTTGCCTTCTGACTTGTGCGCAATACACGTCTGTGTCTGCTGGAGTTTCACACCAAGTCCCGCTGTCGCTATGGCTGGGATGCCACAGAGTGGTGATTCCTCTGCATTTTATGACGGATTCAGGAAGTTCAATTTAATTCAGAAACACAAAACAAAGCCGGGGGGAGAGTAAGTTCATCACCGTGGCAATTAATTATTGCCAATTTTCACCGGTATCGGCCGTAAACTCGCCAAAACACAACAGCCATGCGCTTAGCGAACACAGGTTTTTTTTTTTAAATGAAGTTATTTTTGTTTTCCGCCTCTCGTCCCAGGCACATATCCACATGCACAGCCGTGGTCTCCGAGCAGGAAGTCGATTTGCGCCGCCAGTTGCCTTCACGGAAACTAACTGGACGGGGGGCGGGGAGAGAGAGAGAGAGAGAGAGAGAGAGAAAAAAAAGAAAAAACGCCATCAAACGGACCAATCAGAAGCGAGCTACGCCCCGCCATCTACGGCGTTCAAGGATTGGCGACGTGTGCACCGCAGCCGGCCACGAGCGAGCGGCACTTAAGGCCTCAGTATGCTTCTGCGACGGGCTCGCACGGGGGGGGGTTACGGCGTTGCTCCGCTCGTGCGTTTGCCTTCCGACTTGTGCGCAATACACATAACAATACACATCGGTGTCTGCTGGAGTTTCACACCAAGTCCCGCTGTCGTTATGGCTGGGCCGCCACAGAGTGGCGATTCCTCTGCATTTTATGACGGATTCAGGAAGTTCAATTTAATTCAGAAACACGAAACAAAGCCGGGGGGAGAGTAAGTTCATCACCGTGGCAATTAATTATTGCCAATTTGCACCGGTGTCGGCCGTAAACTCGCCAAAACACAACAGCCGTGCGCTTAGCGAACACAGGTTTTTTTTTTTTGTTATTGTTGTTTTCCGCCTCTCGTCCCAGGCACATATCCACATGCACAGCCGTGGTCTCCGAGCAGGAAGTCGATTTGCGCCGCCAGTTGCCTTCACGGAAACTATCTGGGCGGGGGGCGGGGAGAGAGAGAGAGAAAAAAAAGAAAAAAACGCCATCAAACGGACCAATCAGAAGCGAGCGACGCCGCGCCATCTACGGCGTCCAAGGATTGGCGACGTGTGCACGTCAGCCTGCCACGAGCGACGCGGCACTTAAAATTCATGAGCGCCGTCGATCACATGATCTATGATCGACGGCGCTCATCGACGCGAGAGCAAACGTGGAGGCATAAATTAGGCTTTACAGTTCAGGACGAGAACCCTTGTCAAATCTTTGTGGTTTGTTAAAGTCCCCTGGGTTTGACACGACGAGGAACACAGGATCAGACACTTTCATAAGCAGGAATCGGACAGGATCGCGGTGGGAACGGGTAATGTACACAAAGTTACCCCGGGATTACATCGGATGCGTGTGCGTTGCGTCTCCGCTCCGCTGCGTCTTGACTGCGTGCTCCCGACGCGTCAATTTTTTTGTCGCCGACAACTTCCCGCCGTGTCTCGCGTGATCGCGCACGATAATGTGGCATTAAAAGCAACGACAAAGACATAGAACGTCTGCGCTCAACAGAGGGATTACATCGGATGCGTGTGCGTTGCGTCTCCGCTCCGCTGCGTCTTGACTGCGTGCTCCCGACGCGTCAATTTTTTTGTCGCCGACAACTTCCCGCCGTGTCTCGCGTGATCGCGCACGATAATGTGGCATTAAAAGCAACGACAAAGACATAGAACGTCTGCGCTCAACAGAGGAGCAGAAAGAGAGGTAGACTTTCTTTGACTTAACTCACCGTCCACTCCTGCTATGACGTTTCCATGCAGCATCCCTTTTAAGTTTTTATAAAAAGGATATGCCGTGTCATATCTATTTGTGTTGCTTTCCACCTCTGTTATAAATCTCTCCTTGTCCATGTTCGTCGGTTGTTTAAACGGTGAATTAAGCGTTTAAGCATTATGACATTTTGCTGACATGATTGCGAAATAGGAGCTGGTGAGTGTTTTATTCTGAAAAGTAACCGGAATTTTATTTTGAAACTGCGTCGGTCTTCCTGTCCCACTCGATGTGTTCTGTGCTAGATGCCATTTGAAGGAGGCCGACGGATGCGTCGTCCGTCAAAAATAGAAAATAGGTCTGTCCGTGCGGCAGCATGACGCAGCTGAGACGCAGTCGACACACAACGCACACGCGGCCGGTGTAATTTGAACAATTTGAATGAATGGAAACGTATCGGCATGCACACGCATCCGGTGTATTCCCAGGGTTAGAAGATCTGATTTGTAACCAGTTTCATTTTATTTTCAAGTGTCGTCAAATGTGCACATTTGCCCATATAAACTCAGCACTGATTAACGTAATGTAATTGATTGTCATCTAAAGTTGCAATTGCAGTTGAATGTAATAATGCAATAATCATGACAAAACGTTACTGAATGGATTAATAAAATTACATGTGCAAAATAAAGGGGCTACAGATAAAAAAAAATTCCACTGTACAAGTTCCACCATTTGGATTAGCATCTTAGTACAATAGCATAGTGGACCTACGTGTTTTTAAAAACAAGGTAGATGGTTTTATTCCTAAAATACACTTGTATTTATTATTGGAGGCCACTGCAACATTATGCACAGTTCAAACACTGTACTTGAAAATCGGAAATTTAAAGTGTCCTTAAGTAATGAAGAACATTGAATGACAATCATACTCCAATCAATGTTAAAAAAAAAAAAAAATCCTAAAAATTAAATAACCAGGGAAAAGCATCTGAAAAAGCACTTGAAGTACATTTACTTAGCAGATACAAAGAAAACACAAACACAAACCTTCAGAAGTCATTGGCAAATTACATGAGTCAAGAAAGTCAATTATTTTTCTCCTGTGTGGTTTAACACAAGTGTTGTCCAGCGATTGTTTAGGCAGTGTTTATTTTGCCGTAACTGGCAACCCTCCTGCGAGCATTTTTTTGCTGTGAATGTCTCTGATTGGTCAATCCGAGGAGCAAGAACATGCCATGATTGCTAGACACTACTAGCGAGTATGAATAACACAAATGTGCACTTTTAGGGCGCTTGCACGCCTTCTCGTCGAGAGCATATTAACTTAGCGTCCGGTTAGCATCACAAAGTCACGTCAACTCGGCGGCGACTTACCGGTCATGGTAAAATAACCACCGCGGGTTGTTTATCTTGGCCAAAAAATACGCGACCGCTTCAGTATTTGCATTGTTTTTATGTAACAGCAAATGACGCGTTTACGTCCAAATGGACATGACGTATGATGTTATTGATTACGTCAAAAAAAAATACACCGGTAATATTGCAGAAGGTATGATATGGAACACCCTGAGTTGCCACTTTTATTTATAAGAACTTTGCCCATTTCTACCACTACAATGTGCAGTTAGCCATCCAGCTATGCCTTGACCCCCCAAAAAACATCTTCCCAGGAGTGTTGTGTGTGTTTGTTAGTTGGGCTAACAAACACATGGTGCACGTAGTGAAATAGCGGCAAAATAGGCGTCACTGCCACATAAACGTGATGTAGTGGCTAGCTACACTCAAATGTGGCTTTTATACTGTTGAGCCTCATTGGCTAAAAGGTTTCATGACCCAGCGCCAACGCTGAGAGAGTCCGGACACCATGCGGAGGAAACTCACTTCGGCCGCTTGTATCCGGGATCTTGTTCTTTCGGTCACAACCCACACCTCGTGATCATAGGTGAGGGCAGGAACGTAGATTGACCGGTAAATTGAGAGCTTGCGAGCCTTTCGACTCAGCTGCTCCTTCACCACAACGGACCTATACAGAGTTTTATTTAATACTTGCAGCAGCAGGTACTTAAAACATGCTATTGGATTTATTGGCTGACCAAGTGTTTTTCTAAAGATGAAAAAATATACGACAAACACAAAAGATGTATTTGAGGGGGATACGGTGTCTAAGGCTTAGAAAGGGGTGTCCAAACTTTTTCGTTTGAGGGTCGCATACAGAAAAATGGAGGTATGCAAGGGCCATTTTAAAATGATTTGTTTTTAATGTATTAAAAACCCTAAAATTCAAATCAAGCAAGACATTGCCTATTGTTTACGTTTTCTAGTAGCACTTGAAGCCCATCTTCACATTCAGAACCACAAAAGCATGAACTGTAGTAAGATGACCATTTTTAAAAGTTTCCTGGGGATCAATGCCATTTCTTCATCAAATCGGACCTTGAAATACAGCAGACAGTGGAAAAAAATATTTTTAATAGAGCTGAACGATTAATTGCATTTGTGATTAAATCTGGATTAGCGAAAAAAAAACACCTCTCAAATGTCGCAAAAAAGTTTTTCGACTGGTGCATATGCACAAACAACAGTCAGGACCCGTCCCCCCACCCGAAGGCGGAGGGAGGCTACCATCTCGTCCACCGGGGTAAACCCCAACGTACAGGCGCCGAGCCGGGGGGCAATAAGTATGCCCACACCTGCTCTGCGCCTCTCACCGTGTGCAACTCCAGAGTGGAAGAGAGTCCCTTTCGAGAGGACTGGTACTTGGGGTCTGGCCCAAGTCGTGTGTGGAGGAGAGTCCGACTATATCTAGTCGGAACTTCTCTGCCTCACACACCAGCTCGGGCTCCTTCCCTGCCAGAGAGGTGACATTCCATGTCCCAAGAGCCAGCTTCTGTAGCCGGGGGTCGGTCCGCCAAGGTCTCCTCCCTTGGCTTCCACCCAGCCGGCACTGCACCCGACCCCTTTGGCCCCTCCCACCGGTGGTGAGCCCGTGGGAAGGGGACCCACGTTGCCTCTTCGGGCTGTGCCACAAGGCGCTCGCCAGCGAGCCCCGCCTCCAGGCCTGGCTCCAGAGGGGGGCCCCTGTGACCCACGTCCGGGCAAGGGAAACGTGTCTCCAAAGTTTGTGTACATCATAAGGCGTCTTCTGAGCCATGCTTAGTCTGGCCCCTCACCTAGGACCTGTTTGCCATGGGTGACCCTGCCAGGGGCATAAAGCCACATTATTTTGAACATTGATTCTCGTTTGGACGCCCTTCGCATTCAGTACTGACTCGGATTCGCATGGACTGTTGCACTACTGGACTTTTCCATACAGTTGGGTCCTGGATTTGATTGTTTGTAAATTTTGCAAATATTATTATGTCAATACACTTCACAATTTGCATCATAGAAGCGGGGGGTGCTCGCTTTGCTGGGCCGCGGTTGACGGCTTCTTTCTTTGGTGGCGGTCCTTATACATGCCAGATCCATCACACCAGCATCTACTGAAACTCAAACAGAATACGCCTCTCCCTCCCACAGCCTGTTGAATCAGTGGGTGCTGGTGTCTGTGGATCTCACTTTGCTTTATCTATCCTTCCCTCCTTCCTCTCTTTAGTTTTTCCTCTGGTCACTTGAGATCTTAATTTATTAGAAGTATGAGGTTTCTGGGGTTGGCATAAGACTCTGGTTTTGTAACCACGCAGAGGGGTTTGGTTGGTGCTGGATTTCACTTTGATGGATTGGATGTACTGGTTTCTATGGATCTCACTCTGCCTCATCGATCCTTCCCTCCTTCCTCTCTTTAGTTTTTCCTCCGGTCTCTTGAGATCTCGTTAATTTGTTGGAATTTAGAGGCTTCTGGGGTCAGCGTAAGACTTTGATTTTGTAACCATGGGGAAGGCAGGAAGTGTTTGGTCGGTGCTGGATTTCACTTTGATTTATCTTTCTTTATCTTTTCTGACCTTTTCTCTGGTCTCCTAACCATTTGAACTTCACGACTCTGGCGAGACTCTGAAGTACCTGGTTAAGGTGAAGGGTAATGGGATTTTTACAAGGTTTTAGGTGAATTAATGAGTATAAATTTATACGTATTTGTACGCACACGCACGCACACATACACACACACACACACACAAAAAGAGCAATGATGATAAGACGTTGAATCGGTAAGACTACCGAATGAACAATTCTGAGCTCTTAAAAAAAAAAAATTATGTATCTTATTTCTGTATTAATACAATATAAATAAGTGTTACAAAAGGAACGTTATTCAACTCAAAGACCTCGAGACTAGGTTTTCCTCAGCGGACTTCAGGCAGTGGGAATGACTGAAAACACTCCAATTCTCGATGGCTGGAATGTCCCAGTTAATGTCAGGATTATGCATCTTTAACCATGGAAGGCCTAAAACGACAGGGGCAGATTGTGATGGCATGATCAAGAAGCGATGTGTCTCACTATGGTTGCCGGAAAGCTTTAGATTAAGGGGAGCTGTAATGCGGGTTACTTCAGCCAGAAGGCGTCTGTCGAGAACACCCGTCAAGGTTTTCGAAGTCGGAGAGTAGGACAGTTAAAGACCCCTAAAATTCCTGGATCAATAAAACAGTCATCGGACCTGGAATCGATTAGAACATTTCTCTTAATGATCTGCCCCAAACCCCATACTTCCCCAGCCAGTTCAAGTCGTTTTGCATTTGTGTCCGTCACCCAATCGAAAAATCCTGTCTCGTTCTCATAGTACTCACATTGGGGATCTGTGATGGTGGTGATCTGGTGCTGGCACAGGCTTACTGGTTATCCACCGGTCATTGCCCTCTCAGAACCGAAGCAGGACCAGCTCGGAGGTCGGATCGGGCATGACGATAATTGGTGACCGAGTTGACCACAGTAGAGGCAAGCCCCAGTCTGGAAGCGTCTCCGTCGCTCAGCCTGACTGAGACATCCTCCGCTCGTTCTCACTGGCTCGATGACTGATGTCGCAAGCCCGGGGCCACCTCCAAGATCCGTTGGGACCGTCTCGGTGGTACGCGAGGGGTACCGGGGACGCTCCATGCGACTTTCTCTCCAAAGCTCCCTCAAGCGGTTGTCCAGTCGTATGGCAAGAGTGATGAGTCCCTCTAAATCAGTTGTTTCATCCCTGACAGCTAGCTCGTCCTTTACTCGTGTGTCCAGGCCCCGGCGAAAAATACTACACAAAGCAGTGTCATTGAAAACACTTTCTGCAGCCAGTATGCGGAATTCAATGGCATAGACATCAACAAAAATAACTCACAACATCACTAATTAACCCAAAACTGGAGTTGTTTATGATTACTTGCTGACATTGTCAAGGCTAACTCTTGTTTATACACCTGCATTGATAATGTTATCAATGCTGTTCCCGTATGAATCAAAATATTGTCTGACTAATTCCGTTTGGACATTTGTTGTAACCTTTAAGGCTACATTATAAAGGCTGTATTGTGGCTACAATGAATTTGCTGTCAATAAGCAAAATGGGGTTGGTGGTCTGGGTCCTGGAATGCGGCTCTAGCGTGGGCTGCCCTGTCGGGTGAGCTGGCCTTGGTAGCGCTCAGGAGTCCTCTATCAAGAACTACAAGTAGCTGACAACAGTGGTGGCTGAGCTGACCAGATTGAGGCAATATTGCTTGAAAGCAATGGGCAGAATGCAAGCCGATCTACTCTTCTGGAAGCCACAACGTGTGAAAGCTGATCCAAGGTCAGCGAAGACGCTACTGCTGAAAGAGAAAACATGCGCTTGCCTTTGCTGCTCACCTGGTGGGGTGGGCCTGCTGGTGGCATTTGGGTACCGATTCATCAGTTCCAAATGACTGGGACTAGCCTCAAACTACACACGGACATTCAAGATGAACTGAGCGAGCAGTGTCTGGGATGGATGGATAACGATATGAATCAATGTATATTCTAAACAATGTATATGATTGATGCGTTTTAGTAATGGATCGATGGGGATGGGTCTCGAATAAGCCATCGGCTTCTACCCGTCAGACCTTCTTTCAGATGTCAATGTTGCAAATGATGTGATGTGATTGATGTAACCTGTAATGTGTCCGAAAGGAAAAAAATAAGAAAAGTCTGCCACAGATTGGTTTCCTTGGGTATAATCCACCAGTCTACTTCCAGCCTCCTTGCCTTTGACAGGATGGTCAAAGACACGCTTGAATTCAGCAAGGAAAACCGGGAGTGAAGTGTGCACTAAAGGTTTGGCATTGCTTACCACCATAGCCCAAGTTGCTGCTTTACCCGTAAGTAAACTCATCATAAATGTGACTTTAGTCTTATCTTAAGAATAGGTAAACGGTTGTTGGTCAAATACTAACAAAAAGTGTTGAATAAATTCTCTGCATGACCCGAGCTTACCCCTTATGACGGATGCGGAAGACTCAGTTCACGAAGTGGAGGTGAGGGCCCCGATGGTTCCCTAGATGCAACATGTGTGAATAAATCATCAAACTGGTTGGCTAAGGTCTTTAGCGCATCTCTCAGCTCAGTCAAGGCCTGATCATGACATCCAACCAATTGGAATCCAGGGCATGGCACAGCTTATTTAAGCCTGCGGGATCCATTAGGCAGAATTATTCTGTTATGTTCTGGAGTTGGATCCCAAAAACGCAGACACAAATAAGAGTTTAACACTATTTGCATAACAAATCTTGTTTACGTGGAACGTACTCATGACTAGACTAGAAACAACGAGAAGGTATCATGGATGAAGAGGCGTGGAACTGACTTGGGCTGTGGAGGTGAGCAGAGGAATAATTTGGCAAAAAAACAGCTTTTCTGGTCTGACTATTATACTCTGCGCATTAATCTGATAGGCTGCGGCCAGACATGCGGGTAACTCTGATACCTCTGCGCATTAATTTGATAGGCTGCGGCCAGACATGCGGGTAACTCTGATAGGTTGCTGAAACATGACTGACATGGATGAATCTCATTAGCTGCTGACCGACATGCGGGTGAAACTGATAGGCTTCTAACCAGTTGAAAGAGATTAACATCTGATTACATCAGTTCAAAGAAAACAAAACATGTCAGACGTGAGGCAGTTGCAACAAAAAAAAAACACAGTTATGACAGCACATGGATGGGGTGTAATCCCGGGGTAAGGTGATGGCACACCAGTTTTCTTTTTAACATAATAGTGATTAGTTCAGAGCATTTCTTTTTTTATAAATTACTGTTTTTATTTCATTAGTTTACATTAATTTTGTTTCGGTTGCAAGACAAGTTTAAGTGAAAAAAGTGTTGATTCTAATGGTGTTTTTCTTAAAAAAAGAAAAAAAAAGAAAAGAAAAGAGTACAGATAAGAACACTGTTAAAGTGTAGAAGTATTGTTAAAATCTTAATGATACACATCCCTAGTCATCAGTACTGTATGTAAGCGATGCTGAGTCAGTCTTTACCTCAAAAAGCCTCCTCCTCCTTCATCTGGTTCCCATAACTTCCAAGTTCAGTATAGTCCATCCCACAGGGGAGTGGTATTATTAATTTAAGGCAGATAAGGTGGTACCGTGTGGCAGGCTAGCAAAGTCTTTGTCCTGAAGTTCTCTTCAAAAGGGTTTGATCCACCCTGTATTGGGAGGGCTCCTGGGACTGCAGTTTCCAATCAAGGATGGTGAATTTGATGCAGCAGAGTGTCCCTCCCAGAAAAGGGCATCACTAGGTTTGGGGGGACTGGGAAAGGACCTTGAGCTGTCATCTATGGAGGCCTGGTTAAGGGGCGGTGGGGGCAAAACTACAGAAGATGTCTCATTCTCGACCAAAGCCTCTCCAAAGTACTGCTGTGTTGGCCATGGGCCATTATACCAGCAGTCCTCTCTCAAAATGTCCGGCAGCATGGTGCTAGGCGGACCACCAACGGGGGGACAGGGGCGGCCAGAACACGAGGGCAGAGGCGGGGCACTGGGGGGTCGAGGAACTGGTGCCCTAAGAACTGCATGGTGGTTTGTCTCAATCTCTTCTTGACACTGAATTGGAACTGTTGTGGGAAAAGCAAACAAAGAAAAGAAAGTTGTTAGAAGATTAATGAGAAGCCCTATTACCACAAACAGGGTACATTTTGCACATTTGTCGATATTTGTTTACCGGGGGTACCAAATTACCATTCCTTACCATACCATTTTTTGACATTGCTACCACAGTGGTAGGGTACATACAGTAGAGCTCTGGCAGGGTGAATGTTGGCAAACTTCAGTGGCAGGTTGGACTGCAAGGCGTACTTATATATGAGTAACAAAAGGGAATGTGTGCATCAATATATTTGAACAACATCAACAACGGTCTGAGGGAAGCAGCACGTTTGGGAGCATATTTCCGAATGCATCCGCAATTAGGGAACGGTGTTTTGGAGGAGACCATTACTATACAGATGGAAACAGTTCAAACACAAGCTGTTGACTGTTTTAGAACATAGGCTGCGCTCAGCAATTAATGAGAGGTCAGTCGCCCCCCCCCCCCCCCCCCCCCACACACACACACACACACGCACATTTAAAAAAAAAAAAAAAAAGCTCGATGATGATATGTTGAATAGGTAAGACTGCCGAATGACATTTCTGAGCTCTAAAGGAAAGGGGGAAAAAGAAAAAAAAAGATCCAGCAGCCAAGGAACGGGATGAGACACCGACCTGATCTTCAATCAATGTTGACACAACCACAGCAATGGATGCAGAATCAGCCCTTGTGGACCTTTAATTAATTCAAGACAAGTCAAGTTTATTTATATCACATGAAAGTCTCAAAGGGTTTCACGTGCTTCACAGTTGACAAATAGCAACAACATCCCCTGATCAAACCACAAAAGGGCACGGAAAAACTAAAAGAAAAAAAAAAAAAATCAGGGAAAAAAAAAAAAATAAACCATGAGAAGGGGCCGCAGAAGTGGTAATCCCCCTTCCAGGATGACCAGGCTGCAGTGGATGCTGAATGGGCAACAATTGAATTGACATAGTTTATGATACTAAACATTAGTACAAGAATAGTGCGAAAGACCATCGAGAAAGTTGACGCACTGCAAGAAGACGTCGTCAGAGAAGTGGGTCATCATCCAAATCCAGCCCGGACAATTGGGGCAACTATCTCCATGGCAGCAACTTTAAGGTAATGGTCTGACCTGGATCATATTTCGACCAACCAGCATAGAACCCGTAAAACAGCATCCAAACGGTCACTGACACCTAACTCCCCCTCCAAGCCGCGGAGAAGGGAGGGAAAAAAAGCAGCGGCAGTCACCAGGTCCACAACATTCAGCTAATGCCAAAGTATAAAAATGTGTCTTAGGACGCGATTTAAATGTTTCAGAAATACCAATACATGTTTGGAGGCGCTCTAGTACAATTTTATGATCGACAGTATCGAAGGCGGCGCTAAGATCAAGTAATAATAATACTGACGAGGTACTGGAGTCCTTTGCTCGGAGAAGATCATTAGTCACTTTAGCAAGGGCTGTCTCAGTAGAGTGAGTGGCCCTGAACCCAGACTGAAAAGGTTCATATCGGTTATTAGCGGCCATGTAATCATTCAACTGCTGCGCAACAACTTTTTCAAGTATTTTTGCAATAAACAGTAAATTTGATACCAGCCAATAATTGCAGAGGCTATCTGGGTCGAGGTTAGGTCGTTTAAGTGGCGGTTGAGTAACAGAAGTTTTAAGGACTACTGGAACAGTGCCAGTAGAAAGTGCTAAGTTTATAATATTTAAAATGGAAGAACCCAAGATAGTAAAAAATTCTTTAACCAGTTTGCCTGGAAGCAGGTCAAGCATGCAAGTTGTTTGTTTTGCCACACTAACCAGATGCGTAAGGTTTTCAAGCGATATTTTATTGAAAAAAAGAGAGCACTGTCAGACAGTTGTTAGCTGGACTGTCACTGTTAACACCAGACACTACGTGATTTAATTGAGATTTATGCACAGAGCCCTTAATCTCATCTTTTGTGTAAAAAATTGCATAAAATTATGAGCTGAATGCGGGGAGTTCTGTGACAACGGCTGCTGTTGCATTAAAGTTATTAGTAAGATTATCTATTGAACCAGTATAAGAAGGAAAGGACGCAGTTGCCTGAGGTAGCAACTCAGAAAGTGCAGAAATAGTTGAAGAACTAATATCGACTGCTGTATCTTTGGTTATGATTATGGCGTTGGTAATAAGCTAACATATCAAATGTAATAAGGTAATGGTCAGACACAGCCATAGTATACGGCAAAACCATGACATTGGAAGTTACTAAACCTCGAGTAAGTACCAGATCTAAGGAATTACCATTTTTATGGGTCGCTACATTTATTATCTGCGTAAAACCAAAAGTATCAATTATCGTCTGAAACGCTACAGTAAGCGTTTTGGACGGTGAGTTCATATAAATATTGAAGTCACCTATAATTAGTATGTTTTCAGCCTGAGTTACCAAGTGAGCCAAAAATTCAGAAAATTTATCAACAAAGCCAGAGTAAGGTCCAGGGGGATGATAGATAACCACAAGATAGAGCGGTAGTAAGGTTGTAGATCGCATAACAAGAACTTCAACGGCATTAAAGGAATTACTATAGCGAGAATTAAGATTAAGAACAGATTCAAAAATAAAGGTGACACCGCAAGCCCTTCTTACCAGGGCGGGCAACATGAGAACCCACAAAATTTGGAGGACAGGCCTCATTTAATGTTACAAACTCATTTGGTTTTAACCAGGTCTCACAAAGACCAATCAGGCTAAGGTTATGGTCTCTAATTAAATCATTAACTAACAAAGCTTTAGAAGCAAGTGATCTAATGTTTAAAAAAACAAGCTTTAAAGCATAGGTTGATCCGAGCAATTTAACAGTTCCTAGAGTTCCTAGTCATAATATGAATAACATTACGTTGCCTGCGTTTCATTTTGAACTTTGAACGACAAAAATCGGGACATAAGTTTATTGCTGTAGAAATCTGGTAAGTAGTTATCAAATATTTATATTTGAAGAAAACATTATATAAACATTATTTTCTATGTAGCCAACCACGGAAGAGTCTTGAGCATTAACCTCTATAGAAAACAAGTCAGTATGTGGTGCAATGGTAACTCGTGAATCAGTATGCAAAGTATAACGCTCTAATCTACAACTCGATGGGGCCTATTCACTAAAGGTTTGTGTCACCTTTGTACCGCACTAACCGGGAAAAATGGAGCAATCTGCGAGCGCCTAATTCACTAAACGCGCAGATGGGGAAATCTGTCACTAAGTGCTCTGCCGAACAGATTACGTCACGGTGCGCCGGTGTTATTTGCGCGTATGTAAATGAGGTAATTTGCATAGATTTGACGCAAAATATGCCCACCCCAATGCAAATGAGACTCATTGATATGCAGCGTCTAATTCACTAATGCCAGCGCAAATAGCCACACCGTGTTTGCGTGACGCAAATAACGTTTTTGGAAAGCATGTATTAACTGCTCCAACTTCGATCATGACATCAGTACGTGCCATTTGCAGCACATCAACGGCAGATCACGCAGAGAGGAGAGAGAGAGAGAGAGAGAGAGAGAGAGAGAGAGAGAGAGAGAGAGAGAGAGAGAGAGAGAGAGAGAGAGAGAGAGAGAGAGAGAGAGAGAGAGAGAGAGAGAGAGAGATGGAGGGGGAAATCTTTATATGTTTGTTTTAGGACATATAACGTAACCCGGGCTCATGGCAACTCGGCAATGGCACGGGGGCATTTTACGATCATTTTTTACGTGCCGCACATACTGTACGCCCACGCCAACCTCTGAAAATATATATTTTTTTAAATTGCAAGGGAACGCAATCTTTTCGTTCAAACGCAAAGTTGTTTTGCGAGGGAACGCAAAGTTGTTTTTTTCGCTTACCACGTCACCTTCTCTGCGCCGTAAACACTTCCGGGTCATCTTCCATGTGAACAAAAGCGATGTGTAAACAAATCAGTGGAAAGATACATGCTCCATTCTAGTCACTTTGGGAAAGCTTTCCCACTGTTTTGTTTCATGCTTACAAACGTTCCATCCTCGTTGCTTTTGTTCACATGGAAGATGACTCGGAAGTGTTTACGGCGCAGCGAAGGTGACATGGCAGGCGAAAAAAACACCATGTCACCTTAGGGGCTCCGTACTTTATGAATGAATGAAGTTGTTGCCTAAACGCTTACTCTCGGTCCAACCTGGCTTTCTGATGTCATCTTTCTCACAACTGTTGCTATTACAACCATGTTCTTGGCGCAAATCCATTGCCTTGTGTGGTAAATCAGGTGCAAATTTGTTCCAAGCTGTCAGTTTTGTGGGCGTGTTTGCGACGCTATATGATTAGACCAATATCCTTAGTGAATAGGTGGGTAACTGGGTGCAGACTGCGGTGCAATATTTTGTGCTATTACCGAACGCAGCGCATTCTTAGCGAATATGCCCCTATGTGTGTTGCGTGAGTCTAGCATAGTTAGCTCTAGCGTTACAGACTCCACACCCGTTCTAACAGGCTCACTAATCACCTGTCGTCCGACCTGCTCTAATGTGCACTGTCATGTAAGGCTCACCCGTGACTCACACCGGTTGCGGCTGCGGTGCCTTCCGGCGACGCAACCAATTAGATTCCATTCATTCGAATGGTGCGAATTACACCGCTTGTGTGTGCGTTGCGTGTCGACTGCGTCTTAGCTGCGGCGTGCTGCATCCTTCCGCAAGGATAGACCTATTTTCTATTTTTGCTGGATGCCGCATCGGTTGGCCTCCGGCAAATGGCAAGCTAGCACAAAACACATCGTTAGGGACAGGAAGACCGACGCAGTTTCAAAATAAATTTCCGGTTACCTTACAAAATAAAACACTCGCCAGCTCCTATTTCGCAAGCATGTTAGCAAAACGTGATCTGGGCGTAGCCGGCCTGGAGACAACGTGCGAGGTGCTCATTCACGGTTTAGACACCAGCTAACATGGACGAGGAGAGGTTTTTATTGGCGGTGGAAAGCCACAAAATAATAAAAGTCTACCTCTCTTTCTGCTTCTCTGTTGAGCACAGACTTTCTGTGTGTTGTCGTTGTTTTTAATGCCACATGATTGCGCGCAGTCACGCGAGACACGGCGGGAAGTGGTCGGCGATGGAGTTGCCGGACCGCAGCTGTACGGAACCGGTGTGAGCTGGCCAAAAAATTGACGCGTACGGAGCACGCAGTCAAGACGCACCACGCCGCAGCCGCAGCGCACACGCAACCGGTGTAATCCTGGGGACAAACAGTAATCTATATTTCTAGAAAGAGTGATGGTGCCTTTCCAGTTAGGGTGAAGGCCGTCCTTCTCAGCAGGTCGGGTCGCCCCCCCAATTCATTTCAATTGCACATACTTGTTGATTAAACAATACTTTATTTGCTCTGAATACTTCAAATAACTAATATGGATTCAATTGTACTCTTTTACTATTTCAAACTCAAAATTGGAAGATATTTAGAATGCATAATTTCTTCATATTCCGGGTAAAGGTAATTGCAGTGAAATTCTCTCAGAACAGGAACCGGTTCATCAAGGATCCTCATTTGCTGGACTTTACTGTCGCTTTTATGCCAAACCATGTGCCACAGTCTAGAGATGGATCAATAGGTAGTTTCTGATTGACTGCATGCTGGCTTCTATACAAACAGAATGGATGGGTCAGCATAGTCATACAATAAAAAATAATCATAAATTCCTAGCTGGGTCATTATCAAAACACAGTCATTGTCCATTATACTTCATAGGATCATAGCTTAGTCTTGTTAGCCAGGAAAAAAAAAAGTGACATTTTTAACATCAGAAATACTGGCAAGTAATGCTGATAGACAAAGATAGCACACATTGTTCATAAATGTTTCCATTTGTGTTATTTTTTATTTAGCTTCACTATTAAATTGAAGCCTAATGTGTATGTTTACAATTGGTAAGAAAGATCATTTGAATTTCAATGCAAAAGTGGTTTTGACAACACATGGGTATACATGATTTTAACTTGGGATGCAAAAATAATTTTAAGTAAAAACTAACGTTATGAATGTAAATACGGTTCTATGAGTCCCGAATGAGCGCGAGTCGGGGATGCTTAAAAGCATGGAAATCCCCCACGCGCATGCATCACTCGAGTAATAATCCCAAAAAAGGGACATGTACACCATAGTTCCGGTTGACATCATCCCCATGTATAAAATGGGATGGGAACCGGAACACAGAACCTTCAGAACCTTCTCGCACAAAACATACAAGGGCTTGAGTGACAAGCAATGCTGGCGGTCGTTCGGGACTTGTAGAACCATAGTTACATTCGTAACATTCGTTCTATTTCGTCCCGCTCGACCACCAGTAGGCAGTGCTTAAAAGCGCGAAACGCCGAATACCAGCGACGTCACGAGGACCCTGGAAACCCAACCTCACAGAGGGCCCTCCGAAGGACCGAGAACCACATCCAGTGGACGAAGAGAGGTGACATCCAAGGTGTTGAATCCGGAGAGCGTGCAAGGCGTCAACCAGGAAGCAGCCGTACAAATGTCATCCAAAGCCCATGGTCATGGTCCAACAAACCTCCCTGAGTGACCCCCAAAGGACGAAGAGCCTCAGCCAGAGGATAAGGAGTGTCACGCCGCCACCGGCGTGACGGCTCATGCTTTTATTTTGGTCACTTATTTCCTGTTTACTTTGAAAATCACTAACTCCCTTCTCACCCCAGGTCACTTGCCCTTCCTGCTGCCCGATCATTACCGGTCCCCGCCCATGATTGTCACCACCTGCCACCAATTATCCCCTGCGATAAAAGCCATCAGCCTCCTCCTTCAGTTTGCCGAAGTGTCACGTCAGTGCATGGAAGCGTTCCACAGTCCTCGAGTCCTTGATCCTGTTGCCTTGCCTTTTTGCCTTGTTCTTGTTCTTTTTCCTCCCCAGCGGAGCGCCCTTAGTTTCCCCCTGTGCCCTGAGCCTGTTCACCTCCCCAGCGGAGCGCCTTTAGTTGTCCCCTTTACCCTGTGCCTGTTTTTTCCTCCCCAGCGGCGCGTTTTTAGTTCTCCATTTTTTGAGTCCCTCTTCTCCTCTCAGCTTGAGAGGAGATTGCTGCTCGGAGAAAATAAAACTGCTGCCTTTGTGGCCTACACTCTCCCTGTGTCTGAGTCCTACATTTCCACGTTGTGTCAAGGAGAGGACACAGCTAAAACGTGCAAGGCGAAGACTAGCAAGCAGCCGCACAGCCACCCATCAAAGGTACATCTTTCAGCACTGACCATGACGTGGAAACACTCCTGGTAGAGTGGTCGCTTGGAAACAGTCACACCTCTCGCAGGTCATTGCAAGAAGAGTTGGGTGGAGTTATGGAACACACCCTAGTCTCCAAAGATAAGTGGCACGTCCACACAGGACAAAGACCTGGGGAGAAAAATTAAATTGGCCTTCGGCCACGTCTCAACCCCTGCTCTGACGGGGAGCTGACGAAGGCACTCGGGGCCAATAAACAGGGCGAGGAGCTTTCCCATCTGAGTAGCGGATGAGATTGCCCACCGAAACGCCGCTTCATGAGACAACCAAAGAAGTTTCACTTCCACAGCACGAAAGGGAACCAGCGTCGCGCGTCAGGATCAAGCATGGGACACGAGGCAGGTTCACGGAAAAAAGCCAAAGGGGCCTCTCTGAAGACGGAGGCTACAAGGCTATGGCATCCCACAGAGCTGCCATCCACAGCACCATGGCGGACCAAAATGGTCATCACGAAAGCCTTAATTGTAGAAGAGACACGCCTCTTATGTAAAACAGATCGACGGAATTCCGAACCGCCGGAAGTGGGCACGTTACGAGGTCCACACTGCAACCGAGTGGAAGGATCCAAGTCATTTAGGATCGTATGCCTGACAGAAAATGAGCATATTCTCAGCAACGGGTCATGACCCTCATCGGCCCAACACACACACACACACAGGCGGAGTCGACGGGGAAAGCACCCGGACCCGCCAGTGACAGCCCCCGTGGGCAAAGCGGAGAGTCTCTTATGCTGAACAGCAATCGGGTTGAGGAAGCAAACATCCATCACCTCGATGACAGTGAACCATTCCCCATCGATCATATGCAATACGTCTGACGTAGTAAGCCATAGTAAGCTGAGGACGTATGAGACCCCACAGAACAAAAGTGTGTCACAAAAAGACGAGATTCCGAGATCCAACAAGACTGATGAGTAGTCTAGTGGAGAGAGGCCACACCCAGCAGGAGGCTTCGAAAAGGCAGAGGTGTCCAACTTTAAATGTTGGAAAGCACAAAACCAAATTCCCAAATCCACTCCAGCTGAAAACCCGCTCAGGAGGAGGAGAGGATTGGGGGGTGGAAAACACTCCACCTCTGAAGCTGCAACACCCATGTCCTCAGAGTCCTGGACACAATTTCCTGAGATCACAATGGAGACGGCAACCTTGGCGACATCGTCAGCCTGGAAATTCAACTGGTGGGTTTCATCCGGCACACCCACCAATGCAGTGAACAACGTCCCCGCAGAGGCCTGAAAAGCGGAAGGGGTTTGATCACTCCAATGAGCTTGCTCCACCGACGATGGTGTGTACTTCCGAGGTGCAACAGCAGCCGCAGTTGAGGGTGAAGGAGGATGGACTGCTGTAGCAGCGTCATCTACTGTACGACAGCATTTGGTGTGGCCTTCTACGGGTTAGAAGGGCCCGCCACAGTGCTGACATCTAGCGACGTCCTACATTGCAGCCATCAATCGATGTGCAGGGAGTGTGCACAGTCAACTGACTGCTATCCTATCTTCATGTGGGAGAGGAGGCGGCAACCAGCCAAGTCACCAACGGAACCGAAACAAAGCTCTGCGCTGTGAGGGTGGCAGACTTCCTGTAGAGAGCGGCTGACTTCATGTGGGAGAGGAGGTGGCAACCAGACCTCATCACCAACGGAACAAGACAAAGTGCCGCGCATAGAGAGCGACAGAAGTCTCGTGGAGAGTGCCAGACTTTGTGTGGGAGAGGAGGCTGCACCTCGCCTCTTCCCCAGCAGAAGAAGACGAAGATCCGCGCATGGAGAGCGGTAGACATCGTGTGGAGAGAGGCAGACTTCGTACGGGAGAGGGGGCTGCACCTAGCCTCTTCATCAACGGAACAAAACAAAGTGCCGCACACGGAGAGCGGCAGACTTCGCGTGGGAGAGTGGCAGACCTCATGTGGGAGATGGAGGAGGCCCTAGCCTCGCACCAAGCCACTTTACAAATAGAACAAAACGAAACCACAAAGAAATCAAATAAACATGCATGTGGTCGTTTGTGCCATCATAAGCTAGCAGTTGGTATGGCAAACAATATTGAGGCTAGCAAACAACATTGTGGAGCGCTAACGTCACAGAGCGAACAGTGCAAGCTAACAGGCTCCGATGGTGACCATGCAATATTGATCAGGAAGTACGTACTCAAATGTCTGTCAATATGAGCTACTGGCTCAGTTGCATCAGCTGTTTTGTTTACTAACAGTTAACTTTACCTCAGCGTCTTCTCTTACGTGGACCCACACACCGGGGGGCACAACACAGAATGTAGCGGTGACCTATTGCACATACAGACTGCAGGTTTTGGTGTTTGAAAACATGCCGGTAAAAACTGTCAGTCATCCAGGTCATTTCATTCTTGTCTGACGTGGGTTATGAATTGTCATTATAAATAAATAATAATTTATTCTCTGTTCTTATTGCTGCTGAACATGTAAATATCCCAGAGGGAGCCATCCCAAAGGGATCAATAAAGTCAAGTCTAAGTCTAATGATTATAAAGTGTCAAATATTGTTGTGCAGTATTTTGCAGAAATTGTATGAAGCACTTTTTTCACAAGAGCTGTTGTTCTGAAACACACCGTCTATCCACAAATGTCGAGGGGGAAAAGTACATAGTAACAGCTTGTTTTTGTGGGATATTATCAAATTATTGTTGTCTGTGTGTATGAGTAGAGGTGGGGGCCTAGTTCATATGTGTACGCACACACATCTCACCTCGTCTGGTCTCACTGATCAATGGTCTCAGCTTCCGAATCAGGCCTCTTTGGTGTCTCAGCTCTGAATGCAGACGAGTGACCTCAGAATGCAAAGTCACATATGCCTGCTGCATGCTCCTCTCACTGCAGATGTACAGGAAAATTGCACAGGAGTTAAAACAATGTCCACAGATCATCATTGATCCGTGGTCCCTTTGGATCAGGCCCCACGGTTCGGATTGCGCACGATCCGGCGATTGGTTGGTGGGGGAAAAAAACATAACAAAAACAAAGTGTGCATTCATTTTGATTTTTAAAAAAGTCAAGCAAAATTAAAAGAGAGTATTATTGAATCATAAACTACCTATCTATACAAGACTGTCTCAGAAAATCAGAATATTGTGATTCAGTCCATTATTTTCTGTAATGCAATTAAATAAGCAAAAATGCCATACATTGTGGATTCATTACAAATCAACTGAAATATTACAAGCCTTTTATTATTTTAATATTGCTGATTATGGCTTACAGCTTAAGAAAACTCAAAATATCCTATCTCAAAATATTAGGATATTTCCGCAGACCAAGTAAATAAAAAAAAATAAAATAAAAAAAGCCATAATCAGCAATATTAAAACATAATAAGCTTGCAATATTTCATTTGATTTGTAATGAATCCAGGATGTATGGCATTTTTAATTATTTAAAGCAGCTAATATGGAAGATTTAAAATTTCAAATCACTACTGCCACCTGCGGCCGAAAACAAACATGCTCGTACACGCTGCACGCACTCGTACGTGCACGACCTCATTACTGAAGACTCAGAGGCTGGACTCTTCCTATCCAATTAACTATGTTTTCAGAGGTATTTTCAGAGGTAAGAAGTTTTATAATGTTATACAAGGCTGGCCACTTCACAGAATGAGACTCTCGATCCCCATTAAACAATTGATGTCCACGGGATGTGCAAATCATAATGCACTAGTCGGCGAAGGCCGTCATTTATGGAAATTGACGATTGAGAAAAACATATAGACCCATTCACTGCTTAGTGTGATATGATCGTGAATGTTATCGGCATTCAGTAGTAAAATTCACATTCCGCTAGCGTAATGTAGCTACAATAGGCTGTTTTCACGGAGCAAAATAAGGCAACATTTAGTCTGATTGAAACGCCACGGAATGGAACGTCTGTTCTTCATAAAGTCATTCTTTTCTATTTCACTCAATCTTGCCGCCCCTTTCACGCTAAATGTTGCCGTCGACCTCCTTTCACCCAATAGTTACGACCGAGAAGTGATCGATCTTGAGGTTACTGCCATTTGAAAACACATTTTTTTCTAAATGTCAAGACACTCGCTTCTTACCTTTTGGAGTAGAAAGAAAGCCAGCTGTGAATCACTTTTCTAATCCAAGTCCAATTCAACTCTCCACCGCTGAAATGTCAAACCAATGTTCACTCTCGTTCTTGCCCGGCATCTGTCACTATCAAGTTTAGATTTTTTTTTTCGTGGCACTTGACATTGTTTTCATTTTTTTTTCTACCCTTCCGGGGAGTAACCGCGGGTGTCTGGGGCACGCTAGATGCAGATGGTATTCCTTCTGAGCATGTTCAATTGCAGCGAAAAGCTGTACTGTACTAGTTCCGTCTTCGCGACTACAGGAAACAACGAACGAGAACGCGCATGATGTCACATCCCGCAGACAGAGGGCGGGAAATTCGAACGATTCGGACCGGGTGCTTCCTAAAAAATATTTACCAGTGGCTTATAGGAGTACCCATTATGAACAGCTAAGATGTTGATCTACTAACTATAATATGTTTTAGTCATAAATGGTCAAATAAAAAAGCTATTGTTAAGATATTTTTGGGGGAAATCCTCCATGTAGTGCATTATAGAAAATAATGGACTTTATCACAATATTCTAATTTTCTGAGAAAGTCCTGTACATGATAGTGGTGTAACGGATCATCATTGATCCGTGGTCGGTTCGGATTACGCCCGATCCGCGGATTGGGTTGGTGGGAGAGAAAAAAACAAAACAAAAACTAAGTGCACATTCACAGTCGTTGCCATTTGATGCCTTAAATTGCACATTGAGGTCTTTTCATTACTTGAAAAAACAGATAAATGGAACTTTGAACTTCATTTATTTTCTAAAATACTTTTGCCCATTAAAAAACAAAAAATTCAATTCAAAATGTCAAACTTTGCTGATTAGATTATCGGAACACAACTTAAAGCCATTAATACCTTATTTTACACATGATCCATGTAAAAAGAAGAATGTTTCTGCACCATATCGCACTTAAAAGTTGTGTTCCTAAATCCTAAACGGCTATACTAGACAATTGTTTTTTATTTATTTATTATTTTATTTAATGTGAAAAAGCACTTTACAAGGTAAATAAATATAAAGTACAATTTATCTTTTTTTTCTTTTTTTTTGCTGATCCGAAAAACGATCCGAACCGTGACTTTCGTGATCAGTTTGCACAATAATACATGGTCATATTAAAAGGTTTTCTTCTGATTTTCTAGTTGCCTTCTAAAAATTTAGTTAGTAATACAATAGTACCATAATAGTAGTAATGGGTTAGTAATAATATGCATAATAGTAAACATGCAATAATACTAATACTAATACTACTATTACAACTGCTAATAATAATAGTCAAGTCATCTTCATTTTTTCAATTTATTTCACTCTTTAAAATAAAATAAATGAAAGGGGACAGAAAGAACTAAAACTTGTTTTGTCTGCCCCTAATCAACACACACACACCCACACACACACACACACACACACACACACACACACACACACACACACACACACACACACCCACACACACACACACACACACCCCCCCCCACACACACACACACACCCACACACACAAAGAAAAAAAATCAATACAAAATAAATGACAGCAAGCGGTCGAGATGCTTTTAGTGTTACAATACTACCAAATAATTCATAAATAATTCAACTGCATGTCCTTTTGCTATATATATTTTTGCAGTAAGTATGCTTGCAGACATTTTTTAAAATGTTTAGGTTTAGAAAAAATGTATGCTCCTCTTAATTTATACTCACTTTCCCTTTTTGATTTGATTTATTGAACACATAAAGATACAAACAAATAGCAGAGAAACAAAAAATTAAAAAAGAAAAGAAGAACCCCATAAAATCATCAATCAATCACAGTTTACATGTTCAAAAGGGGGTAAGAAGAAGTTAAAAACTTATCTAGTCCTACCCCTTATACATTATATATTTAGACTTATTTCATTATTAATACAATACTAGGTTAACATTTTTAAAAATAAAATGTATAAACCTGGTTATGAAACCACGTGCACTTAGACATGCGTGCATTTGCCAGCAACATATGTACATGAAATTCCTAGACATATACCATAATACATTTATGAATCATATACTCATACTCATATATACAATTTTCATGCTCTTATCTGACACACATTTTTTTTTTTAACTTTGCTTTTACATTTACATAACATTTTTTTAAAATCAACAAGTGAGTCACATCTTTTCAGGTCAATTCCCAAATTATCCCACAAATTAACACCTTTTACAGAAACACACATTTGCTTAAAGGGGCACGATGCAAGATTCAGAGTTTTTGCACTTTGCAACCTCTCTGGCGAAACGTGGAATGGACCCCAGCGACGTGCCAGGAGCGTGTGCGACTTTTCGGGCACGAGCAAACCTCCAAGTTAATCGAACAAACGTAAACACGGAGCACAACGCCTTTTTCATAGGCTTAATAATGTCTACAGAGGTAAGAAACGTATTCATCTTCAAGTTACTTTGCATGCGAAAGTCATTTTGAGTGCCAAAAGCTTAATTACAACCTTCCAAATGTCAATAATGCATCCCGTGAATCCGATGACATTGAGGATAGCAGTGTGTTGCTAATATGCCCAAGTGTGGAGACATTAGTTAGCGACCGTGTGGTAGTTTTATTCTGCACTGCTAATCATAAATAGACACTATCGTATTTTCGTTACGAAGTCTTACCTTTTTAGCAAAAAGTCAGCAAGCTGTGGGTCCCGTTTCATCCCCAGGATAGCTCTTATCTCTCTCCACCTGACGAACGCTGCTCCTATCTTTATCCGCGTCCTCCCGTGACGCTGGTCCGAAAGTTTTTTACTTCTCTTTGTCTTCCGTGGAGTTTCCACAAGGGATTGAAACGTATCAGGTGCAGGACTCTTTAAATCCAGTTTGAATTAGCTGTCCTGTCCATGAAGTTGTGTGAACAATTGCGAGACCTAACAGGGACAATAGCGTGTACGCGCATGACGTCATTCTCAGGGCCACAGTTAAAGATTCCGGCCCGAACGCTTCAACATTTTTTCCTTTTACAGAAAAATAGGGGCAACAGTCATTGTCCACAGTCGTGCCTCCTGTCCATGAGACAATTCTTAAAACATGTGCGGGTGAAAAATATGCTTATTTTAACACTCAAATTTGAGTCTAGTCTTGCATCGTGCACCTTTAATATTTGTTCTTCTTTTGTTTTGTTTTTGTAGACGCTTGTATCCCTTATCTCATAAGAACTGTGTCTTAATTTCAAACAACGTCTGAGTACTTGTATTTGTTTTCAAATCTCTCAATGGTCTTGGCCCACCTTATCTCGCTGAGCTCTCGCACCCTGACACACCTGCCCGGTGCCTCAGGTCAGCAGACCAGACTCAATTGGAGGTATCGAGGGCTAAGCGGAGGCTTAGAGGAGATCGAGCCTTTGCTGTTGCCGGTTCGTCCCTTTGGAACGACCTTCCACTAAATATTAGGCAATCTCCCTCTTTATCCTCTTTTAAAACACATCTGTATTCTTTGGCTTTTGGCGCACCAGGAGACTTATTTTGGTGTTTAGTGGTGTGTATGAGTTTGATGTTTAGTCTACTTATTTATGCATTTATTTATTTATTTATTCACTCGCCTACTTCTTATTAATTTACTGATGTAAAATGTATTTACTTGAAAAAATAAAATTGCATACGCACTTCAAAATGTTTGGTTTGTTCTTGTTTTGTTACCTTATTCTTTACTGCAGAACCAATATTTATGTACAGCACTGTATACAGCAATGTCTATTCTGTTTAGTGCTTTAGAAATAAAGTTGAGTTGAGTACTGTGGCAGAGTAGACTGTTGTGTACTTTGTACCTTATTTGTGCTATTTTAAACTCAACCAAATCATAAAATGTCATTGTATTTAATTTAATAAATAGTGGATGTGTTGATTCTGTATATTTTGATCGATTAATAATTCTTATGGCTCTTTTTTGCAATTTGAAAGCAGAGCTGGCATTTGTTTTGTATGCATTTCCCCAGATTTCCACACAATAGGTCAGATATGGTGATAATAATGAACTGTATAATGTATATAATGATTTCATGTTCAGGACATCTTTAGTTTTATAGAGTATCCCGATGCTTTTTTGATACTTTCCTTTTGACCTTTTCTATATGTGGCTTCCAACATAATTTGTCATCAATAACTACTCCAAGGGATTTGTTTTCATACACCTTTTCTATTTTAATTGAATTCACCATAAATTTGACTTGATGAGTGATTTGTCTAGTGCCAAAAACTATGAACTTGGGTTTATTCAAATGTAATGATAATTTGTTCATGTCAAACCAATTTTTTTATGTATTCAATTCATATGACACTTTTCAATATTTTTGAGACACAACAGATATCATTTACATACAGTATAAATAATTTAGGGTCTAACACAGACCCTTGGGAGACACCATGAGTAATGTTCAATTGTTTTGATTGTATATTATTAAACTGCAAATACTGATATCTATCATCCATCCATCCATCCATCCATCCATCCATCTTCTTCCGCTTATCCGAGGTCGGGTCGCGGGGGCAGCAGCTTTAGGAGGGAAACCCAGACCTCCCTCTCCCCAGCCACTTCAACCAGCTCCTCCGGCGGGATCCCAAGGCGTTCCCAGGCCAGCAGAGAGACATAGTCTCTCCAGCGTGTCCTGGGTCTTCCCCGGGGCCTCCCGCCGGTGGGACATGCCCAGGGAGGCGTCCAGGAGGCATCCGAACCAGATGCCCGAGCCACCTCAGCTGGCTCCTCTCAACGCGGAGGAGCAGCGGCTCGACTCTGAGCCCCTCGCGGATGACCGAGCTTCTCACCCTATCTCTAAGGGAGAGCCCGGACACCCTGCGGAGGAAACTCATTTCGGCCGCTTGTATCCGGGATCTTGTTCTTTCGGTCACAACCCACAGCTCGTGACCATAGGTGAGGGTCGGAACGTAGATCGACCGGTAAATCGAGAGCTTTGCCTTTTGGCTCAGCTCTTTCTTCACCACGACGGACCGATACAGAGTCCGCATCACTGCAGACGCTGCACCGATCCGCCTGTCGATCTCCCGCTCCATCCTGCCCTCACTAGTGAACAAGACCCCAAGATACTTAAACTCCTCCACTTGGGGCAGGATCTCATACCCGACCCGGAGAGGACACGCCACCCTTTTCCGACTGAGGACCATGGTCTCGGATTTGGAGGTGCTGATCCTCATCCCAACCGCTTCACACTCAGCTGTGAACCGCTCCAGTGAGAGTTGGAGATCACGGCCTGATGAAGCCAACATCACCACATCATCTGCAAAAAGCAGAGATGTGCCACCAAACCGGACCCCCTCAACGCCTTGGCTGCGCCTAGAGATCCTGTCCATAAAAGTTATGAACAGAATCGGTGACAAAGGGCAACCTTGGCGGAGTCCAACCCTCACTGGAAACGAATCCGACTTACTGCCGGAAATGCGGACCAAACTCTGGCAACGGTTGTACAGGGACCGAACAGCCCATATCAGGGGGTTCGGTACCCCATACTCCCGAAGCACCCCCCACAGGACTCCCCGAGGGACACGGTCGAACGCCTTCTCCAAATCCACAAAACACATGTGGACTCCCACGCACCCTCGAGGATCATGCTGAGGGTGTAGAGCTGGTCCACTGCTCCACGGCCAGGACGAAAACCACACTGCTGCTCCTGAATCCGAGATTCGACTTCCCGACGGACCCTCCTCTCCAGCACCCCTGAATAGACCTTACCAGGGAGGCTGAGGAGTGTGATCCCTCTGTAGTTGGAACACACCCTCCGGTCCCCCTTCTTAAAAAGGGGGACCGCCACCCCGGCCTGCCAATCCAGAGGCACCGTCCCCGATGTCCACGCGATGCTGTAGAGGCGTGTCAACCACGACAGCCCCACAACATCCAGAGTCTTTAGGAACTCCGGGCGGATCTCATCCACCTCCGGGGCCCTGCCACCGAGGAGCTTTCCAACCACCTCAGTGACTTCCACCCCAGAGATAGGAGAGCCCACCTCAGAGTCCCCAGAATCTGCTTCCTCAAAGGAAGACGTGTCGGTGGAATTGAGGAGGTCTTCGAAGTATTCCCCCCACCGCTTCACGACATCCCGAGTTGAGGTCAGCAGCACCCCATCGCCACTATACACAGTGTCGATGGTGCACTGCTTTCCCCTCCCGAGACGCCGGATGGTGGACCAGAATTTCTTCGAAGTCGTCCGGAAGTCGTTTTCCATGGCCTCACCGAACTCCTCCCATGTCCGAGGTTTTGCCTCAGCAACCGCCGAAGCCGCGTGCCGCTTAGCCATCCGGTACCTGTCAGCTGCCTCCGGAGTCCCACAGGCCAAAAAGGCCCGATAGGACTCCTTCTTCAGCTTGACGGCATCCCTTACCGCTGGTGTCCACCAGCGGGTTCGAGGATTGCCGCCGCGACAGGCACCGACCACCCTACGGCCACAGCTCCAGTCGGCCGCCTCAACAATGGAAGCGCAGAACATGGCCCATTCGGACTCAATGTCTCCCGCCTCCCCTGAGACAAGGGAGAAGTTCTGCCGGAGGTGGGCATTGAAACTCTTTCTGACAGGGGATTCCGCCAGACGTTCCCAGCAAACCCTCACAATACGTTTGGGTCTGCCAGGTCGGACCGGCATCTTCCCCCACCATCGGAGCCAACACACCACCAGCTGGTGATCAGTTGACAGCTCCGCCCCACTCTTCACCCGAGTGTCCAAATCCGATGACACAACTACAAAGTCGATCATCGAACTGCGGCCTAGGGTGTCCTGGTGCCAAGTGCACATATGGACACCCTTATGTTTGAACATGGTGTTCGTTATGGACAATCTGTGACGAGCACAGAAGTCCAATAACAGAACACCGCTCGGGTTCCGATCGGGGGGGCCGTTCCTCCCAATCACGCCTCTCCAGGTCTCACTGTCATTGCCCACGTGAGCGTTGAAGTCCTCCAGCAGGACGAGGGAGTCCCCAGGGGGAGCGCTCTCCAGCACACCCTCCAAGGACTCCAAAAAGGGTGGGTACTCTGAACTGCCGTTTGGTGCATATGCACAAACAACAGTCAGGACCCGTCCCCCCACCCGAAGGCGGAGGGAAGCTACCCTCCCGTCTACCGGGGTGAACCCCAACGTACAGGCGCCGAGCCGGGGGGCAATAAGTATGCCCACACCTGCTCTGCGCCTCTCACCATGGGCAACTCCAGTGGAAGAGAGTCCAACCCTTCTCGAGAGGGCTGGTACCAGAGACCAAGTTGTTTGTGGAGGCGAGTCCGACTATATATAGTCGGAACTTCTCGGCCTCACACACCAGCTCGGGCTCCTTCCCTGCCAGAGAGGTGACATTCCATGTCCCGAGAGCCAGCTTCTGTAGCCGGGGATCGGTCCGCCAAGGTCTCCCGACCTGGCTGCCGCCCAGCCTGCTCAGCACCCGACCCCTTTGGCCCCTCCCACCGGTGGTGAGCCCGTGGGACCCACGTTGCCTTTTCAGGCTGTGCTCGGCCGGGCCCCATGGGTGCAGGCCCGGCCACCAGGCGCTCGCCAACGAGCCCCGCCTCCAGGCCTGCATCCAGAGGGGGGCCCCGGTGACCCGCGTCCGGGCAAGGGAAACATATTTCCAATAATTTTATACATCATAAGGGGTTTTTGAGCCGTGCTTAATCTGGCCCCTCACCTCGGACCTGTTTGCCATGGGTGACCCTGCCAGGGGCATAAAGCCCCAGACAACATAGCTCCTAGGATCATTGGGACACGCAAACCCCTTCACCACAGTAAGATCCCGGCTCACGGAGGGGTATCTATCATCCAAATAACTTTTCATCCATTTATATGCTAAACCTCTTATTCCATATCCATCCAGCTAAACCTCTTATGCCATATCCATGGAGGCTATCTCCGCTGGCTTTGGGCAGTAGGCGGGGTACACCCTGGACTGGTTGCCAGCCAATCGCAGGGCACACAGAGACGAACAACCATCCACACTCGCAAGCACACCTAGGGACAATTCAGAGCGCCCAATTAACCTGCCATGCATGTCTTTGGAATGTGGGAGGAGACCGGAGTACCCGGAGAAGACCCACACAGGCACTGGGAGAACATGTAAACTCCACCCAGGAAGGCTGGAGCCTGGACTCGAACCCGAGTCCTCAGAACTGGGAGGTGGACGTGCTAACCACTCGACCAAAGTGCCGCCTTATGCCATATCACTCTAATTTATTCATTAATATAGAATGATCCATGGTGTCAAAAGCTTTTTTTCAATCCATAAAAATCCCAACAGTAAATTTTTTATTATCTATGTGATAAGAAATTGCTTCTACGAGTTCCATGAGTGCCATTGAGGTGGTCCGTTTTTCTTTAAACTCATTTTGATTTTCACTTAAGAGCTTATGTTTCTCAATAAAATTATCCAATCTGTATAAAAAGAATTTTCTAGAATTTTTGAGAACTGTGGCAACAGTGATATTGGTCCATAGTTATTAAATGTGTGCCTATCTCCACTTTTGTAATAGGAATAACTTTTGCTGTTTTCATTTTTGATGGAAATATACCTGTTTTAAATGACAAATTGCAAATGTATGTGAAAGGTTGCACAATATATTCTATAATACTTTTTACTAGTGTCATATCAATATTAGAACAGTCAGTGGACATTTTATTAGGGCCCGAGCAGCGACCGCTGCGAGCTCCCTCTTGTTTTTGTAAGAATTCTTCTTCTTCTTCTTCTCCGTAAACGATTGCATTTTTGAGGACCTAAACATTTACAAAAACTCACCAAACTGTGCAATCTCTTCGGGCCCGGCGAAAAATTTTATATTTATGTAGTTGTCATAACGAGACTCTATAGCGCCCCCTAGCGTAGAAAAATAAAAAACAATCCCGGCCCGTTTGACCTAGAGCTACAAAAATTGGCAGGCACGTGTAGCACCCCGAGACGCACAAAAAAGTCAGTGGAAGCCATTTCCTAAAATGTAAAGGAAGTGAGCTATGAATTTTTGAATGTCCAATTTTGGCCCATTTTGGCACATTCACTGTGGTCATGCTTTTTCCCCCTTTGCAAACATTTTTCGTGCAATTGACTTCAAACTTGGCATTTATCATCCCAAGACCTGAGACAACAACTGGGCAAAATATCTTGACTATTCAAAATACTATATGACGGGGACGTGGCATCAAAAATTGCCTTTAAAATTTCATTTGTCCAGAAAGACAAAATACTTAATAACTCCCATGTAAAAGCTCCAAAAAATCTCAAACTTCTCATGCAACTGAATAGTCACAGCCTGAAAACATCTACATCATAAAATCCATTTATCTATTTAGCGCCACCTAGTGGTGACAATAAATGTCATACTTTACGGTTTTAGCTACTGTGCCAAGCTCGTTGAAGGGATCCAGTTGAAAATTGGTCAGAAAAGCCTGAAGATGTTGATCATGGCCCACACCGAATATTGTAACTTTTCGCCAAAGGGCGTGGCCGTTACGGTGTCGCAAAGTCTGAAAATTTTTCGTGACAATAAAAGCTGCTTTAAATTGACCCATATGATCCTATCATCTCGAAATTTCACACATTTGATGGGAGTCCAGCCCTTAAGACATCTACGAACTTCTATTTCATCTTACTGATAGCGGCACCTAGTGGCAATTTTTTTTTCTTACGATTTTTATTCAACGTTTATCTCCAACCACGTTAACTGGACCTACCTCATATTTGTTCAGATGAGGGCTTCCGCCTTTATGATGTCACAACATGAAGTTTGTGAGTTTTTTCGTCAATTCCTGTGGGCGTGGCTAAGCACTGTTCGCCAAGAAAACAAAACCAATTTTGAGGGTCGAAACATGCACAGAAACTCATGAAACTTGCACACATCTGGCCTGGCAAAATGAGCAATATTTTATCGTGGATTGTGCTATTTTTACAAAAATGACTCAATAACGCCCCCTAGACATTTTTAACGACGCAGCCCCGGTTGTACGTTGAAGCAAGATCTTTAGAAATTTTTAGGTGTATGAGGGAGTCCAAGACCTACAAAAAAGTCTCCCATATGCTAAAATAAACAGGAAGCGAGCTACAAATTTTTGAATGTCCCATTTTTGACGATTTTTGCACATTTTCAGGGGGCATACTTTTGCCCACTTCTCCTACATGTTTCATCCGACTGACTTCAGACTTGACCTGGACCATGTCAAGACCAGAGCCAACGACAGGGGGAAAAATCTTGACTTTTCGAAATACTATATGATGAAGGTGGGGCATCAAATTTCGTGTTTTGCAATGAAAAAGGATATGCTCAATAACTCGCCGGTACGTGCTCCAAAAAATTCCAAACTTGACATGTATGTTTATAGTCAAGGCCTGAAGGTATCTCGATGACAATATTCAGTTATATATGTAGCGCCACCTAGCCCTTGAGGCATAACAAAAAAATACCCCACTTACGGTATTTTTACAAAAATTGTAAACATGTTTCCAAATGAAAAAGGATATGCTTAATAACCCTGGTATATGCTCCAAAAAATCCCAACCTTGACATGTACAGTGGTATGAAAAAGTATCTGAACCTTTTGGAATTTCTCACATTTCTGCATAAAATCAGCATCAAACGTGATCTGATCATTGTCAAAAACACACAGATGAAACAACTGTGTCTGCTTTAACTAAAACCACCCAAACATTTACAGGTTTTCATACTTTAATGAGGATAGCATGCAAACAATGACAGAAGGGGGAGGAATAAGTAACTGAACCCTTTGCCTAAGGATACTTAAAGAGCAATTGAAACCAATTTTTACCAAACAATTTAAGTCAGGTGTGTGCCCAATCACTGATGAGTGGCTTAAAGCTGCCCTGCCTACTATAAAACACACACCTGGTCAGAATTGTCTTGATGAGAAGCATTTGCTGATGTGCACCATGACTCGCTCAAAAGAGCTGTCGGAAGACCTGCTATCAAGAATTGTTGGTTTGTATAAAACTGGCAAAGGATACAAAACCATCTCTAAAAGTCTGGATGTTCATCAATCGACAGTCAGAGAAGTTGTGTACAAATGGAGAGAGTTTGGCACTGTTGCTTCCCTCCCAAGGAGTGGCCGCCCACCAAAGATGACGCCAAGAGTTGAGCGCAGACCACTCAAAGAGGTAAAAAATAACCCTAGAGTGTCTGCTAAAGACTTACAGAGATCACTGGCACAGTCCAATATCTCTGTGCATGCATCAACTATATGTAAAACATTGGCTAAGAATGGTGTTCATGGGAGGACTCCACGGAGGAAGCCACTGCTGTCTAAAAAAAACATTGTGGCTCGTTTAATGTTCGCAAAAAGGCACTTGGGCACTCTACAGAAGTTTGGGCAAAATACTTTGTGGACTGATGAAGCCAAAGTTGAATTGTTTGGGAGGAACACACATCGTCATGTGTGGAGGAAAAATGGAACAGCTCACCAACATCAACACCTCATCCCCACCGCGAAGCATGGTGGAGGGTGCATCATGGTTTGGGGCTGTTTTGCTTCCTCAGGGCCTGGACAACTTGCAATCATTCATGGAAAAATGAATTCAAAAGTTTATCAGGATGTTTTGCAGGAAAACCTGAGGCCGTCTGTCAGACAGTTGAAGCTAAAAAGAGGATGGATGCTGCAACAAGACAATGATCCAAAACACAGAAGCAAATCGACTTCAAAATGGTTTCAGAAGAACAAAATACACGTTCTGGAGTGGCCAAGTCAAAGTCCAGACTTGAACCCCATTGAGATGCTGTGGCATGACCTCAAGACAGCGATTCATGCCAGACATCCCAGGAATCTGACTGAACTACAGCAGTTTTGTAAAGAAGAATGGGCCAAGATCAGTCCTGATCGATGTGCCAGACTGATCTGCAGCTACAGGAAGCGTCCGGTTGAAGTTATTGCTGCCAAAGGGGGGCCACAAAATATTAAATGTGATGGTTCAGTTACTTATTCTTCCCCCCTTCTGTCATTGTTTGCATGCTATCCTTGTTAAAATATGAAAACCTGTAAATGTTTGGGTGGTTTTAGTTAAAGCAGACACTGTTGTTTCATCTGTGTGATTTTGACAAAGATCAGATCACGTTTGATGGTGATTTTAGGCAGAAATGTGAGAAATTCCAAAAGGTTCAGATACTTTTTCATGCCACTGTATGTTTATATTTGAGGCCTGAAGGTATCTCTATGACAACATTCAGTTATATATGCAGCGCCACCTAGCCCTTGAGGCATTAAAAAAAAAAAAATACCCCACTTAAGGTATTTTTACAAAAAATGTAAACTCATTCGAAGTGTGATAACTAAGTCATTTATGAATATTCTTCTACTTTCCACCACTCAAAATGTTCACTGGCATCAGACCTACCCAAACATACATATTTTTGTTATTTAGTTTTCTTTATTTTTATAGCTTCTCTGGACATTAAAAGCAATATCGTGAATGAAGGATATGCTTAATAACTCCCAGGTACATGCTCCAAAAAATCCCAATCTGCAAAGAACGGTTGCAGAAATGGTAGTTATTACACAAACAGCCAGCAGGTGGCAGCAGAGCAAAGGAGATCAACCAGTGCCATGTTGAAAAAAAAGCTAAATTACTTAGAATTTTAAATAGATTTGTGAAAATTGATGAAACTTAGCTCTCTTCTAATGCCAATTGCTGCAAAACGGAAAGAGGTAGAAACATACTTTTTTTCCTGATAAAAGAAGAGACTTTGATCTTTCTTTTGATAGGTTCCATGCTTTTATAGCAATTGTACACAATATTCTGTGGGCCTTGCAAAATCAGTCAAAATTCAGTAAAACAGCCGGGAGCGAACGGGATTGCTTCTGTGAAAATGGCTGGGAGTGAATGAGTTAATTACATGATTTAAGTGTTTTCCATATTTCTTGTGTATTGCTTTTATTCTGCTCTAATAATGCATGATAATGATCTCTCTTACTTATTCATATAATATTTAATAGTTTATTTTTATAGGTCTTATACTTTGTTTCAGCTTCCACAGTCTTTTGTCTAAAAATGTTTTCTTTTTTTTTTTTTTTACATGCATTCTCTATCCCCTTCGTCAACCCATGCCTTATTTTGACCTTTATACTTTCTTGTAATTTTAATTAATGGAAAATGTTTGTTGTATAACGAGATAATGGTTGACTGAAATTCACTTTATGCAGTATTGGGATCGTTATTTGAATAAACCTCAGATCAGTTATGTTTCTCTCCATCCAACTTAAAGGCAGCCATGAAGCCTGGTGTTCTTACCCTTGTTTCAAATGTGTAAGTTATCGGCTTCATTTTTTTTTTTTTCTTATCAAAATAATCATAAAAAATTGCGAAGACCGGGAGATGATCACTTAAATCATTAATAAGGAGTCCACTTTCTATTTTTAGGTCAATTTTATTTGTAAATATATTATCTATTAGTGTAGCTGTATCAATTGTTATTCTACTAGGTTTTGTAATGACAGGAAATAAACTATTACTATACATTATATTTATAAAGTCAGTTTTCTGATGTCCATTTGGATTTAACAAATCAATGTTAAAATCACCACACATTATTCGCATCTTTTTTTTTTTTTTTTTTTTTTAATCACGTGTATAACTCAGAATATCCGCTAATTTATCATTGAATGTATCAATGTATCATTGAATGTTAAAGTACTGGCCCCAGATTTGATCCCTGGGGCACCTCACAAGTTACATAACTGTAATTTGATGGACTATTATTAAATTCAAAATATTGTTTTCTATTTTTTAAATAGCTGGCAACCCATTAATGTGACACCTCATACCATATTCAAACAATTTGTACAATAATATTTCATGATCTAAGGTGTCAAATGCTTTTTGTAAATCCACAAAAACACTTATTAAAACATGTTTTTTATCCACAGCTATGCAAATTTTCTCAGTTAACTCCATTAATGCCATGGGAGTTGAGTGATTGGAGCGAAACCCATATTGGCTATTGCTTAAAATTTTATACTTATCTACGATTTTATTTAATCTTTTCGCATACAATTTTTCCAATATCTTCAAAGGCTGTGGGAACAGAAATATAGGTCTATAATTTAAAAAATCATTCTTATTTCCTTTTTTTGAAGAGTGGGGCTACTTTAGCTATTTTCATTTGTCCTGGGAAAATTCTCATTATAAATGATAAGTTGCAAATGTACGTGAAAGGCTCTATGATCACGTCTATGATTTGCTTTATCTTTAGCTTATCTTTATTTATATAAATGCATAATAGTAATGCAACTTGAGAAATATTTATGACTTTTGGATTACCGTATTTTCTGCACTATAAGGCACACCTAAAAGCCTTTAATTTTCTCAAAAACTGACAGTGCGCCTTATAATGTGGCTCAATATTGGTTAAGTATGGCTACCATAGTCAGGGGGCGTCACCGAAGTAACAGCAGTTAAAACGGTAGTACCACACCTGAAAAAGGCTGGGAAATATTGTAGATATGTATAGTAACGTTTGAACAATATTGAGTTATTGTTATATTGTTAATAAGGAACCATATTGTGACTGCACTACCGGTAACTTGTTTTGGGAGTGAACAAAGTTGTCAGAATGCCGGTTTGTATTAATTACCGGTCATAAATATTGACTGACTCATCTGTTTTGTTCAGATTCCCTTTAGCACAGCTCCATCTATTGCAGGGGTGGCAAACTGCGGTCCTCGAGGGCCGGAGTCCTACAGGTTTTATAGATTTCCCTACTCAAAGTGCAGCTGATTCCAATTAACAGGCTAGTTATCTGGCTTCTGCAGAGCTTGCTGACGAGCTGATCATGAATCAGCTGTGTTGAAGAAGGGAAATTTCCAAAACCTACAGGAATGCAGCCCTCGAGGACCAGATCTCGCCACCCCTGATCTATTGTACGGTTAATGCAACCCCAGCCACTGCAGTAGCTTCTACTCTATGCGCCCTATAATGAAGTTCACCTTATATATGGAAAAAGTTTTAAAATGTCAATCATTGAAGGTGCGCCTTATAATACAGTGCGCCTTATAGTGCGGAAAATACAGTAATCCAATTCCAAATATGTGCATGAGGACAAAATAAAAAATAAATGTCAATACAATACAGCTGAGCTCTGTGATTTGCATGGGATAGGGAATGCAAAAAGAGAAAATCCCTGCGAAATTGGCACCAATTGAAATGTATATTTTTATACTGTAGACAGTATCCATTGACAGACAGACAGACAGACAGACAGACAGATAGATAGATAGATAGATAGATAAGTTTAAGAGATAAATGTTAAGTTTTTGTTGGTATAACTTGTGAAATGGGTGGGGGCAACAAGTTACGCTTATGTATACCATATTTGCAGCAGTTGCTTCAAATGCACACACACGTCCTATAGAGCCCATGCAAGGCATGCCATCATTGACGTCATACGCCTCGAATCGCCATGTTGGCTGTATCGGGACAATTTTATACAACACAAAAATTATTCTGTACTCTGTCATAGTTTGTCATATTTAGGTGGCTGAAATAGTGAAATATGGTGAATTATTGTTGTGTTAGGGGTGCAGCAACGCCTCCCACACTCATAAAAGTAAAAAAAAAAAAAAAAAGAAGAAGAAGAAGAAGAAGAAGAAGGACACCAGAGTAAGTTTTTACAGATTTGATGCTTGGTACAAGACTAAGGGAAGTCTTGTGTCTAAGATTTCAAAGCAACAACGGATGGCTTGGTTATCTGCCGTAAGAAGAAAAAAAGTTAACCTTTGACAACATTCACTCTGGGCGAGTGTGTACTCTGTACATTTTCATCACGGTAAGCTAAGAGATGAAGTTCAGATCCTCTTGCTTTCCCTCCTCAGTCGAGTGTGGATGAATGAATGATCAACGGTTACATATAATACACTGGTAGAAGGTTAAGTGTATGTGATCGATAAACTATGATGCGTGTGTGTGTGTGTGTGTGTGTACAGGGTGGGTCAAAAGTCAGCTTACAGGTCATATAGTGTGTGATAATGTTCTGGAGAGGTTGAGGAATGTTGCAATGTTCATGGAGGACAATTTGAGCACTTAAGGGTAAATTATATGTGACACGCTCCGGCAAAAGGGTTCGCATGTTGGCAGGCTCAATCTAGAAATATGGACGATATTAGACAGTTGGACATTTTTTGTTCATTTTAAGATTTCTCCACAAATAGCCCTCTTGAGGTCTTTAGTAATAATGAAAGTGTATGAAAATAACCAATTATTCGACAGTATAGTATAGAGGTTGTTTTTAGCCTCTGCTAGCTGCTGGCTAGTGCCGCGTCTTGCACAACTAAAAACAACTCAAATTTCCTCGCCTCAAACATAGTCAGAGATTGGATAAGTACTGACATTCTGTACTTGAGTAAAACTTGTATAAAAATGACTTTAGTAAAAAGTAAAAGAACTCATTCAAATAATAGTAAAAAAGTACAGCCTCTAAAATGTACTTCACGAGTAAAAGTAAAAAGTATTTTTACCGGATGTTTCCTCCTTGTGTCATATAATTTAATAATAATAATAATAATAATTTATAACTGAATGTTGTCAGAGAGATACCTTTAGGCCTTCAAAATTAGCGTTGTTTTCTTGGTGAACAGTGCTTAGCCACGCCCACAGCGATTCGTGAAAACTCACAAACTTTGTGTTGTGACATGATGAAGGCCAAAACCCTCATCTGAGCAAATATGAGGTAGGTCCAGTTAACGTGGTTGGAGAAAAATTTCCAGTTGGTGGCGCTATCAGTAAGATGAAACATAAGTTCGTAGATATCTTAAGGGCTGGACTCTCATCAAATGTGTGAAATTTTGAGAAGATAGGATCATCTGAGTCAAGTTAAAGGAGCTTTTATTGTCACGAAAAATTATCAGACTTTGCGGCTCTGTAGCGGCCATGGCGAAAAGATACAATATTCGGTGTGATCAACATCTTGAGGCTTTTCTGACCAATTTTCAACTGGATCCCTTCAAAGAGCTTAGCACAGTAGCTAAATACGTAAAGTACAATATTTATTGTCACCACTAGGTGGCACTATATGTGTAACTGAATCTTATCATATACATGTTTTCAGGTTGTGACTATCGTGACTAAGTTAAACCATAAGTTGTGTGTAAAATAATGACTTCCGTGTACAAGTAACACGACTCATCTGAGGACTGCTTGTGAATTTACAAATTTATATATTTGATTGTGGCTGGCTGATTAATTGGTCCGACATTACAATTATTTTTTATTTTATTTTATTTTTTTTAACTTTACAAAGTCGCCTGGCGGGCCAGATTAAACCCCTTTGCGGACCTGATCTGGCCCGCGGGCCGTATTGGAAGGAAGTTCATACAAGACAATGTTTCTTTCCATTTGGAATGAAAATTTATATTTTTGGATGTGTACCTCAACAAATATTTCCTAGGTACTTATTGCAAAAAAAACAACAACAAAAAAACAGTTTTTACAAGATAACCCTAATTTGTCAACATGGTGGGATATAATAATAGACATTTACAAAATGGAAGGCCGAACAGCATTTGTAAATCAAAATCACGGTTGGTTTGAGATTTTTTGGGAAAAATGGTTAAGGTACATTAAAATCAAAAAGCCCAATTTAATTTTGAGTTCAGATAATTTGAAAACAATGTTACAGTTGCTCCCTGATGTTCATGATGCTCACATTGTTTATATTGCTTTAAGTTGTACTTTTTTACATTTTTTTACATTTTTTTTTACGGAGGGATTAATGATGACATGCATATTTTTGCACGTGTGAACTGTACCCATCTGTAAAAAAATGGAAAGTTAAAAATAAAGAATTACAAAAAAAAAAAAAAAATGCATGAGACTCAAGCAAACTGTACAAAAGAAACACATTAACATGAAACTGGATTCTTTGAAAGCTATTTTAAAATGTTTGCTCATTCGAAACTACCAGAAATATCGTACCTGGTAGTGAACTTGTCATTACATATCTGTTCCAAGTTTGGCCCGTTCAGGCCACATACTTCCTCCTATAATAAAGCAAAGTTAATGTGTTGTTTAATAAAGATTGTTTCAAAACATCAACTTGTATGAAAAGCCATCCATCCATCCATCATCTGAACTGCTTATCCTCATGGGGGTCACGGCATGCTGGAGTCTGTCCCAGCTGTCTTGGGGCAAGAGGCAGGGTACACCCTGAACTGGTTGCCAGCCAATCGCAGGACACACAAAGATAAAGAACCATTCAATCCTTTTCCACCTCATTTTGCTAGTCTAGTCAGATAATCCATCAGCCTTGAAGCAAAATGGATTTCGCTCCATTCATGGGGGTGCCAGCTGGTTTTTGTTTTTTTCTTGATGGTAATACCCCAAGGAATACTGCACTAAAAGTTCCCCACTGAAATCCTTGCATTTTTTTATACCAGCCATGATAGGATAAAAATAGCACATTTTGGAGTGTCTAAGCATATTTCGACCCCTATATCTCCTGATCAGGTGGTCGTTCATCCTTGAAACTTGGTGACACGATTAACAGTGATACTCTGCACAAAATTACGTACCGTATTTTCCGCACTATAAGGCGCACCTAAAAGTCTTCACTTTTTTCAAAAGCTGACCATGCGCCTTATAATCCAGTGGGCCTTATATATGGCTCAATATTGAGCCGCAACAGGTCTCGCTGTCAAGATGCTATCGGTGACCCTGCACGATCGGTGACGCGCATGCGCAGAACATCCCGCCATCTTGGATCGCTAGCTAATACTAATACTTTACCTCAGAGAAAATAACAAAACAGCTGTTTATTCATTTTGGGAGTGAATGGAGTTGTCATAAAGATGGTTTGTAATCTAGTAATAAAGTTTGACTGACCTGACTGTTTTGTTGACATTCCCTTTAGCGCAGCACCATCTAATGGATGCATAACGTAACCCTAGCCTCTACTGTAGCGCCTTACATATGGAAAAAGTTTGAAAATATGTAATTCATTGAAGGTGCGCCTTATAGTGCGGAAAATACGGTAATATGAGATTCGATGGCAGCACAAAAGTAAAAAAACAAACCAAAAAAAACAAACAAAAAAACAAAACAAAACTTTGTTTAACTGTTCATGCTGTGTACAATGGAATTTCAGGTTATGGTTGAAGATTGAGACAAAAATAAAGACACAGAAGTCAATGTATTATAGTACAATACAACTAGACTTTATTTACAGATATAAAACTCAGGGTGTATTCAGACCAGAAAAGTCCTTTAGTCCGCTTGTTTGGTCCGGACCAAAAGCGGACTTTATTTTTTTTTTTAAGTTTGGTGCGGTTCATATTCACACTATGCTTTTTGCAAGCGGCTATATTGCATAATCACGTCGACCCACGTGACGATCCGTGCTCCCATTGGACAAAAATTACGAGGGCTGTACGCGTTCGAAACCCGGAAATAGCGGAAAACGTGAAATTGCGACATGCTGCATTACTGCACTGCGTATTTGTTGAGTTATTAGATGCAAGATATATGCGAGCGTCAAGGGCAGCTCATTCAACGGAGGTTCCGCCACGCTGTTGCTAATTTTGTAACGCGTTGTCGATTGCATGTAGTAAACGGAGGAGCAGTTGCGCTCCGCTTACCCCGCCCCCACCACCACATGCTGACAGCAGTGTGGCTCAACAGAATAATGAATTTAGCACAATATTCACTACACAATCCCCCCCCGCCCCGCGATACTACGATGGCTTGTTAAGCCCCAAAAGGAGCATATGTCCAGCAGTTGGAGCGGATCAGCCGTGGTTTGTATTCAGACTGCAAAGCGAACCGCTCCGAGTGCGATTGGAAGCGGACCGAGACCACCACGAAAAGTGGGTCTCGGTCCGTTTGTTTCGTCCGCACCAGGATTCGTTTGTCTGAACACACGTTCAGACCTGCACAAAAGGTCCGCACCAGCGGGGGAAACGAATTCTGGCCCGTTTAAAGCGGACCAAACAATGCAAGTCTGAATACACCCTCAGATTACAGAGAGATACTGTTATTTCAGGTACATAGACATGAACTGTAATCTGAAATGATAAAGTGAGCAGAAAGTGGTTCTGATTTGCAGTACATGTGTCATCATCATCATCATCATCATCATCATCACCACCCCGACCATTATTGGACTTAACAGATAAGTGTCCTTTGGTGACTTTGAAACAATCTGTACATTTACACAGATCTGCGCCAGAACATGAAATAGTGATAATGCATGAACATTTACATGTTGTATACAGTGTATACCTCGACCTACGAACGTCACTTTATACGAAATCTTCAAGTTATGAAACTCCTCAACAAGAAAATATTGCCTCTTGTTATGAAAGAAGTTTCAGGATACGAACGGTAAAACTACAGTATGGGCTACTACTTGCATACTTGCAGCTGTCTTCCTCATTGGCTATTACTGACATCTTCCTGGCATCCCATTGGCTAAGAAGGACCTCTACCATTTGTGACCATTTGTCATTTGCCGCTCGGGCCACGAGGTGTTTAGATAGTTTTACGTAAATTTATTAACTAACGGCTGACGAATTTGTGCAAAATTCAAACAATTGGTGATTGATGAAGGCCACGTTGCACATTAAGTATTTAATTGCGACGAGATGGGCCTTTTTTGGAAAAAGATGCCTCGCAGTGCCTGAAGTTTCCATCAAGTTTCAGAATTTGTTGAAAAGAATCACCCAGAAAAGGTGTTCACCATTCGGGCGATCGCTCACTATGATGATGTTTGCCTTGGACATTTTCCAAGGATTGTTAAAAAAAATAAGGCCTCCAGGTGGCGGAGTGGAACTTGCGGTGCCGGATGACGCGAGTTCACTTCGCCTGACCCCGGGTTTTCACCGGATGCGGTTGCGGTGCGGTTGAGGTGCGTTCCGGCGACGCAAGCAATTAGATTCCATTCATTCGAATGGTGCCGTTTACACCGCTTGCGGGTGTGTTGCGTGTCGACTGCGTCTCAGCTGCGGTGTGCCGCAGGCCTTCCGCAAGGATAGACCTATTTTCTATTTTTGCCGGACGCCGCAGCTGTAGGCCTCCGGCAAATGGCAAGCTAGCACAAAACACATCGAGCAGGACAGGAAGACCGACGCAGTTTCAAAATAAATTTCCGGTTACCTTTCAGAAAACACTCGCCAGCTCCTATTTCGCAAGCTTATCAGCAAAACGTGACGTGGGCGTCACCGGGCCATGTGCTCATTCACGGTTTAGACACCAGCGAAAATGGACGAGGAGAGGTTTATATTGGAGGTGGAAAACCACAAAATAATATATGACACGGCACATCCTTTTTATAAGGACAACCAAAAAAAGGATGCTGCATGGAATCTCATAGCAGAAGAAGAAGAAGAAAAGGTTAAATCAAAAGAAGTCCACCTCACTTTCTGCTTCTCTGTTGAGCACAGACTTTCTGTATGTTTGTCGTTGTGAAATGCCACATGATCGCGCGCGCGCGGTCCCGCAAGACACGTCGGGAAGTGGGCGGCGACGGAGCTGCCGGACCGCAGCTGTGCAGAGCCGGTGTGGATTGACCAAAAAATTGACGCGTCCGGAGCACGCAGTCAAGACGCACCGCAACCGCATCCGGTGTAAACCCGGGGTGAGAGATCATGTGCGGCGTACATGATGTAAGCGTGAGTGAGTGAGTGAGTGAGTGAGTGAGTGAGTGAGTGAGTGAATGAGTGAGTGATTAAAAAAAAAAAAAAAGATTGTTAAAAAAAAAAATATATCCTTGGATCAGTTCTTTACAAAACACCAGGCAAAAACACTTCCGAGAGAGAACATGAACCAAAGAGGGAAAAAAACGAAGAGGACAGCCGTTAAAAAGGTAAATCACCATCATTTTTATTCTTTACTCTATTCTTTGTTTTTTACATTATGAACAACTCTCATTTATTGTGCAATAATCTAATTAGGGTCCGAGCAGCGACCGCTGCGAGGTCCTTCTTGTTTTTGTAAGAATTCTTCTTCTCCGTAAACGATCACATTTTTGAGGGCCTAAACATTTACGAAAACTCACCAAACTTTGCAATCTCTTCGGGCCCGGCGAAAAATTTTATATTATGAACTTGTCATAACAACGCGACTCTATAGCGCCCCCTAGCGTAGAAAAATAAAAAACAATCCCGGCCCGTTTGACCTAGAGCTCTGAAAATTGGCAGGCACGTGTAGCACCCCGAGATGCACAAAAAAAGTCAATGGAAGCCATTGCCTAAAATGTACAGGAAGTAAGCTATGAATTTTTGAATGTCCAATTTTGGCCCATTTTGGCACATTCACTGTGGTCATGCTTTTTCCCCCTTTGCAAACATTTTTCATCCAATTGACTTCAAACTTGCCATGTATCATCTCAAGACCTGAGACAACAACTGGGCAAAAAATCTTGACTTTTCAAAATACTATATGCCGGGGGCGGGGCATCAAAAATTGCATTTAAAATTTCATTTGTCCAGAAAGACAAAATACTTAATAACTCCCATGTACAAGCTCCAAAAAATCTCACTTCTCATGCAACTTAATAGTCACAGCCTGAAAACATCTACATCATAAAATTCAGTTATACATATAGCGCTACCTAGTGGTGACAATAAATGTCATAATTTACAGTTTTAGCTCCTGTGCCGGAGCTCGTTGAAGGGATCCAATTGAAAATTGGTCAGAAAAGTCTTAAGATGTTGATCATGCCCCAAACCGAATATTGTAAGTTTTCACCAAAGGGCGTGGCCGTTACGGTGCCGCAAAGATTTTTCGTGAGAATAAAAGCTGCTTTAACTTGACCCAGATGATCCTATCGTCTCAAAATTTCACACATTTGAGGAGAGTCCAGCCCTTAAGACATCTATGAACTTATATTTCATCTTACTGATCACGCCACCAAGTGGCAATTTTTTTTCTTACAATTTTTCTTCAACGTTTTTCTCCAACTACGTTAACTGGACCTACCTCACATTTGCTCAGATGAGGGTTTCGGCCTTCATGATGTCACAACACGAAGTTGTGAGTTTTCGCGAATCGCTGTGGGCGTGGCTAAGCACTGTTTGCCAAGAAAACAAGGCCAATTTTGGGGGCCTAAACTGGCACAGAAACACATGAAACTTTGCACACGCACTTGGCCTGGCAAAATGAGCAATATTTTATTGTGGATTGTGCTATTTTTACAAAAAATGACTCAGTAGCGCCCCCTAGACATTTTTAACCAAGCAGCCCCGCTTGTAAATTTAAGCAAAATCTTCGGAGATTTTTAGGTGTATGAGGGCGCCCAAGACCTACAAAAAAAAAAGTCTCTTGGACCCATATGCTAAAATGAATAGGAAGTGAGCTACACATTTTTTAATGTCCCATTTTTGACGATTTTTGCACATTTACAGGGGGCATACTTTTGCCCACTTCTCCTACATGTTTCATCCGACTGACTTCAGATTGACCTGGACCATGTCAAGACCTGAGCCAACGACAGGGGGAAAAATCTTGACTTTTCGAAATACTATATGAAGGCGGGGCATCAAATTTTGTGTTTGGAAATGAAAAAGGACATGCTTAATAACTGCTCCAAAAAATCCCAAACTTGACATGTCTGTTTATAGTCAAGGCCTGAAGGTATCTCTATGACAACATTCAGTTATATATGCAGCGCCACCTAGCCCTTGAGACATACAAAAAAAAATACCCCACATACGGTATTTTTACAAAAATTGTAAACTCATTTTAAGTGTGATAACTAAGTCATTTTTTAATATTCTTTTACTCTCCACCTCAAAATGTTCACTGGCATCAGGCTGATCCAAACATATGTACTTTTTTATTTTGTTTCATTTTTTTTTATTACCTGTATGGACAATAAAAGCAACAAATGTGCAATGAGTGCGAGCGATGTTTATATATCCATCCATCAATTTTCTTGACCGCTTATTCCTCACAAGGGTCGCTGGGGGGTGCTGGCGCCCATCTCAGCTGGCTCTGGGCAGTAGGCGGTGGACACCCTGGACTGGTTGCCAGCCAATCGCAGGGCACACAGAGACGAACAACCATCCACACTCACAAGCACACCTTGGGACAATTTGGAGCGCTCAATAAACCTGCCATGCATGTCTATGGAATGTGCGGAGGAGACCGGAGTACCCGGAGAAGACCCACGCGGGCACGGGGAGAACATGCAAACTCCACCCAGGAAGGCCGAAGACTGGACTCGAACCGGAGTCCTCAGAACTGGGAGGCGGACGTGCTAACCACTCGTCCACCGTGCCGCCCTAATTGTTCTTCAAGACAACAAATATTAATAATCAATCAGCAACTGTCATGACGGCTCGTTCGCCGGTAGGATGCACAACTTACTCAAGTCCTGCATTTTCATCGTGGACTCACCAGCAGAAAGTCTCTCGTATGGAGTTAAAGCTACTATATGGAGGATTTCCCAAAAAAATATCTTAACAATAGCTTTTTTATTTGACCATTTTTTTTTTTTTTTTTAAAGAGCTCAGAATTGTTCATTCGGTAGTCTTACCGATTCAACGTCTTGTCATCATTGCTCTTTTTTTGTGTGTGTGTGTGTGTGTGTGTGTGTGTGCGTTTGCGTGTGTGTGTGCGTGCGTTTGCGTGCGTGTGTTTGCGTGTGTGCGTGCGTTTGTGTGCGTGCGCGTGCGTGCGTGCGTGCGTGCGTGCAAATACGTATAAATTTATACTCATTAATTCATCTAAAACCTTATAAATATCCCATTACCCTTCGCCTTAACCAGGTACTTCAGAATCTTGCCAGAATCGTGAGGTTTAAATGGTCAGGGGACCAGAGAAAAGGTCAGAAAAAAAAAGAAATAAAGAGAAAAGAAAGGTAAATCAAAGTGAAATCCAGCACCGACCAAACACTTCCTGCCTTCCCCATGATTACAAAATCAAAGTCTTACGCCAACCCCGGAAGCCTCTAGATTCCAGCAAATTTAGCGAGATCTCAAGAGACCATAGGAAAAACTAAACAGAGGAAGGAGGGAAGGATCGATAAGGCAGAGTGAGATCCAAAGAAGCCAGTACAACCAATCCATCAAGGTGAAGTCCAGCACCAACAAGACCCCTCCTATGTGGTTACAAAACCAGAGTCTTATGCCAACCCCAGAAACCTCATACTTCTAATAAATTAAGATCTCAAGTGACCAGAGGAAAAACTAAAGAGAGGAAGGAGGGAAGGATAGATAAAGCAAAGTGAGAACCACAGACACCAGCACCCACTGATTCAAGGGGCTGTGGGAGGGAGAGGCTACTTTTTATTTTTATTTGACCATTTATGACTGAAACATATTCTAATTAGTAGATCAACATCTTAGCTGTTCACAATGGGTACTCCTACAAGCCTCTGGCCAATATTATTTAGGAAGCGTCCGGTCCGAATCCTTCGAATTTCCCGCCCTCTGTCTGCGGGATGTGACGTCATGCACGTTCTCGCCAGTTGTTTCCTGTAGTCGCGAAGACGGAACTAGTACAGATTTTCGCTGCCCCAGACACCCGCTTTTACTTTACGGAAGGCTGCTTAAAAAAAAATGAAAACAATGTCAAGTGCCACGGGAAAAAAAAAATAATCTAAACTTGATAGTGACCGATGCCGGGCAAGAACGAGAGTGAACATTGGTTTGACATTTCAGCAGTGGAGAGAGTTGAGATCGGATTTGGATTAGAAAAGTGATTCACAGCTGGCTTTCTACTCCAAAAGGTAAGAAGCGAGTATCTTGACATTTAGGAAAAAAATGTGTTGTTTTCAAATAGTAGTAACCTCAAGATCGATCACTTCTCGGTCGTAACTATTGGGGTGAAAGTGAGGTGGACGGCAACATTTAGCGTGAACGGGGCGGCAAAGTTGAATGTAATAGATCAGAATGACTTTATGAAGAACAGACGTTCCATTCCGCGGCGTTTCAATCAGACTAAATGTTGCCTTATTTTCCTCCGTGAAAACAGGGAGGGGGGTTGCGGAGTCACATATTTGATTCTCAAAACCATGTCAACTTTCAGGGCTCTACATTAACTTTTCCACTACTCGCACTGGTGCGAGTAACATTTTTAGTTGCTCGCACAGCACAGGATTTGGTCGCACCATTTTTTGTGGCGGTGTAGCATGACTTTACGCATACGCAACTCGATATATTTGCAAAATATTTGATTGGAACACAAGTTTTGCCTGCAACAGCAGCGGCTATCAAAACATACAATTCATTTAAATATTCAAATCAAAACTTATAGTGACATTTGTTGCTTGTAGACGTTAATCTTAAAACACCACAAATTTTTACGGTATCTTCAACCGTGTTAAAAAACAACAAAAATGTCTTCTATATTGTCATATATTGAATCAATTATTTAAATAGACCGTAACAAAGGGCTGGGCGATATGACTGAAAAATGTATCAGTTTAAATATTTATTAGTCGTTATTGACAGTTATAATTGGGTTGTTGTTTTTTTTCTATTCAAAATAAGGATCAGGAAAACAAAAGGCTGATAATTTGAAATATAAATATTTAACCTTTAAAAAGACACAAACACAATATGTGCACAGTGTGAAGTATTTCAGAAACATAAAAATTTGAGACATTACCGTCCAGCCAAAAGAAATATGAAGCCACCTTATGGAACAATAAATCTATCAAACACATTTTAACCACTTAATATATCAAAAAAATATTGCCAAAAGTAACCTTCACTTTTTATCAACAATTTTTCTTTTTTTTTGCCATCACATTCCATCCATCCATCCATTTTCTTGACCGCTTATTCCTCACAAGGGTCGCGGGGGCTGCTGGCGCCTATCTCAGCTGGCTCTGGGCAGTAGGCGGGGGACACCCCGGACTGGTTGCCAACCAATCGCAGGGCACACATAGACGAACAACCATCCACACTCACACGCACACCTAGGGACAATTCGGAGCGCCCAATTAACCTGCCATGCATGTCTTTGGAATGTGGGAGGAGACCGGAGTACCCGGAGAAGACCCACGCGGGCACGGAGAGAACATGCAAACTCCACCCAGGAAGGTCCGAGCCTGGACTCGAACCGGAGACCTCAGAACTGGGAAGCGGACGTGCTAACCACTCGACTACCGTGCCGCCGCCATCACATTCATTTTTGGTAAATGTATGTCTTATTATTATTATTATTATTATTATTATTATTATTATTATTATTATTATTAATCCGAGACACGATGATGACCATGGAATCATTGCTGTTTTTTTTTGTTTGTTTGTTTTTTTGCTGTGGTTCATTTTGAGTTTGATGACGTTCATTGCGGGCACGTCTCAGTTCTCCTATCTGCTTGTCATGCTAGTTGTGTACATTGACAGGGAAACAAAAAAAAAAAAAAGAGACGCTTGCGATGTGCTTTTAGCTTAGCTGGTGTGTTGGCTGTGGGACATACCTGTGTGAAGTTTGAATTCATGCATTGGATCGTCACGGGAGTTATTGTTTTGAGTCGCACGCAGTACCAACACCGGGACATACAAGTGCACCGAGAGGACTCGATAGCCAAGGGAAATACCGAAATGTACGGCACCGGTTTCTGCTCCTGTCTGTTGACACTCGCTGTGACGCACGCGCGCGCGCGCACACACTATCCCGTGCCGTAAGTTCGTCGTTCACCACCCTGCCTGTTTGTTTTTGTCCCGGTAGTGTTAGCTTGACATGTTGAGCTCGGGATGTCCGCAGAAAGCAACAACGATAATTCTTCCCCCTCCTGTTGTCGTATCTCGCGGAAAAACAAGCCGCCGCCGCGCGTCACATCTCACTTGCACCGCCCCACGTACCTTAGCTCCAGCCTGCCCGAACTACATTGAACTACAATGCAAACGCACCCCCTTAAATGTCTCCTTCACTTTGAGCACGCAAATAACAGAAACAACGCAATACGCACATTTTTTGTTCTTTCTTTTTCTTTCTTTCTACAGAGCAGACACTTCTCGGAATGTAAGGAACGGATGTAAGAATTTTAGACTTGGGTAAATTACATTTTAGACCTAGGATGCAAATATGGCTGTTTTTTAAGACATTTTAGGCCTAAAATTTAACTTTCTGAATTTTAAGACTTTTTTTTTTTTTTTTTTTTACTTTTTAAGACCCCGCGGGAACAATGTTTCTATTTTACGGATACACTTTTTTTTTTTACAGGTACATTTTTTTTTTTTTTTTTTTTTTACAGGTACAAATCACACCTTTTACAAATAATTTCTACAGGTACACATTTTTTTTTTACGAATTACTTTTGCACCATATTTAACTCCATACTCTCGGCGTATTCCTCAGCAAGGTTAGGGTCCATGAAGGAAGTCTATACGATTGTGCGTAACCAGCAGTTTGGCCGGATAGAGCAGGCCATACCTGACTCCAGACTTGCCTCTTAGAAGCTCCCTGGCCCGGCTGAATAGCGCTCTCCTTTTCACCACCGCTGGAGGGTAATCCGGAAATATCTGAATCCTCTTGCCTTTGTACTGAAGTTGTCTCGTCGCAGCAGCTTTCCGTAGGATGTCTTCGAGCACATGATAGTAATGTAGTTTCAGCATGAAGGGTCGAGGAGGCTCTTACGGGTCGGGTCTTCTCCGGAGGGTCCTGCGTGCTCGATCAATAAGTGGTTTTTCGTCCAGAGATAGTACTTCACGTAGCAGCTCCGCTACGAAGTCCCGCGGCGCGGCTCCTTCTGAAACGTTGTTTCTGTACATGCGGCTTTTGAATGGCAAAAAAGCTGTCGGTCACGCAGCCTATCTGACAACGTGCATGCGCAAACTTGGCTTACTTGGCTTGTTCTGTGGTCAACAGTCATTGTTCAGTTCAAGTTCATCCCCAAATCCCAATGAGTGCCCTTTTCCCGGACAACTTTTGAGGAAAGGAAGTGTAACGAACTAAGTGGGGTTGCCATTTATGTTGAGCAATATGATGTCTGACTGTTAGTGAACGCAACACAGGTCTCGCGGGAGGGAGGGTAGGAGGCGTGCAGTTCAGTTAACATTGTTTGTTGTTGTACTTTTTTTTCTGCTAGCATCGAGAGCTGTTGTACTGTGCTGGTTATATTGTAACTAGCACTGGCTAGCAGTTAGTGGCTTTGCATCCCGGAGATAGAGGGCCGGCAAATGGCCATATTTCATGCCCGAGGAGGCTCCAGAGTTCTCGGCCGTGCTCCGCGGTCCTCCGGTGCGCTCCAGGAATGGTCCAGCGAAAATATCATTTAAAGTAGTCGTCCTACTGGAGTAATCATCACGAAAATGGCGAAGAATTTTGTTCCTCACTTTCAAGAATTTTGAGTGACAGGACCCAATGCATTAAACATGATGGTTTATGTTCTGAATTCTTGTGTGTTCACAAAGGGGTGCCGCAGGGCTCTGTGCTAGGACCCCTCCTGTTCATTCTGTACATTAATGATCTGGGACAAAGCGTGTCGGCGTTTTTATGCCGATGACACAATAATTTACTCCTCTGGCTCATGCTCTGCTGCTGCTGTTGCTTCTCTGCAGAAAGCTTTTAACGTTGTGCAGCACACACTTCTGCAACTAAAAGTGGGATGGCCTCCTTTGTCCACCAGGAGGTTGACTCACTGGTACATTTTTATTTACAAGGCCATGCTTGGACTGCTGCCCTCTTATATTTGTAATTTAATCACATTGAAAAGTGTTGATTCTTATGGTCTGCGTTCCAATGATCTTTTGTTGCTCTCTGTTCCATTTGCCCGCACTGAGCTGAGGAAAAAGGCTTTTGTTTTCTCTGCCCCTTCTGCATGGAACATGTTGCAAAAGGACTGGAAACTAACGGAACTTGTTTCATTGAACGATTTTAGATCCAGATTAAGGGCACTTGAGACGGCCTCATTGATTTGTAACTGTTTTATATAATTTTTATGTGATTGTAAGTGAAACTTTTATTTGTAACTGTAATGTAAACTGTTTTGATGCCTCTTGGCCACGACTCCCTTGAAAAAGAGGTTTTTAATCTCAACGGGACTATCCTGGTTAAATAAAGGTTAAATAAAAAAAATAAAAGAAAGGACGTACGAGAAACATCAGTGGCTAGGTGGCTGTCCAAATAGGTCAGTAAACTTTATTGTTGGTTGAAACCTCTTGCTGCTTTTCTGCGACGCCATTTTTTCCCTTCTCCCGCGTTGCGTTTACATCATGATCACGAGCCAGTTCCGAATACTGTAAATACCAACAAATTGGCAAATTGTGATTTTGTCATTTCATACACCACGGAACTGGTTACATTACAGTGTGCGTATCAACCTGCGTCAGTCCTGAATATTTCTGCTTTAATTTTGTACCTACACAGCGGTATAAAATAATATTTAATATTGAAATTAATAATAAAATACCCCAAAAAATTTCTATGTGAGTCTTCAGCATGTCCACTACAAAAAGTCACCGCTCGCCACTGGTGTATACAATCACAACTTCATATGATGTGGACAAACTACAGTTATGCCTACTACATGTGGACTGTGCTGTTATGGGAAATGAATAATCTGATTATGAGTATTTTTACTGTGGAGAAATCAAAATCGGTGGGTACACCTGAAGGTGCTATGAACAATCATTTTCTTCGATTGGCCATAGCGTTGATCCGCACTTCACCATGGCAGGCCATTTTTCAGCCACTTTGAGTCAATAAATCACCAGTAGCATGTATATATGAACCCCCACAGTCTGAATTTCATAGCGATGTGCATCAACAAGTAGTCTATTATTACGTGCTGTGTCGTTCTGCAAGCGTCCAGAGTCAAACATTGATCAGCGTACAGACTTCTCTCAGCGCAGAGGAGAAAAGGCATTCGCCATTACCACATCCATGATGAATCATGCACTCACGGCTCATTTTCGGCTCAACTGCGTCAGAAAAAAGCAACGCAAACAAAGGGAAAGTTGAAGCGACTCCCGACTCGTGGAGGCGGCCATGTATGTTTACATCAATAAGCCGATGCTGTGATTAGTTGACGTGCCGGCACATGACCACCAGTGACGCAACCTATGACGCCACACTGGCTGGAAAATAGATTTTAATATCAAATTACACAAAAACTGCAGGATTACGCGTGGAGAACTTTTGCCAGTAGAGTGCAATTATAATGTACTTTCAAAGAGTGCAAAATGTGGTTGGTCCCCTGATGTATGGAACGAAGGTGTAGGATGAATGGCTGTGGCTGGTGGCCTAAGAGTCAAAAGAGTTCTATCAAACCACCCACTGTTTCAGTCAGTTCTTTTCTTTACTCTCCTTTCACTATTATTCTCTCCACTCATCCAAAGTCACACACACACAAGAGACACACTCTTACCCCACTCTTTTCCAGTTGTTTGCAGTTTTCCAGTGTCAACCTTTCGAGCTCCTCCTGAAGTTTAAGGATTTTTTGCTCAGCACTGACACAGTCCATCTGCCAGTAGTCCTGAGGACTGTTCAAGTTCTTCATCACTGCACATATTATATAACATAACATATTACGAGTGCATGTAAATAAATATATACTGTACATTAAAAAAGCAGGACAATCAAAGCTCTCAAGTCAAATATAATCACTTCCGAAACACAGGTTGATCTCAAATATCGGAATTCATTTTTGTCATTTGAACTCCTAAGGTGAATAGAAGAGACATGTTTTCGGAGCACCAGTACTTTTGATAAAAGTTGGATGATAAATTAAACATAGTTACACAGTGAAGTGCTGGAACAATAGAATTTATTTATTTTTAAATGGCACAATGGTGTGAATGGACTGTCATCAAATTATGGCTGAACGACTTATCGTTTTGGTGCGTGAGGCCGAGAAGTTCCGATTAGACATAGTCGGACTCGCCTCCACACAAAGTCTGGGCTCTGGTATCAGTCCTCTCGAGAGGGGTTGCACTCTCTTCCACTCTGGAGTTGCCCACGGTGACCCTGGGATTACACCGGATGCGTCTCCGTTGCGTTCCGGCGACGCAGCCGATACGTTTCCATTCATTCAAATTGTTCAAATTACACCGGCTGCGTGTGCGTTGCGTGTCGACTGCGTCTCAGCTAGAGGTAAGATCTTTAGCCCGAGCCCGAGCCCAACCCGACCAGACCCGAAATTCGGGTCGGGTCAGGCCTAAAATGTCAATCATTATGTTCGGGTTGGGTCGGGCCCGGGCTTCTCTCTCCTGCTGACTTTTTTTTTTTTTAAATACATATATGTTTATAAAAATGAATACTAAAACGATGCGTGGGATACTAAACTAAGGAATACTTGTAAATAAATAATTTGGATAAAACAGAAGGCGGCGCTGTAAGGTACATTATTCTATTTAAAGCCTAGTGGGCTGCAGTATTTCTCCGCATAATTAAGCGAGTGCACATTGTGGTGTCATTTAAAACGGTTATTCTAGGGATCGCCACTAGGAGGGGTTAGCGGTCTTTGGAATGAGTATCACCCCTTATTTACAGCAGTAGCCACACTTTACGACAGTCTGATATGCCTTTAGGGAGTTCTGCCGTTGTTGCCTCGCGTGGACAGAAGTTGCTTTTTCGCCCTGCAGTGAAGACTGAAGCAACGTGATGGCTAAGTTTCACTCTCCTGAATCGTTTGACTTCACCCAGCCTTCGGCATGGCCGTCCTGGAGACAGCGTTTTTCCTTACGACAGTCTGATATTCCCGAGAGAGTTCTGCCGTTGTTGCCTCGCGTGTCTGTTAATAAAGCCCAGTTGTTGAACTTCCATGAATACGTGAATCAAGAACTCTCTTTAACTCTCTTTGTCTGGCTTCTTATTCTGTGTTCCAGCGTTATTTCGTTGTGCAAATGTATTTATCATGATTATAAAAATATATAGATTATTTTAACCTTAAAAAATCTTGCATTTTTTTTTCTGCCAAAAATACTATGGGATAAATTTAAATTTCGGGTTTGCTTCGGGCTCGGGCCTGCAAATCAAGTTAATTGGTCGGGCTCGGGCTGGGTCGGGCTTTAATGCCCGCGGACTTGGGTCGGGCTGGATTTTTTAGGTTCAATCTTACCTCTAGTCTCAGCTGCGCCGTGCGGCAGCCCTCCGCATGGACAGACCTATTTTCTATTTTTGACGGACGACGCATCCGTCGTTCTCCGTCAAATGGCAAGCTAGCACAGAACACATCGAGCAGGACAGGAAGACCAACACAGTTTCAAAATAAATTTCCGGTAACTTTTCAGAATAAAACACTCTCCAGCTCCGATTTCGCAATCATGTCAGCAAAACGTCATAATGCTTAACGCTTAATTCACTGTTTAAACAACCGGCGAACATGGACTAGGAGAAATTTATAACCGAGGTGGAAAGCAACAAAATTAGATATGACACGGCACATCCTTTTTATAAAGACAACTTAAAAAGGAATGCTGCATGGAATGTCATAGCAGGAGTGGACGGTGAGTTCAGTCAAAGAAAGTCCACCTCTCTTTCTGCTCCTCTGTTGAGCACAGACTTTCTGTGTCCTTGTCATTGTTTTTAATGCCACATTATCGCACGCGATCACGCGAAACACGGCGGGAAGTTGTCGGCGACGGAGCTGCCGGACCGCAGTTGTGCGCAGCCGGTGTGAGTTGGACAAAAAATTGACGCCTCCGGAGCACGCAGTCAAGACGCAGCGGAGCGGAGACACGCATCCGGTGTAATCCCGGGGTCAGAGGCGCAGAGCAGGTGTGGGCATACTTATTGGCCCTCGGCTCGGCGCCTGTACGTTGGGGTTCACCCCAGTAGACGAGAGGTTAGCCTCCCTCCGCCTTCAGGTGGGGGGATGGGTCCTGACTGTTGTTTGTGCATATGCACCAAACAGCAGTTCAGAGTATCCACCCTTTTTGGAGTCCTTGGAGGGTGTGATGCAGAGCGCTCCCCTGGGGACTCCCTCGTTCTGCTGGGGGGCTGGTGGTCACGTGGGCAATGCCAGTGAGACCTGGAGGGGCGTGATTGGGAAGAATGAACTACTCGGGACGTCGTGAGCCGGTGGGGAGAATACTTCGAAGACCTATATTCCACCGACATGTCTTCCTTTGAGGAACCGGAGTCTGGGGACTCTGAGGTGGGCTCGCCTATCTCTGGGTTCAAAGTCACGGAGGTGATTGGAAACCTCCTCAGTGGCAGGGCTCCGGGGGTGGATGAGATCCGCCCGGAGTTTGTCAAGGCTCTGGATGTTGTGGGGCTGTAGTGGTTGACGCGGCTCTACAACATCACGTGGACATCGGGGATAGTGTCTCTGGATTGGCAGACCGGCCGTGGTGGTCCCCCTTTTTAAGAATGGGGACCAGAGGGTGTGTTCCAACTATAGAGAGATCACACTCCTCAGCCACCCTGGTAAGGTCTATTTAGGGGTGCTGGAGAGGATGGTCCACCGGAAAGTCGAATCTCGGATTCAGAAGGTGCAGTGTGGTTTTGGTCCTGGCCGTGGAACAGTGGACCAGCTCTACAGCCTCGGCCTGCCTGGTTGAGTGAACTCCCACGCACCCTCGAGGATCCTGATCCTCGAGGGTGCGTGGGAGTTCGCTCAACCAGGCAGGATCCTGATCCTCGAGGGTGTTTGGACCATTTTCGAGGGTGCATGGGAGTTCGCTCAACCAGTCCACATGTGTTTTGTGGATTTGGAAAAGGCGACCGTGTCCCTCGGGGAGTCCTGCGGGGGGTGCTTCGAGAGTACAAGGTACCGAGCCCCTTGATACGGGCTGTTCGGTCCCTGTACGACTGGTGTCAGAGTTTGGTCCACATCGCCGGCACTTCGTTTCTAGTGAGGGTTGGACTCCGCCAAGGCTGCCCTTTGTCATCCGATCCTGTCCTGTGGCCTCAGCATTGCATCGCTGCTTTTTGCAGATGATGTGATGCTGTTTGCTTCATCAAGCCGTGATCTCTAACTCTTACTGGAGCAGTTCGCAGCCGAGTGTGAAGCTGTTGGGATGAATATCAGCACCTCCAAATCCGAGACCACTGTCCTCAGTCGGAAAAGAGTGGCGTGCCCTCTCCAGGTCGGGGATGAGATCCTGCCCCAAGTGGAGGAGTTCAATTATCTTGGGGTCTTGTTCACGAGTGAGGGCAGGATGGAGCGGGAGATTGACAGGCGGATCGCCGCAGCGTCTGCAGTGATGCAGACTCTGTATCAGTCCGTTGTGGAGAAGAAAGAGCTGAGAAAAAAAGGTAAAGCTCTCGATTCACCAATCCATCTACGTTCCTACCCTTGGTTTCAGAGTTTGGTCCGCATTGCAGGCAGCAAGTTAAATTCGGTTCCAATGAGGGTTGCCCTTAATCACGGATTTTGTTCATAACTTTTATGGACAGAATTTCCAGGCGCAGCCGAGGCATGGAGGGACTCCGGTTTGGTGGCCTCAGCATTACATCTCTGCTCTTTGCAGTCGATGTGGTGCTGTTGGCTTCATCGAGCCGTGATCTCCAACTCTCACTGGAGCGGTTTGCAGCAGAGTGTGAAGCGGTTGGTATGAAGATCAGCACCTCCAAATCCGAGACCATGGTCCTCAGTCGGAAAAGGGTGGAGTGTCGTCTTCGGGTCGGGGATGAGATCCTGCCCCAAGTGGAGGAGTTCAAGTATCTTCGGGTCTTGTTCACGAGTTAGGGCAAGATGGAGCGAGAGATCGGTGCAGTGCCTGCAGTGTTGCGGACTCTGTATCGGTCCGTCATGGTGAAGAAAGAGCTGAGTCGAAAGGCGAAGCTCTCTATTTACTGGTCGATCTACGTTCCTACCCTCACCTAGGGTCACGAGCTGTGATTCAAGATCCAGGACACAAGCGGCCGAAATAAGTTTCCTCCGCAGGGTGTCCGGGCTGTCCCTTAGAGATAGGGTGAGAAGCTCAGTCATCCAAGAGGGACTCAGAGTCGAGCCGCTGCTCCTCCATGTTGAGAGGAGCCAGCTGAGGTGGCTCGGGCATCTCGTTTGGATGCCTCCGAGACGCCTCCCTGGAGGTGAACCGGCAGGAGGCCTCGGGGACGACCCAGGACACGCTCGAGGACTATGTCTCTTGGCTGGCCTGGGAACACCTTGGGATCCCGCCGGTGGAGCTGGTTGAAGTGGCTGGGGAGAGGGAAATTTGGATTTCCCTCCTAAAGCTGTGTGTCCCAATACTTGCGCTTCCGACTTTGTGCCCCTCGGTTACGCATTCCCATCGACTAGTGCGAGAAGCAGTGTGTCTGTCTCAGTTGTCTGAAGCACTTCAGAGAGCTGGTACACCCATCGGGGGGAACACGAGGTTGGAGGGCGCAGGGGTGGGGGTGCAAGTGTTGGAACGCGGCCAGCAGTGGACGGAACCGGCGCTGATGTGTGGAAACCCGAAAGTCGGAACTTGTGGCATCTACCCCGTAGGTCTCAAAATTTCTATTATTATTTTAACAGTTTAGCTTTGTTAGGGGATTGTTTTTTAATTGTTGAATTTTCATTTTATTTTCATTTATTTCAGGTAACAACTTACAATTGAACACAAGAGAAACAACTCATACTGTAGTTTCATAAATATGAACAGAATAAAAGAGAGAAAGAGAAAAAATATATAATTTTGCCTGAAAGGGAGTGGGGAGAAGAAAATATATTTTATCCCACCCCATCTCTAACATATAAAACACAAAATATGCAGTACTTCCCACAAGTTAAAGTAACGCTATCTACTCTACTCTACTCTATTCTACTCTACTCAACTTTATTTATAAAGCGCTTTAAGAACAGGCGTTGCTGTATACAAAGTGCTGTACATATGTCCCATAGGAATGAATGTAGAAGAGGGGAAATGATCCACAAACTAGAAAAATTTCCATCGAAATTTTGGATGTGACTGCTGACTCTTGCAAGGTAAAAAAACAAAAAAATGGGAATGAGCTGAACAGTTTAAAATTTGAGTGGTTTTAATTGATCAAAAAAAGTGTAAGTTAAGCCATAATCAACTAACAGAAAATTAGTTACTGTCTCTTTAACAAATATGCACATTCACGCACAAACATTTCGTTTTTACCAGGTGGACGAACATTTTGCTTCAACTGAGTTCTATGAGAAAGCGCACACCTCGAACAAAAGGTTCTCACGACTCAACAGTTTAAGATATAGATTTCAGAAATGGCCCATTAGAACGGCAAGGTTTTGGGGAACACAAGCATGTTCTCATTTTTTTATTTCGGTTTGAAAAATGACCGAATTAGAGCAGGTTGAAAACATGTGACTTTAAAAAAAAATGACAAGAAAAAAGCGGCCAAAATTACATGGCCGACAAATGTGACTTCTTCTCGCTTGAAGTCAAATAAAAGGTACTAAATGACACCTTTGCTGTACAAAAGTGGGTTTGTCATAAAGAAGACCCTAGTGACTACAAAATGTCCAAATTTGATGTTTATTGAGCAAACGTGGCCACGGTGACGAGTTAAAGTGAGATCGTTCGAAATAATTTTTTTGGTCCCTCCACTCTGTCGTTGATTGCCCCACTCTAGCAGACGCAATACACACCAATGTAAAAGGCCTTTTTTTATCCATTTCACTCACTTTGTTTGAACCCGCACAGGAGGGAGAGCTTACATTCCTTAAAAAAAAATGTCGACACCTAGCTAAAGATGGGAAAAATTGCAACAAAATGAGCTAAAAATCATCTTGGTCGGTTAATTTATGTGCGCGCAGCGTGGCTTGGAAAAAGATGCTTAATTTGTGGATCATTCCCCCCCTTCTCCATTCATTCCTATGGGATTTTTTTGCCGTTTTTTTTTAGAATTGTGTCGCCATGGTAACTCGAAATTCCGATAAAAAAAAGGTCTCCCGCCGAGTTAGATCAAGACTTTTGATACCTCATTTGTGCCGGTACATTCAACGGTATGGGCCACATTTTGTCTGAAAAATTTGGTGGAATAAAGAAAAAAAATTAAGCACCTTTTTCCAAGCCACGCTGTACATGAACCGACCGATATGATTTTTAGCTCATTTTGTTGCAATTTTTCCCATCTTTAGCTCCGTGTCGAAATTTTTTATAAGGAATGTAAGCTCTCCCTCCTGTGCAGGTTCAAATAGTGTGCAAAATGGATAAAAAAAAAAAGCCTTTTAACATTGCCGTGTATTGCGTCTGCTAGAGTAGCGCAATCAACGTCAGACTGAAGAGACCAAAAAATTATTTCGAAAAATCTCACGCCAACTCGTCCCCGTGGCCACAATATTTGCTCACTAAACATCAAATTGGGACATTTTGTAGTCACAAGGGTCTTCTTTCTGACAAACCCACTTTTGTGCGGCAAAGGTGTCATTTAGTACCTTTTATTTGACTTCAAGCGAGGAGAAGTCACACTCGGCCATTCAACCCCATGTAATTTTGGCTACTTTTTTCTACTCATTTTTTTTAAGTCACAAGTTTTCAACTTGCTCTAATTCGGTCATTTGTCATCTGATATAAAAAATGAGAACATGTTTGCGTTCCCCAAACCCTTGCCGTTCTAACGGGCCAGTTCTGGAATCTGTATCTTAAACCGTTAAGTCGCGAGGGCCTTTTGTACGTGGTGTGCGCTTTTTCATAGAACTCAGTTGAAGCAAAATGTGTGCATGATGTGTCCAACTAGTGAAAGACAAAAGTGTGTGGGTGAAAGTGCATGTTTGTTAATGCATGATTGCAACGCTGTTTGCTGTTATTCCCAACACAGCTCGAGTTGACATTAAATGTCTTTTTATTAAAAATACACAGTGGATTCGCATTTGTTGTAGCAGTTCATTAATCAGAGTAACTCTCGCACAGTGCCAGGAGAGAAGTGGCAGTAATCTGCGGCGAGTCAAAAGATGTTCCGTCAAACGTCATATCAACGATTAAGTTGACGGACAGGAAAACACTTCCGTCAATGCTTAATTCGTCAATTTATCCAAGTTTCCCGCTGTCGTGATAAGCGATAATAAAAAATGAGCTTGATAAGTTTGCCGGGCGTGATAATTCTCAGCCATGTACGTGCATGTTAATTTACATACATCATCAACATTCGCGCTGGTGTGTTGCTTCTCTGTCAGTCACTGGGTAAAGCGCCTGCACCGACGGAATTTGGCGCATCAGATTCAGCGTGAGGGCTCCTGAGTAGTAAGGACAGCCATCATTTGGAAATAATGCGGATGCATGGAGCTGGGATCAAAGCCTAACACAACTGCTCATGTGTGGGAATTGTTTGGATTTATTTATGATATCATTATATCATATATTAGTTGAAAAATTATATGAAAACCGTAATGTTATCATTTATTGCAATAATTTCTGGGGCAATTCATCACCAAGCAAAATTTCTTATCGTGACAGGCCTAATCGTAAACAAAATGGGCGCCCGTCATTGAAGGATTGACTGACCTTCTGTCAATGATGACGGAATCTGCTAAATATCAGGAATACACCGCTGAACAGGGATATTCATACACAGTATATCAGTTTTACTTTCTTTTCATCATTCAATCACCCTATTTTTTACTTGTCTTTGTTACATGACTGATTTTTACTCCATGTACAGCACTTTGTAGGGAGCAATGGTTGTTTTAAAGTGCTTTATAAATAAAGTTTACACGTGGCTGTTACAGAAACAAGACATAAAAACAGTAATAGAATACATTATAAAATGTTCTCACGTACTAGAATTTCTGTTTGATGCATCGAATGAGGTTTTTCTATGAATAATTGAGATGTCCTACAATGCGAGTGGTCACTGAACACACCTTGAGTCTACTGCCAAAGGTGAATGACATAGTAGTAATCTACTGTATGTAACGATTATCGGTCGGTTGCAACTTTTGCAACCTCATCACAGCAAAGGAATTTCATTCCTGTGTCCTGTACTAGTATACTTTTTTATGATATTCTAATATTTTGAGATAGGATATTTGAGTTTTGTTTAAGCTGTAAGCCATAACCAGCAACATTAAAATAATAAAAGGCTTGCAATATTTCAGTTGATTTGTAATGAATCCAGAATGTATGACATTTTTGTTTTTTTTAATTGGATAATAGAAAATAAAGGACTTTATTACAAAATTCTAATTTTTGAGACAGTCCTGTAGTTGTCACTATTTATTTGTGTAAATATGGTCCCAGTTTGGTCACTAATAACTGCCTCTTCTTTTCTGCCAATGCATGTACCGGCCGAAAGCACTACATGATCAAAACTTACTCGCACTGCCACTCAAAGTCAGAGTACGGCCTGGCCTGCTTTTTTTTTTGCCAATGCATGTGCCATCTGAAACAACAACAACAACAACAAAAAGTGCCACATGATCAACCGCATCAAAGCGAAAACTCCCCGCTGGATTGGGAAAATCAAAAATATGGAAGAGGTCTCGCAATACTCGTCAGGAAATCATGGTGTTTGAGCAGTGATTACGGTGCCGTCTTCTTTCGATTCAGTCACCAACTAAAAGTGTTTTTATAGCGCGTGTGACAGGAGTCTGTGTGCACTCTCAGGTCATCATCCCTTGAGAAAGGTACCGTAAAAAGTTTGCCCGACGTGTTTTTTTTTTTTTTTTCCTGATTGTGTCTGGTTGTTTTTTCCACTATCCATCCAGTGTAACGCTGCGTGCTGAACCCAATGCCCTTCCCCTCCAGCCTCAGACTGCTTTAATTTGAAGGAGTGGCAGCTAAGATTTAGGAGTGACGGCCCGCCGCTCCTAAATAAATTTAAAAGAAACACTGATATTACAGAATCTCACAAACTTAAACGTTTTTTTTAACTTTACGAATTTCAGAATTCCTGGCTATGCCCGACAAACCTTGGCTGGTCTCCATCTCAGTCCTAAGTTGAAGCAGCTCCAACTCTTTGCTTTGAAGCTGCTCTGTCAGCAGCCTCTCACTCTCACTCTTCTCCTTTTTCTGAGGAAACAATGACACAGACATAAACTAATTTCAGAGACGGTGCAATTATAGCAATGCAGCAAACACCATCTGAGTCAAGTTAAAAGATTGGCATACGTTTAATAGGTTATGCAAAGTAATTTGTTTTGGAGATGTTATAAAATTCAGAACTGACAGAAGAAAAGAAGAACTAAAGAAAAAACAAAAGTATACAGTGGCTGGCGTGAGAGTGAGTGAAAATTAGGTGTCATGCAATACACAAACAAATGTACAGGTGGGTGCAAAATCCATCCAGCCATCATCTGACACTTATCCGGAGTCGGATTGCAGGGTCAGCTGCTTTAGCAGGGAAGCCCAGACTTCCCTCTCGCCAGCCACTTCAACCAACTCCTCCGGAGCGATCCCAAAGCATTCCCAGGCCAGCAGAGAGACATAGTCTGTCCAGCGTGTCCTGGGGTGTCCCGGAACACTTCTTCAGTGAAGCCTCCGGGAGGCGTACAACCAGATAGAATGAGAAGCTTTGTCAATCTCTAAGGGAGAGTCCGGTAAATGGAGAGCTTCGCCTTTCAGCTCAGCTCCTTTTTCACCACAATGGACCGATACAGAGTCCGCATCACAGCAGACGCTGTACCGATCTGTCTGTCGATCCCCCGCTCCATCATGCCCTCACTCATGAACAAGACCCAAGATAATGGAATTCCTCCACTTGGGGTAGGATCTCATCCCAGGCCCAGAAAAGGAACACCACCCTTTTCAGACTGAGGGCCATGGTCTTGGATTTGGAGGTGCTGATTTTCATCCCAATCTCTACACACTCGGCTTCGAAACGCTCCAGTGAGAGTTGAAAATTACAGCTTGAAGAAGCCAACAGCACCACATCATCTGCAAAAAGCAGGTAAGTTATGCTGAGGTCACCAAACTGGACCCCATCAATGCTTTGGCTGTGCCTAGGAATTCTGACCACATAGTTTATGAACACAATCAGTGACAAAGGACAACCTTGGCGGAGTCCAACCCTCACTGAAAACCATCGGCGTGCCCTTTGGAAAAGGGCCCTTTGGAAAAGTTTGGGGTTTTTTTTTTGCTTGTTTTTTTTTTTTTTTTTTAAATAATAAACACTTTACTGAGGACAGGTCAGTGTTGACACAATCTTAGAAAAGCTACATGATTAACGTCTATGTGTGTGTGTGTGGTTGGTGGGGTTAGCAGCTTCCGAGCTCTCTCTCTCGCACTCTCTCTCCCTTTGTCACGTGACCGCTAGCCACCGTTGGTCGCAGTGGGACAGACACAAACACACGCACGCATCTCCTTCCTCTGCTCCTCCACCAGCCAGATAACTTATTATGAATCCAGTGAAATTGTATTGGTTGTTTGCCCTCTATTTCTTAACTATAATCATTTTGTTGTGAAGTAGCATATGTCTCATACAGCACAAACAAATGAGCATAAATTAGCCGAATGGCCACCTAATTAGCTAGTTTAAAACGCTATATGCTAATTCAATGATAGATAATGTGATAACCACCACATAGTCAGACTAATGACGGTGAAAGGAAGCTCTCTGTGATCCATGTATTGAAAAGCATTGGACTTTGGATCATTAACAATTAAAATACCCCAATTTTTTTTTTATGTGCGTTCGTGCGTCTCTGCGTTCGGTCAGCAAAAAGTTGGCTCTCCCCAGTCTCACCCTCTGACAGTTCAAAGGAAAAGGAACCCTTCCACCAAGTGAACAGCTGATTTATCACCTGTGCTGACCAGCCACACCCATACCATGTGACAAACATCCAATTTACCAATCACCAATTCACCAAAAAATACTCTTCAGTGTGTGCCACAAAGACGGCACCAAAATGTTCCTTTTAAATATTGTGAACATGAAGACGACGATATTGTGGCAGTTTTAATATCACAATATCACGATATTGCCCTTATCGTTTTCATCCCTAGTAAAAACTGCTTTAAAATTTGTCATTTTATTACCGATAACTCTTCCTTTGATTCTGAATGTGGAGATTGGTTCAGTGCTGGGGCGGATCTATTCCTGTGGGATACAGAGGTGTGGGCCACCCCAAAATCAAGAAAAATCTAAAAAAGTCCTGTTTAAAAATAACTAAAAAAAACAAAAACAAAAAAACAGCTAAACTATAGTACATTGTTTTACCGTGTTTAATATCTTAACCGCTTATTCTTCACAAGGATAGCGGCGGTTGCTGGAGCCTATCCCAGCTGGCTTCGGGCAGTAGGCGGGGTACACCCTGAACTGGTTGCTAGCCAATCGCAGACATGTTTAATAAAGTCAGACAATTTCAAAATGGCCCTAGCATCCTTCGATTATTTTGTATGTGGCCCACAAAGGAAAAAGTTTGGACAACCCGGCTCTATAGTTAGAACTAGGGGTGTAAAAAAAAAATCGATTCGGCAATATATCGCAATATTAAATCGCGCAATTCTCGAATCGATTCAATAGGCGATTTTTAAACTTCCATTTTTAATGTAAAAATATTCAACAAAACGTCTTACTTCGGGTTAGGGTTCACACCTTAAGCATGGAAGAATGTTATATTAATGGAACATTAAACCTTAATATTTTATTTCAATGCTGTTCAAACATGAAACAGATTACAACCTGTATAAGACTTAAGTTTCAGATAAATAAAGAATAGATTTTTCATACAAATCTTACACTGGACAAGTTTACTGATTAGTATTTTCTAAATTTGAAGTAAAAAAAAAATAAAATAAAAATGCAACAAGTGACTTATAAATTTGTATCGGGATTAATCGGTATCGAATCGAATCGTGACCTGTGAATCGTGATATGAATCGAATCATCAGTTACTAGGCAATTCACACCCCAAGTTAGAACACAAGCTCCGGTCCCTTTTCTGAAATCCAGAGGCACTGTCTCCATTGTCCACGTAATGTTGTAGAGGTGTGTGAACCATGAAAGCCCCAAAACATCCAGAGCCTTTCGGAACACCTGGTGGATCTCACCCACTCTCTCAGCTTTTCTACCAAGGAGGTTTTGAACCAGAGATAGGAGAGCCCACCTCAGAGTCCCCAGACTCTGCTCCCTCAAAGGAAGGCATGTTGGTGAAATTGAGGAGGTCTTCTTAGTTAGTGGTCCCCAAGTCCAGTCCTTGAGAGCCCCTATCCAACTTGTGTCTTCCTCCTTCAACACAGCTGAATCTAATAATCAGCTCATCACCAAGCTTGACAGAAGCCTGATAACGATCCTGAACATGAATCAGGTGTGTTGGTGGAGAGAAACATGGAAAACAGGCTGGATAGGGGCTCTCGAGGACGGGACATGGGCACCCCAGTTCTATGTATTCTCCTCACCGACTCACGACGTCGCGAGTCGAGGTCGGCGGCACCCCATCTCCACTATACATAGTGTTAATGCACTACCCTGCCCCTCCACCCTCCTGCCTGCGTGGGTCTTCTCCGGGTACTCCGGTCTCCTCCCACATTCCAAAGACATGCATGGCAGGTTAATTGGGCGCTCCGAATTGTCCCAAGGTGTGCTTGTGAGTGTGAGTGGTTGTTTATCTCTGTGTGCCCTGCGATTGGCTGGCAACCAGTTCAGGGTGTACCCCGCCTACTGCCCATTGCCAGTTGATATAGGCTCCAGCACCCCCCACGACCCTTGTGAAGAGTAAGTGGTTCAATACTTAAACCGATACATTTTCCAGTCATATCACCCAGCCCTTTGTTGATGTCTATTTAAATAATTGATTCAATATATGTAAATTGAGAAGACATTTTTGCTGCTTTTCAACATGTTTGGAGATGCTGTAAAAATTTGTGGTGTTTTGAGTCTACAAGCAACAAATGTCACTTTAAGTTTTGAATATTTAAATGAATCGTGTCGAATCGAATATCTTATCATTCCCAGACCATTCTGCTCTGAAAGATATCGTTTTTCCAATCGAATCGCAACCTGTGTATCGAGATAGATATCGAAGCAGCCTCATGTCAAAAATTCCCACCCCTAGCCAGTACCCCGACGTACAAGCCCCCCAACGTGTCCCAGGTTGCGAGGGCCCTTTGTAGCTGCTCGCAGCTATAGGTAATTTTTGTTCTTTAATTATATTGAAGGTTTATAAAAACACATTTAAGTTTGTGTGAACGCCACAAGTGTAACCTCTGAATTTTTTTTTCTGCTTCAACCTCTGAGATATCAATTAATAGTAGGCATTAACCATATTGAATTTCCAGGAAAACCTCAGGTTTTCAGGGGTGATTCTAAAGTCCCCCAGACGTTTTAGAGACAGGCACTTTAGGCCTTAATGGGTTTTAAAGACAGCGTGAGAAGCTTACAGTAGCAGTAGGAGAAGCCAAATTAGGTGCCTCGGGCATCTTATTAGGACACGTCCTGGACACCACCCTGGCGAGGTTTTCGAGGCACATCCCACTGGAAGGAGGCCCCGGGGACGACCCAGGAAACACTGGAGAGACTATGTCTCCCAGCTGGCCTGGGAACACCTTTGGGCTCTCCTAAGAAGAGCTGGATTAAGTAGCTAGAAAGAAGAAAATCTGTACTTCGCTTCGCTGATGTCCCTGCGACCCCATCACGAATGGGATGGGATGGGATGGGATGGGATGGGATGGGATGGGATGGGATGGGGTGGGGTGGGGTGGGGTGGGGTGGGGTGGGGTGGGGTTGGATGGATGGATGGATGGATGGATGGATGGATGGACATAAGATTAAATAATACAATTTAATAGACCTCCAGGGATAATGTTTGCTACACTTTTCAAATGGGATTAAAAAAAAACCTTTATTTGAACAGTAAAACGCACCAGCTTGTTAAACTCCATTCGCAGGTCCTCCTTTTCAATATAGATGCCTCGATATGCGCTGAAGGCCTTGTTGACATACTGGGGACCCTCTGGAGCCTCAGGCTGGAATAGCTAGTGGAATACCAGTGATGCAAGGGTGCACAAAAATAGCCCGATGAGTGCTGGTACTAATCACCTTACACCACATCATACCTACATGAATGCTGGTTAAAAAGGAAGCAGATACGACATTAAACAGAAGAGATGCGATGAAGCTACTATGGTTCCGTTCACACTGCAGGGTGAGATGCCTAATTTGAATATTTTGTTAACTCCATGAAGTGAAGCATGTGCAAAAAGCACAACATCTAGTCGCATGCACCAAAAATTAGCTTTGTTTTCTTGGCGAACAGCGCTTAGCCACAAACTCACAAACTTCGTGTTGTGACATCATGAAGGCCGAAACCCTCATCTGAGCAAATATGAGGCAGGTCCAGTTAACGTGGTTGGAGGAAAAATGTTGAAGAAAAATCTTAAGAAAAAGATTTTCCAGTAGGTGGCGTAATCAGTAAGCTGAAACATAAGTTTGTAGATATCTTAAGGGCTGGACTCTCATCAAATGTGTGAAATGTTGAGAAGATAGGATTATCTGAGTCAAGTTAAAGCAGCTTTTATTGTCACGAAAAATTATCAGTCTTTGCGGCACTATAGCGGCCACGCCCTTTGGCGAAAAGATACAATATTCGGATGGGGCATGATCAACATCTTAAAGGCGCTGTCTGCCAGTTTCACTCTGGGAAAGGCACTATTTAAATACAGGATTTAAACAATCAAACTACTTCTCAATTTACAGATCAGGGCTTGTCTTCATTTCTGTTGGTGAGTTTGTCCTAAACCCGCACCCCCCCCAGCCTGTATTTTACCATTTTGTGTTTGTTTTGTAAACAGCGGGACGTTTCTGTGGGAAGACAGTATTTACAACCCTCCAGCCAATCGCAGAGCGGGGGGGGGGGGTGGCGTGTCGCAAATGGGGCGTCACTCCCGCGGCAATTTGAAAGCACGCACGGATTTATTTTTTATTTTTTTTCACTCACTCACTCACAGAAGCTTACGTGTGTGAATGAGTGAGCGAAGAAAAAAAAATCAGTGCGCGCTTTCAAATTTCCGCGGGAGTGACGTCACGCAGCTGACACGTTCGCCCGGCCCTGTTTTCCCAGAACAAATGAAAATTGCAAAAGTTCACTCTTCAAAAATAATATGGATTTTATTTTTTTTTTATTTTTTTTTAATTAACAGCTTTCTAAATTTTGGAAAAATTGAATCTGACAAGATTAAATGAATTCAAAAATAGGCATAACATTTTAAGTAAAAGCTAATGCGGGTTTCAATCACTCAACTACGATGGCATTAATAGAGTTAGCCTAAGAAATTTCCACATGGATAAAAAACATGTTTTAGTTAGTGTCGTTGAGGATTTACAAAAAGCATTTGATATTTTAGATCATGAAATATTATTGCATAAACTGTTTAAATATAGTATAAGAGGTGGTGCACATTAATGGGTTACCAGTTACTAACAAAATAGAAAACAATATGTTGAATTCAATAATGGACAATCAAAACACAGTTATGTGACTTGTGGGGGTGCCCCAGGGATCAATTCTCGGGCCAGTTCTTTTAACGTATGACAAGTACTAGAGAAAGAGTTTAAGAATATTATGATGTGGTTCAATGCCAACAATCGACAGACTGTCTACAAATATTAGTAAAACCAGATTTATGATTTTCATTTGTAAAAATATAGATGATGAAGCAAAACTGACTGTGCAAGGTATAGATTATAGAAATGGATAATGAAATAAAGATATTAGGTATTATTATTGCTGAACGTTTAACATGGAAAACGCATATAGACATGTCAATTCTAAGGCATCCTAAACCGTAACCGTTTTACACAGGGTTAAAGAATTATTATGCTTTGTTTTTGTTTTCTAATTCATTGATTGTTCCATACTTGCATTGAAAACCTAAACTGAACCCATTTTTCTTTTACAGAAACGCGCTATTCGTGTCGCGTCTGGAAGTGGATACAGAGACCACAGTAATCCATTATTTATTTAACTAAAAACTTTTAAATTTAATGAATTGATGGAGTTTTAACCGCCTTAAAATGTAAGTATGTATGTAGAGGTATGGAGCTCGGATGTAAGCCCTGTTGAGACCGATGATTATTTCAATCTGTTAAAGCTTAAAGCTTTTTTTAATTTTAAGTTTTTCTGTTATTTATTTTGTTTTTTTACTGAATAGTTGATGCATTGTGCCAGAAATGGTTTTGTATTCATTCTCTTGAAAATGTTTTAGTCTAAAATTAAGGTGATTATATGGTGGTGTTTTTTTTTTCTTCATTTAATATAGCCAATGGCACTCACCATAAATAAAAAATATCAATGAAAAAAAAAATATCAATGATCAATATGATCGGTATCGGCCGATCTTACTCATTGATGATCGGTATCGGTATCGGCAGCATAAAACCCTGATAGGAGCATCCCTAATTACAACCTGTTTATTAAATACACAGTTATAAGACTGAAGTTTTAGATAAATAAATAAATAATACTTTTTCATACAAATTTACAATGTACATGTACAAGTTTACTGAATAATATTTTCTAAATTTGAGTAAAAAATTGCAACAATCGACTTACAAATTCGTATTGGGATTAATTGGCATCGAATCGTGACCTATGAATCGTGATACAAATCAAATCATCAGGCACTAGGCAATTCACACTCCTAGACTTCAAAATATAATAAAAAAAGGTAAACAGTCATAGTGTACTGTATATATATATTTTTTTAATAGAAAAACTGAAAATATATCATGGTATACCGTTTTTGTGGAATAAAATACCCTTTATTGTGATAGAAGTTTTTTTCCCATATTGCCCAGCACTAGGGATTGGTACCGAAGGCGGTACTTTTGTGGTATGGACCGGTTTGGGTCGGTACTTCCGAGCACCGATTCACGTAAAATTAAACGGTGACATGTTTCGGTTCTGAAGCACGTCGTTTGAAGTTGTGACTGTGCGGCAGTATGAGAGGTGACAAGTTTCCATGGTGCACTTCAAATCAAAAACATATGCAGATTACGCACCCATCATATTGACGACACCCACTCGCGGCAGCCTAGACGGTCTGGAGTGTGACTGGCCGCGAGCGGGTGCAGCGGCCCAGATAACAGCTTGGATGTGACAGACCGACCGGCTCTGCCTCGGATCACAGCGCAGTGTTCACGCCGAGCCGCAGCCGGTGAAGGGACGCCTACATTTCCGGCTTTGGAAACGAGCGAGACTTTTGCGCCGCACATACGGTTTATAAAGGAGGAAAGCCTCCGCATCGGGCAGAAGCTGGAAATGTCTGCGTTTGCCGGAATCAGCGCACGAGAGGGAGGTGTCAGCCACCGAATAGAATCATTCATGACAGAAGGTACACGGCTTCACCATTGGTAAGATATATAGACATTGTAATTTGGATGTACTACTCTTGACCATATTTACAATGGCGAAACCTTGTGGCCAAAATGTAGCAAGCATTACAGACTATGTCGGGTGCATTCAAATGATTCATTTGAACCCAATTAGGGGTGTTAAAAAAAAATCGATTCAGCAATATATCGCGATACTACTGCACGCAATTCTCGAATTGATTCAATAGGCAGCAGAATCGATTTTTTAACATCCATTTTTGATGAAAAAATATTCAACAAAACATCTACCTTTCACACCTTAAGCATGGAAGAATGTTATATTAATGGAACACTTAGCCTTAATATTTAATTTCAATGCTGTTCTAACATGAAAAGGTTACAACCTGTTTGTTAAATAGAGTGGCTCACAGTTATAACATTGAAGTTTGAGATCAATAAATAATAATTTTTCATACAAATCTTACAGTGTACATGTACAAGTTTACTGAATGGTATTTTCTAAATTGAGTAAAAGAAATCGTAACAACTTGTAAATTAATTCATAACGGGATTAATCGGTATCGAATTGAATTGTGACCTATGAATCGTGATACGGATCGAATCGTCAGGTACTAAGCAATTCACACCCCTAAACCCAATTATTCTCTTTGTTCAAGTCATGTGCACTTCCAACGGTCATATTGAGTGCAAAGTGGGTTGGAACTTCAAACACATTGCACAGTGTGTGGCAGGCTTTATGTTCTGGTAAAAACAATTGCACAAAAAACAAACATAACACCAATTCTTAATTTATATATTTACTGTTTAACTAACCTTGTGTTGTTCATTGCACAGAACTTTGCGTCACACCTTTTTTCTAATACTAATTTATCTGTGTTACTTATTAGGGATGTAACAATATCCAAACATCATGATACGATATTATCACGATATGAAGCGCACAATACGATAATTACCACAATATTGTGGGGAGGTTGGCGATATTTAAAAAAGGTTACAATATTGTAAAAAAAAAAAAATAGCTCATTCTAAAAACAAGCACAAGCTTGTGCTTGTTTTTGTACATAACATCAATGTTATGTTTTATTATTATTGTTATGTTAATGCACACACACATTGAGTTCCTCCACGTTGACTTGCTTCACAGGCATATTACGTTCCCTTTCACCTGACAATTAGTGTAGATTTTAAACATAGAAGGGCCAAAACATCCCTAATGAAAATTAAATTGCACTAAAAAAAAAAACTAGCCACCAGAGGGTGCTAGAACTGCACAAATGGGAATCAACCTGACTTTTTTTTTAACAGATGTGTTGTTGCATTTAAATATTGTGAACATGACGACACCGATATTGTGGCAGTTTTAATATCACAATATCACGATATTGCCATTATCGTTACATCCCTATTACTTATCTGTAGTTATACTTAATTACGTAATTACGTAATTGTAAAATGTTATACATTTAGTTTTTACTGTATATTTCTGGCTCATTTGTTTTAAAATGTTACATTTTTGTTATTTGTCAAGGTTTATATATTGAAAAGTAATTGTTAAAATGATTAGAAAAAAATCTAACTGTTAAATAAACAATGATGAACATTTATTACATCCAAATTAATAAAGAAATGAGAAAAAAAAAAAAAAAAAAAAAAAAAAAAAAAGAGCACAAAAGTACCGAAAATTGGTAATGTTGAGTACCGGTATTGGTTCCTAGGTACCGTATATCGGTTCAAATGTGAAAGTTACCCATCCCTACCCAGCACTATTACATCCTATCACCGATTTTGCACAAAATGCTATCTAGCCCAACAGATCAGCGTAAAACCTATAAGTAATGCAAATACATCTGAGGGACAAATAGAATATATTATTTTATAACCACGTTTTGCAGGGTTTTGATTTTGCAAATAATTTCCTAAAATAATTCTCATTAATTTCCTTTACAAGTGGCCATTCCTAATACTTTCTAGAAATTTATCGGAAATTATCCACATCTTTGGTAGCCTAACATTAAGATTGCATTTATAGTGACATCCATACCTTGTCCTCCAGCTGCTTCACTCGTTTTCTAAGGAAATTATTATCTCGCTCTGTCTCTCTCAGTCGCTTTTTGATGTCTTCATAGGCTGTGACGAGGGCGAAATGAGAAGCAACTGATTCATCTCCAGCACACACTGATACTGGGCTCTCTCCCACAGCAGTGAAGGCTGTCTCATGTTTGAGGATGCAGATGTCATCATCCACAGCCTGGTGTTCCATGGCTGCTCAGGCCTTCTATGATGGAGATTGGAGACCTGTGGGATTAGAATAAAGAGATTTAAAAAAAAAAAAAAAAAAAAAAAAAAACAAGAATAAAGAGATTCCTTATAATATCTAATTTTACAACACCAAATGCAAACACTCACAAAGAAGTCAAGACTGTTTTTAAGATTAGTTGCTGCTTTGTGGTATCAGCATTGGGACAACACAACCACTAAGACATGGATAGACTATTAACTCTCTCTTTTTTTTTCTTTACTTTTTTTTTAAGACTATTAACTCTCTCATTACATATGACACATATTCATTCATATATTCGTCATTGTCGCTGCATACACATGACGTATATATACGTCATAAGGCTTTTTTTTTATGCAACAGTGTACAGGAGGGTCTGACGCAGTTTTGGAGTGAAGGATCAGGCTTGACTGCGACGTTAACAATGGCCAGCGGGTGGCAACAAATATAAAAGACAGCCACGATCACGCAAGGATCCCGTTGTAGAAGAAAAAAAAAAACAGGAAGTGTATGTTGGGGGGGGGGTAGTTGGAGTAATGCTGCGTTCTCACCAAAAGCGAGGGATGGCGATTCGGCGGCGCGTTTGCATTGTAGTCAATGGAGTTCGCGCACAACGGAACAAAAGTGCGTGGGGTGGCGCGGATGACGCGTTTCGCGCGCTGGGACGCGGTGCGCAGCAGCGAAAATCCGCACATTCGCAACGAAAATCCGCACATTCGCATATTCGTCGAAGTTAAAAAAATTCAACTTTTTTCGCGTTTCGCCTCACGGTAGCCAATCGGCTTCGAGTCCGGCCAACGTCACACACAGCATCCTCGCTATTTTCACCCCGAGCGCAACAACACGGCCAGCCGTGACAGAATGATGATCAAGAAAGTGCTGGTAAGTCTGTTTACTTGCTTTTGAACTGTACCGAGTTAGCAGCAGTGCTTATTATTAGGTGCGTTTCCATTACCCTCAGTTTTGCGCGAAAGGCATGTTTCGCAAAATTAAGCTGGTAATGGAAACACTGGATTTGCGAAAAAACTCTCAAATATCGCAAAAAAGTTTTTGCGCTCTCATGAGGTGGTTTTTGAGACGGATCTAAAAAGAAGTATTTTGCAAAAGTGTAATGGAAATACTTTTTGCGCATTAGTAGTCATGTGACACCCGCCCGGTCACGGAGGAAAGGACTGTAACACATTGTTTATGTGTATTTTTTATTAAACTTGCAATTACTATTTGTTTTGAGAATTATTCATTTCGGGTTTGTATTTTAGTTTTACATGCTGAAGTGATTCGGATCGGCTACTGCACGTCATGAGCATAAAAGAGAGAGAGGTGGACTTCCGGCTGGATTCCAACATGGCGGCAGCGTAAGAAGTGAGCTCTCCGACATCGAGACAAAGAAAGCCCGCATATCTATCAATTTGAGAAACTGAAGGAAGATACAGAAGTGTCATAGTAACGGCAATGTCAAAGAACAGAGGAAGAAGTCGAACGTCAAATAAAAGCGTGGATTTAGCCCTCGAGGAAAGGAACGAGCGTGCTAATCTAACAGGAGAGCCGACAAAGCTAACAGGCAAAGCAGTTGCATTGGCAATAGGGCTGCACGATATTGAAAAAACATGCGATATGCGATATGGGTGTTGATTATCGCGATATCGATATTATTGCGATATTTAACACATCTCTAAAATTACATTTTCCTTATCTAGTACTGAATAATAAGCTTTTAATGATCTAATCTACACAGTTGTAATTGATACTAAATTCACAAGGTTGCAAACATTTAACTTTTTAAACAATTGCTACCATAAACTTGAGAGGAAAAAAACACACACAAAAATATATATATTACTCCTAATCAGTTATTTTATTCAAGCATAGCCATGGGTGATAACCATGCAGAGCTTTAAAATGTAACAGGTATTCTGTGAATTAAAAATATAAATTCACAGTCACACATTGCTCAAACTGAACTCAGTTTTACATATTTTCAATGTTTGTTCAAAAATTGTAAACATCTCAAAACAGGAGCTTAAACATTTATGGTTTACTGTATTATTTAAAATAAAATATTAGAAAATAAAGTGCCCAAGAATGAGTGGTGTTCTCTATATTTAAATTAAATAAAAATAAAATCCTGTGTTTAAATGAAATGATGTATAATAATTCTTGAAAACAAAGTGCTCATAAATGGTTCCGTTGTGCGACTGGACCTTAGGTACGTGGTGGTAGCGAAAAATTCCATATGATGCAGCTGAGCCTTGACAGTCGTTACACATGCGTCGTACATCTGTGGAATGGCCACTTGTGAGAAGTAGGTTCGCGATGGCACCACGTATCTCCGGTCTACGTCCTTCATTTGATCAAAAAAAAGCTTCTTCATCCACAGTGCTAATCGGTATCATGCATTTGGCCACAAAACGTGTAACAGCTGCGGTAAGGGCTTTGTAGCGATTGGAGGTTTTCTCGTAAGGTGTGATGCTCGTAAAACTGTCATTAATGGTTGTCTGTGGGTTTGCTATTTTACAACTTGCCTTCGCGTCAGTAGTTTTGGGGGTCTTCGATTTGAAAGACTCGTATAGCTTCTTGTGGTTGTACTGCGTGTGGCTGTGTAGATTGGTTGTGTTTCCTCTTGACGTGGCCACTATTCTTCGACATGACTTGCACAGTACTTGCGTCTGTGACAAGTCATCTCTTCTGAAGCCGAAGTAGTCCCATATTGTAGACGTGCTATTTTTTTAGGCACACGTAGTTCATTTTTGTCGTTCTCGTTCATTTCTCCCTCTCCCGCGTCAGCCTTTGCAGCTTCCTCTATCCACGGCTGCGGAGTTGCTCACTGGTCGCCGTGGGCCGCTCTAGCCAATAGGAGAGCAGTATCTAGGGAGGTGAGTGACGCTACGTATTTAAGGTCGCGTCTGATTGGGTTAACTCAGACGCTAACGTGCAACCAAGCATTAAGAATACACTACCAAGAACAAAGTATTAATTTATTAACTTATCGCACGTCTTTGCGATGGGCCTATCGCGTGTGCCATCATCGCGATGGCGATATTTTTTCGATATATCGTGCAGCCCTAATTGGCAAGAGGAAATACGGAGCTAGCCGGAACTTCGGGTGCGGGAGTGGAAGCCAAACGCACTACGCGCCCGACCAACGAAACAGAAGAGTCACAACTGGTGGAGAACATGGCAAGCATGGAAACAATTCTGAGAGAGATACGAGAGTTCCGACGGGAAAACTCTGAGACCTTGCATGACTTTAAGGATGAAATTAAGAAGACAAATGATAGATCGACGACGTGGAAAAGCGAGTTGTGGAAGCAGAGGAACATACACACAACTTGGAGGAAGCTACAATGGAGCTCGTGGAGCTACAGAGGCGGATGGAGACGAGAATGGTTGAGTTGGAGGGTCGCGAAAGGAGGGAAAACGTCCGAATTCACGGAGTGAAAGAGGGAGCTGATGGGAGCGCTCAATCAATTATCGTCTTCGTCGAAAAACTCCTCCGGGAAGAATTGGACCTTCCCTCTTTGTTTGAAATGAAGATTGAAAGAGCACATCGGGCACTTGTTTCGCAGCCACCCAAAGATTCCCCGCTGAGATCCATCGTGATGAAACTACAAAGTTACCGGAGTAAAGAAGAACTTAGCAAAATCGCTTGGAAGAAAAGAAGCTTCAAATATGAGGGAAGGAAAGTATTTCTGGACCATGATTACGCACCGGAGATTTTGAAAAGACGCAAAGAATACGCAGAGGCGGAGAGTTCTACGAGGGAAAAATATCCGCTTCCAGACCCCTTTTCCGGCAAGACTCCGCGTGTTTTATGAAGGAGAAACGCGCGTTTACAACACAGCAGAAGAGGCAACAACTGACCTGGCGGCCCGAGGCTTCGAGGTGGAGACCGTGAAACCCCGGAAAATTGGGCTGAGCGAATTAAACGATTGGCGTGGACGAAGACCCGCACGGCGAACTCAAGCGGCGCAAAGGAGCCACCAATGGGATATAGACAGAAACTGCAAGCTTTCAGAAGACATCGGGACACTTAAAAATAAGGTTGGAACAATTTCTTTTAACCGGAGTTAGACCTGTTGGAACAACCGAGGTGAGAAACGTGTTTATATTTTGTTCGGGTAAAAATGTTGTATATGACTGCTTAAGGTTAAATGACAATCCTCATGAGAGAATGACGTCGGAGTAGTATAAACTATAGCTGACGTGCACCTATGACCGAGTCAGTTATAGAGAGTAGGGGGCCCTCTGCATCCCAGGAGCAGAGGACATCCCTCAGAGCAGACTGGAAACAAGAGCTCAGAGAAGGTCAACATTCAGACCTCACTTAAGGAAGTTTGTTTAGTAAACTCTTTGTTATTTACTTGTTCTATGTTTTGGTTTGTTTACCACATTTTCTGTAGCAAAGGGGGGGTGGGGGGTATGGAAGAAGGGAGAATGAATCAAACTTTATTTGAAATGTAGAATTATGACATCCAAAAACTATATTAGAGTAGTCTCATATAATGTAAATGGTGTACTCAATCCAACAAAAAGAAGTAAGATACAGCAAAATGAAAAATGAAGGGGCGGGGGTGATATTTTTGCAGGAGACCCACCTAACAGAGAAGGAACATGCTAAGCTTAAGAGAAATGGTTACAACCAAACATTTTCATCCTCATATAAATCAGGGCACCGGAGAGGGGTGGCTATTTTATTTTCAGGGAAGCTTTCATTTGAAAAGGAATTGATTGTGGGGGATAAGGAAGGACGATACATTTTGGTTAAGGGGAAACTTGAGGGGGAACTGATGACCTTTCTTAATATATATGTGCCTCCAGGCTCACAGTGGAATTTTTACAGACAGCTGTTTGATTTGATGACATGACATGCAGAGGGTATTTTGATTGCTGGAGGTGATTGGAACCAGCGTCTAAACCAGCAGCTGGACTCCTCAGGAGGAGGAGTACAAAATAGTGCAAATAGTAAAAAAATAAAGGATCTGCTATCTGAACTGGGCATGGTAGATGTATGGAGGGAGCTAAATCACTCCATGAGAGATTATACTCACTACTCATTTCCACATAACATATACTCAAGAATTGATTACTTTATGATGTATGCCAAGGATATGAATAGAGTGGAAAAATGTGATATAGGAGTGATGGATTTATCAGACCACAGTCCACTTTATTTAACATTCCGTTGGTGAGCAAAAAAAGACAACAATTTGGAGATTAAATTCAAATGTTTTAAAAGGACAAGAAAAGGAAGAAATTGTGAAAGAATTTGAAAAATATATTGAGGAAAATGATAATGGGGAGGTTTCCCCGGCAGTGCTCTGGGATGCAATTAAGGCAGTGATGAGAGGAAAGTTAATAGCTAAATCAGTACATCTGAAAAAATTAAGGCAGTTGAAACTTGATACACTAAAATCAGACTTGAAACGACTGGAAAGAGAGCATAAAGACAGTTTGGGGAAGAACGTAATTCAAGAAATCAAAAAGAAGAAAGCAGAGATAAATGACATTCATGCACAGGAGATTCCGAAAAAGCTGCTGTTTATAAAGCAAAGTTATTATGAGGTGGGGGGGTAAGTCAACAAAATTGTTGGCATATAAATTAAAAAAACAGGAGGCAAAAAATACCATTTATAAAATAAGGGACCCACACACGAGGTTGACAGTGAATAAAACTGAGGAAATACAGAAATGTTTTGAAAGTTATTACACAAATTTATATGCTCAACCAAGAGCATGTAATCCAATTCAGATGGAACATTTTTTAAAGGACTTGAAATTACCCCAAGTGACGAGAGAACAGAATGAGGCACTAATAGCCGAAATTACGGTGGAGGAAATAAACAAAGCAATTTCAAATCTTGAACCAATAAATCTCCTGGATCAGATGGGTATAATGCGGAGTGGTATAAATCATTAAAGGGTACACTGATGCCACTTCTACATAAAGCGTTCAACTGGGTGATGAAGGGGGGAGAAGTCCCTTATTCATGGAGAGAAGCTGTTATTTCAGTGATCCCGAAGGAGGGAAAAGATGGTCAGGAATGCTCAAATTATAGGCTCATTAGTGTTCTTAATCTAGATTATAGATTGTTCACATCCATTATAGCTAGACAACTAGAAAAAAATTTACCTGACATAATACATTTAGACCAGACGGGTTTTATAAAACAAAGACAGACACAGGATAATATTAGACATACCCTCCACTTATTACATCATATTATAAAAGATCAAAATGAGGCGGTAGTGGTAGGTTTAAATGCGGAAAAGGCTTTTGATTCTGTCCAATGGGATTTCCTCTATAAAGTGCTCGAACGGTTTCGGTTCCACGGGGTCTTCATTAAGGTTATACAAGCCTTGTATAATACCCCAACAGCCAGAATTAAGATTAACGGTAGTCTATCAAATTCTATCATATTGCAACGAGGCTGCCGACAAGGATGTGCGGCGAGTCCCCTTCTCTTTGCCATTTTTCTAGAGCCTTTAAGTAATTGGATAAAACAAAAGGAAATGATAACTGGGGTGGATGTGGGGGGAGGAGAACAAAAAATAGCTCTATTCGCGGATGATGTACTGCTTTACTTGACCAACCCAGAAACATCTTTCCCGGTGCTCATGACAACACTGGAAGAATATGGGCATCTCTCATGTTATAAATTTAATATACAAAAAACCCAGGTTATCACTTTCAACTACAGACCTACTCAGGAGATTAGGGATAAATATAAGATAAATTGGAAATCTGAAGAAATAAAATATTTGGGGGTTAGTCTGCCATGGAAGCTAGAACGGCTGAAATCCACTAATTTTGATCCGTTGATTAGAAAAATTAGACATGATCTTTGTAGATGGAATCTGATACCTTATATGAGTTTAATACAAAGAGTAGAGGTAATTAAAATCAATGTGCTGCCAAGGCTTTTATACCTGTTTCAGAGCCTGCCGGTGGAAGTAACAAGAGAGGAATTTAGTAAATGGGATAAAATGATTTCGAGGTTTATTTGGCAGGGGCAGAAGCTGAGGATCAGGTATAGAACATTACAATTACCTAAAAAGAAAGGTGGGGTTGCACTCCCTTGTTTGGAGAGCTACTATCAGGCGGCACAACTAAAGACGTTGTTGAATGTGTACAACCCTTCTTACTCGGCTCGATGGAAAGATATTGAGGCTAGTACATCAGAGGGTGTCCCAATTCAAGCTATAATTGGGGATAAGGATTTGAGAAAACATATTAAAGAGGGTGCAAACCCATGGTTGGAAGTGTCACTTAAGATATGGTTTGGATTGCTAGCCAAGGGTCAGTTGGGAACCCAGAGTAGACTATTGAGATGGATTGGATATGATTCGGAATTTGTTCCAAACAAAGCCGACAGTGGTTTTAAAAATTGGATAAGGGGACCTAAAATAGTTTGGGAGCTCTTAAAGAAGCAGGACATTAAAAGCTTTGAAGAGTTGAAAAACCAGTATGATTTATCTAAATGTGGATCAATACAGATATTTGCAATTATGGCATTATATAAAACAAATAAGGGGGGTGATCCTGGAGGGAAGAGGTTTGGATCTTATTAAGATATTCACTTTAGCATATGAGTCTAGGTTAGGGAAACAACTCATCTCTAAGCTATATAAGGGAATTGAGGATTTAAAGGGTACTGACTAGGGGTGTCACGATTCGCCAACTCCACGATTCGATTTAAATTTCGATTTTGGGGTCACGATTCGATTTTTTTTTCGATTTTTTTTTTTTTTTTTTTTCGCTCCCCCACTTTATAACACAGAGGCATATGCTTCTGTAGGCTAAGGCTAGTCTATGATCATTGGTTCTATTCATTGTACAGTAAATCTTATTTCAAAAGATCGGCTACATATAGGTGATGCAATTTCCATATTATTTTTGTGTAAATTTATGTAATATATGATAATTGACATTAGGCAGGAATGATCAAATTCAAAGAATTTATTTACAATATAAAGTTAACCGTCTTGTTCTTACTGAAGTGTAAAATAAAAAATAAAAAAACAAAACAAAAACAAAAACAAAAAGTCACAGTGGGTGCCTGCCATCTATTGACTGTTTTTGGTTACAACAGTGTGCTGTGCGTTCCTCTTAAAATAATGTGCAATGTGCAACAACAACAAAAAATATATTGTATCCAAAGTCATGGAACAAATACAGCCTGAACAAACTATATCCCAACATTTACAGTTGCTGGGCATACTGTAGTGTGGTTCAAGTACACTAATTAAATGTTTGAATCCAGCGTTTTCCAAGGCTGCAGGTCTGCTGCTATAAATAGACCTATGGATCTGGCGTTTCGCGCGAGCTGAAGTGTGTGGAAGTTTCACTGTAAATGAGGATGAAATAGTTGGTTGGACCGTTGTTTTCCCACTTCTAGTTGAATTTGATAAATCTAAATCTTTGTGATGCCTGCGTAAATGTCCCGTCATGTTTGTCGTGTTTCCCGTTGTTACGGCTGGCGGCTCGGGCCCGCCGCCGGCTCCGCTCCCCTAGTATGTATGTGTGTTTGTGTCGGCTGGTGCCCGTATAATGGTACTTCAGTTTGAATGCGCCAGCGCGACACTCTGATTGGAGGACTGTGCCAGCGCGACACTCCGATTGGACGACTGTGCCAGCGCGACACTCCGATTGGACGACTGTGCCAGCGCGACGCTATTGTGTATCCGTGTATTATACCCCTATTGGCTATTGTTGTTTGTGTCGGCTGGTGCCCGTATAATGGTACTTCAGTTTGAATGCGCCAGCGCGACACTCTGATTGGAGGACTGTGCCAGCGCGACACTCCGATTGGACGACTGTGCCAGCGCGACACTCCGATTGGACGACTGTGCCAGCGCGACGCTATTGTGTATCCGTGTATTATACCCCTATTGGTTATTGTTTCTCCTCCGTTCTGTCAGTTCTGTCAAATGCGGTTATTATTTGTTCACCTTCCACTTTCACTCCCTTGTCAAACCCCTGCCTGAAATTTCAATTAAAACTACTCAGATGTTAAAGTCGACCCGTGTTTATCTACTCTATATTTTCTGTTATTGTGTTACTTCCCTTCCCCTTGACGAGCCGGGCGTAACACCGTGGCCGCGCACATAACATATCTTGCAACTGTGGTCTTTTTATCGACAACGTGAACGTTGTCGACATAACTCACCGGGAACGCAAAATGTTTCCAAACTGGTGACGAGAGAAGCGGGAGCGGCTTGAAGCACCATTGCTGTGTCTGTCCGCGCTTGCCATCATGACTGCAGGAGAAGTCAGCTAACAAGTGCCGTTAGCTAGTAGCTGAATGGCTGCGTCTCATTTGCTTTCCTGGGAGGTGGCGGTGGCGGCGGTGGCGGCGGGCGCGGGGGGGGGGGGGGGGGGGGGGGGGAGGGGGGGGGGAGGGGGGGGGGGGCATCGAATCGTGTGTCCTCTCTTCTATTTCGATGCTCGAAATCGTGACGTAATTTCGATCGATTTCGATAAAAAATCGAAATCGTGACACCCTTAGTACTGACACATTGTATATAAAGGAGAAATGGGAAAGGCAGGCAAATACAACCATATCAGAGGATGAATGGGAAGAGATAAATGAACAGCAGTGGAGTAGAACTTGTTCACTGACTTGGAGAGAACATGGGTGGAAAAATATTGTAAGATTCTTCAGGACACCATCACAGACAACATATCGGGAGTGTTGGCGAATATGTGGGGCAGAAACAGCTAACCATTATCACGTGTTTTGGGAGTGCCCCTCTATTCACAACTACTGGCATGACTTGAAGACACACATGGATAAAATACTGTTGGTAGATTTCCCACCTACATTCAAGGCACTATACTTGGGGAGACCTAGAATCGCTTTTTCCAGATTTGGAGATGAATATATATATATATATATATATATATATATATATATATATATATATATATATATATATATATATGTATATATATAAAATAATGTTGGTGGCGAGTAAAAAAGCGGTAACAAGAAAATGGATGAAGAAGGAAGCACCCAGGGCAGAGGATTAGGTAGAGGTGATGTACAATATCTATGGGATGGAAAAATTAACATTTACTTTGAGACGGCAGGTGGACAAATTTGAAAAAAATTTGGAAAAGATGGAAAGACTATACAGGAGTAATAGGATGGGATTTTGTTTGATCTTAACAGGGGAAACCCCAGTGTTCGGCTACAGAAGTTAAAATGTTGTGGTGTTGAATGTTCTATTGTTTTTTTTTGTTTTGTGTTGCTTTTGTACTGTATTTTATTTTATTGTTTAAATTCCCTTAGGGCTATTGTATTTAGTGAACTTATACTACACTGTGGATATGGAAAAATTGGTTAACATTGCTGCTGTTCGAGGAAAGGACAAGTTTTTGAGTAAAAGACAGGAGGAATTATTAGGTATTTAAATATGGAATATATTTTAATCCTTTCACCTATTTGTTAAATTTTTGGGGGGGAATATTGTGTGTAAAAAAAGAAAAAAAGGAAAACCTATAACTATGTATATGTCTGTTGAAATGTCTGTATGTTCAATAAAGAAACAGTTACAAAAAAAAAAGAGAGAGAGGTGTAATCGAACGAGACTCCTTCGAAAAGTTGAAGGAGAGGAGAGCTTGAAATCCTGTCCTGCCATGTCTGGTTAATTTAGCAGAAAACATCAGAAACTTTTAATAATTTGTAACCCGCCTTTTACCCAGCCTCTGCATGGGAACAACAACATTTTAGGATTACAGGAAGGAGGAAGTACGGTGCCACTCGCTTTCGTGTCAGAACTGGGGTATCATCTCAAGACCTGAGAGAACAACTGGGCAAAACATCTTGGCTTTTCGAAATACTATATGACGGGGGCGGGGCATCAAATATTGCCTTTAAAATTTCATTTGTCCAGAAAGAGCAAATGCTTAATAACTCTCATGTTCAAGCTCCAAAAAATCTCAAACTTCTCAGGCAACGTATTAGTCACGGCCTGAAAACATCTATATGATAAAATTCAGTTATACATATAGCGCCACCTCGTGGTAACAATAAATGTCATACTTTACGCTTTTAGCTACTGTGCTGAGCTCGTTGAAGGGATCCAGTTGAAAATTGGTCAGAAAAGCCTTAAGATGTTGATCATGCCCCACACCGAATATTGTAACTTTTCGCCAAAGGGCGTGGCCGCTACGGTGACGCAAAGTCTGAAGATTTTTCGTGACAATAAAACCTACATTAACTTGACCGAGATGATCCTATCTTCTCAAAATTTCACACATTTGATGAGAGTCCAGCCCTAAAGACATCTACGAACTTATATTTCATCTTACTGATAGCGCCACCTAGTGGCATATTTTTTTCTTACGAATTTTCTTCTACGTTTTTCTCCAAACACGTTAACTGGACCTACCTCATATTTGCTCAGATGAGGGTTTCGGCCTTCACGGTGTCACAACACGAAGTTTGTGAGTTTTCGCCAATTGCTGTGGGCGTGGCTAAGCGCTGTTCGCCAAGAAAACAACGCCAGTTTTGAGGGTCTAAACATGCACAGTAGGGGTGTCACGATTCGCCAACTCCACGATTCGATTTAAATTTCGATTTTGGGGTCACGATTCGATTTTTTTTCGATTTTTTTTTTTTTCGCTCCCCCACTTTATAACACAGAGGCATATGCTTCTGTAGGCTAAGGCTAGTCTATGATCATTGGTTCTATTCATTGTACAGTAAATCTTATTTCAAAAGATCGGCTACATATAGGTGATGCAATTTCCATATTATTTTTGTGTAAATTTATGCAATATATGATAATTGACATTAGGCAGGAATGATCAAATTCAAAGAATTTATTTACAATATAAAGTTAACCGTCTTGTTCTTACTGAAGTGTAAAATAAAAAATAAAAAAACAAAAACAAAAAGTCACAGTGGGTGCCTGCCATCTATTGACTGTTTTTGGTTACAACAGTGTGCTGTGTGTTCCTCTTAAAATAATGTGCAATGTGCAACAACAACAAAAAATATATTGTATCCAAAGTCATGGAACAAATACAGCCTGAACAAACTATATCCCAACATTTACAGTTGCTGGGCATACTGTAGCGTGGTTCAAGTACACTAATTAAATGTTTGAATCCAGCGTTTTCCACCGCCGAATAAGGCTGCAGGTCTGCTGCTATAAATAGACCTATGGCGTTAGTTATAGCTTTCGCGCGAGCTGAAGTGTGTGGAAGTTTCACTGTAAATGAGGATGAAATAGTTGGTTGGACCGTTGTTTTCCCACTTCTAGTTGAATTTGATAAATCTAAATCTTTGTGATGCCTGCGTAAATGTCCCGTCATGTTTGTCGTGTTTCCCGTGGCGGAGTACAGTACTCGCACATAGCATATCTTGCAAACTGTGGTCTTTTTATCTATAACTGACATATGACATAACTCACCGGGAACGCAAAATGTTTCCAAACTGGTGACGAGAGAAGCGGGAGCGGCTTGAAGCACCATTGCTGTGTCTGTCCGCGCTTGCCATGACTGCAGGAGAAGTCAGCTAACAAGTGCCGTTAGCTAGTAGCTGAATGGCTGCGTCTCATTTGCTTTCCTGGGAGGTGGCGGCGGCGGGCGGGGGTTGTGGGGGGGGGGGGTGGGGGCATCGAATCGTGTGTCCTCTCTTCTATTTCGATGCTCGAAATCGTGACGTAATTTCGATCGATTTCGAGAAAAAAACGAAATCGTGACACCCTTAATGCACAGAAACTCATGAAACTTGGCACACACATCTGGCCTGGTACAATGAGCAATATTTTATTGTTGATTGTGCTATTTTTGAAAAAAAAGAATCAATAGCGCCCCCTAGAAATTTTTAACGAAGCAGCCCCGGTTGTACGTTTAAGCAAGAACGACGAATATTTTTAGGTGTATGAGGGAGCCCAAGACCTACATAAAAGTCTCTTGGACCCATATGCTAAAATGAACAGGAAGTGAGCTACGAATATTTGAATGTCCCATTTTTGATGATTTTTGTATATTTACAGGGGGCATACTTTTGCCCACTTCTTCTCCACGATTCATCCGACTGAGTTAAGACTTGACCTGGACCATGTCAAGACCTGAGCCAACGACAGGGGGGAAAATCTTGACTTTTCTAAATACTATATGATGAGGGCGGGGCATCAAAATTTGTGTTTCGCAATGAAAAAGGATATGCTTGATAACTCCCCGGTACAGCGCCACCTAGCCCTTGAGGCATAAAAAAAAAATACCCCACATACGGTATTTTGTACAAAAAATGTAAACTCATTCTAAGTGTGATAACTAAGTCATTTATGAATATTCTTTTAGTTTCCACCACTCAAAATGTTCACTGGCATCAGACTTATCCAAACATATATATATTTTTATTTATTTTTGATAGCCTCTATGGACATTAAAAGCAATATCGTGAATGAAGGATATGCTTAATAAATCCACAGTACATGCTCCAAAAAAAATCCCACACTTGACATGTATGCTTATAATCAAGGCCTGAAGGTATCTCTATGACAACATTCAGTTATAAATACAGCGCCACCTAGCCCTTGAGGCTTATATATATAAAAAAATAAAAATACCCCACATAAGGTATTTTGTACAAAAAATGTACACTCATTCTAAGTGTGATAACTAAGTCATTTATGAATATTCTTTTAGTTTCCACCACTCAAATTGTTCACTGGCTTTACACCAATCCAAACGTATGTACGTTTCCATCTTGTTTTATTCATTTTTGATTGCCCCTTTGGACAATAAAAGTAACATTGTGCAATGAGTACAACGAGCGATGATGTGTATATACACTTTTACAAAAAATACCAATCAGGGCAACTCATTGCCTAAAAATAAGAAAGGACGCTGATTTTTGCAGGTCTTAACAATCACCAAAACCCGTTGAGCTTGACACACACACTGGCAAAAAAATATTCTACATGTAAACGTTTATTATGCCATTTTCAAAGAAATTTTGCTTCCAATATGCCAGTACCCCAACGTGCCAGTACCCCAACGTGCAAGTACCCCAACGTGCAAGTACCCCAACGTGCAAGGACCCCAATGTGGCCCGGGCTGCGAGGGCCCTTTATACTGCTCGCAGCTCTAGTTATTATTATTCTCCGTAAACGATCGCATTTTTGAGGACCTAAACATTCACGAAAACTCACCAAACTTTGCACACTCCTCAGGCCCGGCGAAAAATTTTATATTATGAAGTCGTCATAACAACGCGACTCTATAGCGCCCCCTAGCGTAGAAAAATAAAAACCAAGCCTGGCACGTTTGAGCTAGAGCAACGAACATTGGCAGGCACGTGTAGCACCCCGAGACGCACAAAAAAGTCTATTGGGACCATGTAGCTAAAATGTACAGGAAATGAGCTATGAATTTTTTTATGTCCAATTTTGGCCTATTTTGGCACATTCACTGTGGTCATGCTTTTTCCCCCTCTGCAAACATTTTTCATCCAATTGACATCAAACTTGGCATTTATCATCTCAAGACCTGAGAGAACAACTGGGCAAAAAGTCTTGCCTTTTCGAAATACTATATGATGGGGGCGGGGCATCAAATATTGTCTTTAAAATTTCATTTGTCCAGAAAGAGCAAATGCTTAATAACTCCCATGTTCAAGCTCCAAAAAATCTCAAACTTCTCAGGCAACGTAATAGTCATGGCCTGAAAACATCTATATGATAAAATTCAGTTATACATATAGCGCCACCTAGTGGTTACAATAAATGTCATACTTTACGTTTTTAGCTACTGTGCTGAGCTCGTTGAAGGGATCCAGTTGAAAATTGGTCAGAAAAGCCTTAAGATGTTGATCATGCCCCACACCGAATATTGTAACTTTTCGCCAAAGGGCGTGGCCGCTACGGTGCCGCAAAGTCTGAAGATTTTTCGTGACAATAAAAGCTGCATTAACTTGAACGAGATGATCCTATCTTCTCAAAATTTCACACATTTGATGAGAGTCCAGCCCTAAAGACATCTATGAAGTTATATTTCATCTTACTGATAGTGCCACCTAGTGGCAATTTTTTTTCTTACGAATTTTCTTCAACGTTCTTCTCCAAACACGTTAACTGGACCTACCTCATATTTGCTCAGATGAGGGTTTCGGCCTTCATGATGTCACAACACGAAATTTGTCAGTTTTCGCGAATCGCTGTGGGTGTGGCAAAGCGCTGTTTGCCAAGAAAACTACGCCAATTTTTAGAGCCTAAACTGGCACAGAAACACATGAAACTTGGCACACACATCTGGCCTGGCAAAATGAGCAATATTTTATCGTGGCTTGTGCTATTTTTACAAAAATGACTCAATAGCGCCCCCTAGAAATTTTTAACTAAGCAGCCCCGCTTGTACGTTGAAGCAAGATCTTTGGAAATTTTTAGGTGTATGAGGGAGCCCAAGACCTACAAAAAAGTCTCTTGGACCCATGTGCTAAAATGAACAGGAAGCGAGCTACGAATTTTTGAATGTCCCATTTTTTACGATTTTAGCACATTTACAGGGGGCATAATTTTGCCCACTTCTTCTATATGTTTCATCCGACTGACTTCAGACTTGCCCTGGGCCATGTCAAGACCTGAGCCAGCGACAGTGGGAAAACTCTTGACTTTTTGGAATACTGTATGATGAGGGCGGAGCATCAAATTTTGTGTTTCGCACTGAAAAAGGATATGCTTAATAACTCCCCGGTACATGCTCCAAAAAATCCCAAACTTGACATGTATGTTTATAGTCAAGGCCTGAAGCTATCTATATGACAACATTCAGTTATATATGCAGCGCCACCTAGCCCTTGAGGCATGAAAAAAAAAAATACCCCACTTATGGTATTTTTACAAAAATTGTAAACTCATTCTCAGTGTGATAACTAAGTAATTTATGAATATTCTTTTACTTTCCACCACTCAAAATGTTCACTGGCATCAGACCTATCCAAACATACGTATTTTTTATTTATTTTTATTTATTTTTGATAGCCTCTATGGACGTTAAAAGCAGTATCGTGAATGAAGGATATGCTGAATAACTCCCCGGTACATGCTTAAAAAAAATCCCAAACTTGACATGTATATTTATAGTCAAGGCCTGAAGGTATCTCTATGACAAAATTCAGTTATAAATACTGCGCCACCCAGTCCTTGAGGCATAAAAAAAAAAAACAATACAACCCCACTTACAGTATTTTGAACAAAATTTGTGAACTCTTAAGTGTTATAACTAAGTCATTTATGAATATTCTTTTACTTTCCACTACTCAAGATGTTCACTGGTATCAGACCGATCCAAGCATATGTACTTTTTTTATTCAGTGTCATTTATTTATTTATTTTTTTATCGCCTCTATGGACAATAAAAGCAACATTGTGCAATGAGTACGAGCGATTATGGGTATATATACTTTTGCAAAAAAAAAAAAAACAGGTCAACTCATTCCCTAAAAATAAAAAAGGACGCTGATTTTTGCAGATCTTGACAATCACCAAAACACATTGAGCTTGACACACACATCACACCTGGCAAAAAAAATTCACATGTAAAGGTTTATCATGCCATGTTCAAAGAAATTTTGCTCCTAATGTGCCAGTACCCCAATGTGCGAGTACCCCAACGTGCAAGTACCCCAACGTGGCCCGGGCTGCGAGGGCCCTTTATAGCTGCTCGCAGCTCTCGTTATTATTATTAGGGCCCGAGCAGCGACTGCTGCGAGGTCCCTATTGTTTTTGTAAAAATTATTATTAGGGCCCGAGCAGCTACCGCTGCGAGGTCCCTATTGTTTTTCGATCGGATTATTATTATTATTATTATTATTATTAGGGCCCGAGCAGCGACCGCTGCGAGGTCCCTCTTGTTTTTGTAAGAATTCTTCTTCTTCTTCTTCTCCGTAAACGATCGCATTTTTGAGGGCCTAAACATTTACGAAAACTCACCAAACTTTGCAGTCTCTTCGGGCCCGGCGAAAAATTTGATATTATGTAGTTGTCATAACAATGCGACTCTATAGCGCCCCCTAGCGTAGAAAAATAAAACCCAATCCCGGCCCGTTTGACCGAGAGCTACGAAAATTGCCAGGCACGTGTAGCACCCCGAGACGCACAGAAAAGTCAGTGGAAGCCATTTGCTAAAATCTACAGGAAGTGAGCTATGAATTTTTGAATGTCCAATTCTGGCCCATTTTGGCACATTCACTGTGGCCATGCTTTTTCCCCCTTTGCAAACATTTTTCATCCAATTGACTTCAAACTTGGCATTTATCATCTCAAGACCTGAGAGAACAACTGGGCAAAAAATCTTGCCTTTTCGAAATACTATATGACGGGGGTGGGGCATCAAATATTGCCTTTATAATTTCATTTGTCCAGAAAGACAAAATGCTGAATAACTCCCATGTACAAGCTCCAAAAAATGCCAAACTTCTTATGCTACTTAATAGTCACGGCCTGAAAACATCTATATGATAAAATTCTGTTATATATATATATATATATATATATATATATATATATATATATATATATAGCGCCACCTAGTGGTGACAATAAATGTCATACTTTACGTTTTTAACTACTGTGCCAAGCTCTTTGAAGGGATCCAGTTGAAAATTGGTCAGACAAGCCTTAAGATGTTGATCATGCCCCACACAGAATATTGTAACTTTTCGCCAAAGGGCGTGGCCGCTACGGTTCCGCAAAGTCTGGTAATTTTTCGTGACAATAAAAGCTGCTTTAACTTGACCCAGATGATCCTATCTTCTCAAAATTTCACACATTTGATGAGAGTCCAGCCCTTAAGACATCTACAAACTTATATTTCATCTTACTGATAGCGCCACCTACTGGCAATTTTTTTTCTTACGATTTTTCATCAATGTTTTTCTCCAACCACATTAACTGCACCTACCTCATATTTGCTCAGATGAGGGTTTCGGTCTTCATGATATCACAACACGAAGTTTCAATAGCGCCCCCTAGAAATTTTTAACTAAGCAGCCCCGGTTGTACGTTGAAGCGAGATGTTCGGAAATTTTTAGGTGTATGAGGGAGCCCGAGACCTACAAAAAAAGTCTCTTGGTCCCATATGCTAAAATAAACAGGAAGTGAGCTACGAATTTTTGAATGTCCCATTTTTGACGATTTTTGCACATTTACAGGGAGCATACTTTTGCCCACTTGTCCTACACGTTTCATCCGACTGACTTCAAACATGACCTGGACCATGTCAAGCCCTGAGCCAACGACAGGGGGAAAAATCTTGACTTTTCGGAATACTATATGATGAGGGCTGAGCATCAAATTTTGTGTTTCGCAATGAAAAAGGATATGCTTAATAAATCCCCGGTACATGCTCCAAAAAATCCCAAACTTGACATGTATGTTTATAGTCAAGGCCTGAAGGTATCTCTATGACAATATTCAGTTATATATGCAGCGCCACCTAGCCCTTGAGGCGTGAAAAAAAAATACCCCACTTAACGGTATTTTTACAAAAATTGTAAACTCATTCTCAGCGTGATCACAAAGTCATTTATGAATATTCTTTTACTTTCCACCACTCAAAATATTCACTGGCATCAGACCTAACCAAACATACATATTTTTGTTATTTAGTTTTATGTATTTTTGATAGCCTCTACGGACATTAAAAGCAATATCGTGAATGAAGGCTATGCTTAATAACTCCCAGGTACATGCTCCAAAAAATCCCATACTTGAAATGTATATTTATAGTCATGGCCTGAAGGTATCTCTATGACAAAATTCAGTTATAAATACAGCGCCACCTAGTCCTTGAGGCTTAAAAAAAAATGCCTCACTTACGGTATTTTTGCAAAAATTGTAAACTCATGCTAAGTGTGATAACTAAGTCATTTATGAATATTCTTTTACTTTCCACCACTCAGTATGTTCACTGGCATCAGACCGATCCAAACATACATATTTTTTATTTAGTTTTTTTTTTTTTTTTTTTTGATCGCCTCTATGGACAATAAAAGCAACATTGTGCAATGAGTATGAGCGATGATGTGTGTGTATATATACTTTTACGAAAAATACCAATCAGGGCAACTCATTGCCTAAAAATAAAAAAAAGACGCTGATTTTTGCAGATCTTAACAATCACCAAAACCCATTGAGCTTGACACACTCATCACACCTGGCAAAAAAAAAAAAAAAATCCACATGTTTATCATGCCATTTTCAAAGAAATGCTGCTTCCAATGTGCCAGTACCCCAATGTGCAAGTACCCCAACGTGCAAGTACCCCAACGTGGCCCGGGCTGCGAGGGCCCTTTATAGCTGCTCGCAGCTCTAGTTCTTCTTCTTCTTCTTTATTCTCCGCAAACGATCGTATTTTTGAGGACCTAAACATTTACGAAAACTCACCGAAATTTGCACACTCTTCGGGCCCAGCGAAAAATTTGACATTCTGATGTTGTCATAACAACGAGACTCTATAGCGCCCCCTAGCATAAAAAAAAAATCAAAACCAAAACCCAAAAAAATCCCACACTTGACATGTATGTTTAGAGTCAAGGCTTGAAGGTATCTCTATGACAACATTCCATGATATATACAGCGCCACCTAACCCTTGAGGCATAAAAAAATATATACCCCACTGAACGGTATTTTTTGAAAAAATTGGAAACTCATTCTAAGTGTGATAACTAAGTCATTTATGAATATTATTTTAGTTTCCACCACTCAAAATGTTCACTGGCATCAGACCTATCCAAACATGCATACTTTTTTATTTAGTTTGATTTAATTTTGATAGCCTCTATGGACAATAAAAGCAATATTGTGCAATGAGTACGAGTGATGATGGGTACATATATTTTTACAAAAAATACCAATCAGGGCAACGTATTGACTAAAAATAAAAAAGGATGCTGATTTTTGCAGATCTTAACGTTCACCAAAACCCATTGAGCTTGACACATTCATCACACCTGGCAAAGAAAATCCACATGTAAAGGTTTATCATGCCATTTTCAAAGAAATTTTGCTTCCAATGTGACAGTACCCCAACGTGCAAGTACCCCAACGTGGTCCGGGATGCGAGGGCCCTTTATAGCTGCTCGCAGCTCTAGTATTATATTGTTATTTTATTTTCTAGTTTTACGAGGATCTAAAGAGGGTAATGGTCTGAGGCCATTGTTCAAATGAACGGCACAAAAGGAAAATGAAGTCTGGTTATTTGAAACGTCGTAAACTCGCTGTCTAACTGATAAAATCTAGAAGCTTCAGAGCGAGGACAGCATACTGATGAAAAGGTCAGGGGAACAGGTGAAGAAAAAAAAAAAAAGTACTGACTTTTACTGAGCTAAAAAAAAATAATGTTGACATGAATCAAGTTATACGAAATTATTGACTTGTTTTGATAGCTACTGCTGTTGCAGGCAAACCTCGTGTTCCAATGAAATATTTTGCAAATATATCGAGTTGCGTATGCCTAAGGTCATGCTTGCACCTCGACAAAAAATGGTGCGACCAAATCCTGTGCTGTGTGAGCAACTAAAAATGTTACTCGCACTAGTGCTAGTAGTGGAAAAGTTAGTGTTAGAGCCCTGGACTAGATGAGTTATTTTCGGCTGAAAAAGCATCGTCAACAAAGGATGATGGCGGCGATCAAGTTTCATGTCGAAGAAACGCTTCGAGCAGCCGTTGAGCGACGCTCCGCCGGCCGCGTCAACAGAGGACAACTACCGGGAGACCGGGAGGACGATCGATCATCATGACAATCATACCGATTTGGAGGATGACGAGTATAAGCCAGATTTGCATCCTGACCTTTCAGATGAGCGTGTGCCTTCAGATTGGAGATGAAGCAGCAGGGAGTCTTCTCCGAACCCCGCTCCAGAACGAGGAGGTAAGGCCCACTAACTTGCTAAGTTTCCCTACGTAGCTCACACTACGGGGGAAATGTCAATATGTAGCAAAAAAAAAAAAAAAAAAGACCGATTTGTGTATTGCCATTGTTATTGTTTTAGTTCTAGTCATAGTTTTAGAGAGAGGTGGGAGAATGTCAATATGTAGCAACAAAAAAACAACAACAACAGATCGACTGTGAACCCTGTGGTAATTTTACATATTTATATATCTATATATTTTTTTTTTTTATCAATTACAGATGCATCCAGCAGCCAGAGAGCTTGGCCTTCCTTTGTTGGTGCAATGAAAGGTGAATAAAAATAGCCTACTATACTTCATATTGCAGCAATAAAATATCTAATATTTGCAATTGTTTATGGTTCTACAATGTGCAGGTGGTGCATCTAGAAGTTGTGGAGATGGTTGGAGCTGGCAGCGAACCGGGTGGCAGCCGAAAGACACATGCACTGTCAGGCACTTATGTACATAGTTCACTTCGTTAGTTCAATAATTCTTTATGTTCAATACACTGTTATTTTTGTTGTCAAAAGCACTTTTTGTAATGTTGTTTTTGTTGTTTTATAGAAGGAAAATATTTAGATGTTTGAGGTGTCACAGAAGAAAAAATAGCGGTGTTACAATCAGTTGTGCTTGAAATGTCTGTTTTTACAAAAAGCACCTTTACTCCCATTTCTTGGCCAAAATTGGTAATTTTCGCAAAACCTAGCCATATTCAAACACTGATAACTAAAGAACGGACTAAGATACTTTTTTTTTTCTGTCGAAAGAAGAGAGTAATCTTTCTATTGGTGTGTCCCATGTTTTTGCAATAGAACTCAATATTCTGTGGTCCTTGCAAGATCAGTCAAAATCCAGGAAAACGGCTGGTATTGAGGGAGGTTGCTCCAGTGAAAATAGCTGGTATTCAAGGAGTTAAGTGTTCGAGGCATGAGACAAAATCACCCTAAAAGCATTTTTCATAAAGAGTACAAACAATGCAAAAAAATGTACAAATAATATGATTTCAATGATAAAAAAAAAAATAAAAAATGCATGAAGAAAATGCATGAAGAGGCCTTGTAAAGATGTTTTCGTGAATTGCGCAAGCTGTGACAGCACGACGTGCCTCTCGCTGTTCTTCAAAAACGTAACTCAGCCATACTGGAAGAACACAATTAATGGCCGCGTCCACACATTCGCCCACCAGTATCGCCGATTCTCCATGTTAGGTTTGTTAGTTTGCCACGGCATCTGTACTTTTGTCACAGCTGCATATGTAGCCCCTAAACACAATGTTGCTTTGTGATTGGCTCGAATGATTGGTGAAAATCAGCAGATGGATTCTCCAGAGTAGGAAAAAAAATAACCAAAAATATTTTTGTCAACATACATTTTATACCGGACAAAATCTAGACTAAAACCCTAATTAATAAAAAATAACTGGGACTAATTTAGTATGCAATTTCATCCACTGAAGAAGCAAAGAAAACGTGCTCCACTTAATAAAAACTGGATTAAAATCTCTGGACAGTTTAGTATCAACATCAATATATGCAATATATGCACACAGACAAGCCACGCACACAATAAAGAGCAGAACACAATCTTTCAAATGGTACCCAACATGTTATTTGAGTCATAACACACAATGTTGTAGTCAGCCTTGAAAATGAGTGAAAATGGTAGAAATCGGTGGGAGTCTAGGTGTTTTAATACAATCGTTAACGTATTAGCATCCACCTCTCATATGTACGGTAAATGCAACCACTACTAGAGGTAGGATCGAACCTAAAAAATCTCCTGCGAGCGTTATTTTGCCGTGAACACTCGGACCGAAAAATTCTTGGCCTGCTGTGAATACCACGATTGCTTATAGACATTTACAAGCATATATAAATGGCACAAATGTGCACGACCAGTTCGCTGCAGCGTCCTGATGGTCGTTTTGTCGAGTCAAACACATTTCACAGGGAGTTAGCTGAGCGCTTCATGACCACTAGGGATGTGAATTGCCTAGTACCTGACGATTCGATTCGTATCACGATTCACAGGTCACGATTCGATTCGATACCGATTAATCCCGATACGAATTTATAAGACGATTGTTGCGATTTTTTTCATTCAAATTTAGAAAATACTAATCAGTAAGCTTGTAGAGTGTAAGATTTATATGAAAATGTATTATTTATTTATCTGAAATTTCAGTCTTATAGAGGTTGTAATTTGTTTCATGTTTGAACAGCATTGAAATAAAAATATTAAGGCTTAATGTTCCGTTCATATAACATTCTTCCATGCTCAAGGTGTGAATCCTAAAAAAAAAATAAAAAAAAAATAAAAAAAAATAAAAAAAAATCGCGCGATGTAGTATCGCGATATATCGCCGAATCGATTTTTTTTAACACCCCTAATGACAACGTAGGCAAACTTCTTCCATTTCTCCACTCACCGTGACAAAATAATCCTCGATGGTGAATTATACAGGAAATATAAGGTACACTAGAGCTGCGAGCAGCTATAAAGGGCCCGCGCAGCCCGGGCCACGTTGGGGTACTTGCACGTTGGGGTACTGGCACGTTGGGGTACTGGCAAGTTTAGGTACGGCACATTGGAAGCAGAATTTCTTTGAAAATGGCATGATAAACCTTGACGTGGATTTTTTTTTTTTTTGTAAAAATACCGTTAAGTTGGTGTATTTTTTTTATGCCTCAAGGGCTAGGTGGCGCTGTATATATAATGGAATGTTGTCATAGGGATACCTTCAAGCCTTGACTCTAAACATACATGTCAAGTGGGATTTTTTTGGAGCATGTACTGTGGAGTTATTAAGCATATGCTTCATTCACGATATTGCTTTTAACGTCCATAGAGGCTATCAAAAATAAATAAAAAAGTACATGTTTGGATAAGTCTGATGCCAGTGAACATTTTGAGTGGTGGAAAGTAAAAGAATATTCCTAAATGACTTAGTTATCACACTTAGAATGTTTACATTTTTTGTACAAAATACCGTATGTGGGGTATTTTTTTGTTTTGCCTCAAGGGCTAGGTGGCGCTGCATATATAACTGAATGGTGTCATAGAGATACTTTCAGGCCTTGACTATAAACATACCTGTCAAGTTTGGGATTTTTTGGAGCATGCACCGGGGAGTTATTAAGCATATCCTTTTTCATTGCGAAACGTGTCTACAATTTTTGTAAAAATACCGTAAGTGGGGTATTTTTTTTTCATGCCTCAAGGGCTAGGTGGCGCTGCATATATAACTGAATGTTGTCATAGAGATACCTTCAGGCCTTGACAATAAACATACATGTCAAGTTTGGGATTTTTTGGAGCATGTATCGGGGAGTTATTAAGCATATCATTTTTCAGTGTGAAACACAAATTTTGATGCCCCGCCCTCATCATATAGTATTTCCAAAAGTCAAGATTTTTCCGTCTGTTGTTGGCTCAGGTCTTGGCATGGTCCAGGTCAAGTCATAAGTCAGTCGGATAAAACGTGTAGGAAAAGTGGGCAAAAGTATGCCCCCTGAAAATGTGCAAAAATCGTCAAAAATGGGACATTCAAAAATTCGTAGCTCACTTCCTGTTCATTTTAGCATATGGGTCCAAGAGACTTTTTTGTAGTTCTTTGGCTCCCTCATACACCTAAAAATTTTCGTAGATCTTGCTTAAACGTACAATCGGGGCTGCTTCGTTAAAAATTTCTAGGGGGCGCTATTGAGTCAATTTTGTAAAAATAGGACAATACATGATAAAATATTGCTCATTTTGCCAGGCCAGATGTGTGTGCCAAGTTTCATGAGTTTCTGCGCATGTTTAGACCATCAAAACTGGCGTTGTTTTCTTGGCGAACAGTGCTTAGCCACGCCCACAGCGATTCGCGAAAACACACAAACTTCGTGTTGTGACATCATGAAGGCCGAAACCCTCATCTGAGCAAATATGACGTTGGTCCAGTTAACGTGTTTGGAGAAAAATGTACAAGAAAATTCGTAAGAAAAAAAATTGCCACTAGGTGGCGCTATCAGTAAGATGAAATATAAGTTTGTAGATGTCTTTAGGGCTGGACTCTCATCAAATGTGTGAAATTTTGAGAAGATAGGATCATCTCGGTCAAGTTCATGCAGCTTTTATTGTCACGAAAAATCTTCAGACTTTGCGGCACCGTAGCGGCCACGCCCTTTGGCGAAAAGTTACAATATTCAGTGTGGGGCATGATCAACATCTGAAGGCTTTGCTGACCAATTTTCAACTGGATCCCTTCAACGAGCTCAGCGCAGTAGCAAAAACGTAAAGTATGACATTTATTGTTACCACTAGGTGGCGCTATATGTATAAATGAATTTTATCATATAGATGTTTTCAGGCCGTGACTATTACGTTGCCTGAGAAGTTTGAGATTTTTTGGAGCTTGAACATGGGAGTTATTAAGCATTTGCTCTTTCTGGACAAATGAAATTTTAAAGGCAATATTTGATGCCCCGCCCCCATCATATAGTATTTCGAAAAGGCAAGACTTTTTGCCCAGTTGTTCTCTCAGGTCTTGAGATGATAAATGCCAAGTTTGATGTGAATTGGATGAAAAATGTTTGCAGAGGGGGAAAAAGCATGACCACAGTGAATGTGCCAAAATAGGCCAAAATTGGACATAAAAAAATTCATAGCTCATTTCCTGTACATTTTAGCTACATGGTCCAAATAGACTTTTTTGTGCGTCTCGGGGTGCTACACGTGCCTGCCAATTTTCGTTGCTTTCGCTCAAATGTGCCGGGCTTGGTTTTTATTTTTCTACGCTAGGGGGCGCTATAGACTAACGTTGTTATGACAATGTCAGAATATCAAATTTTTCGCCGGGCCTGAGGAGTGTGCAAAGTTCGGTGAGTTTTCGTGAATGTTTAGGTACCCAAAATCGCGTTCGTTTGCGGAGAATAAAGAATAAAGAATAAAGAAGAAGAAGAAGAAGAAGAATAAAGAAGAAGAAGAATAAAGAAGAAGAAGAAGAAGAAGAAGAATAAAGAAGAAGAATAAAGAAGAAGAATAAAGAAGAAGAAGAAGAAGAAGAAGAAGAAGAATAAAGAAGAAGAATAAAGAAGAAGAAGAAGAAGAAGAAGAAGAAGAAGAAGAAGAAGAAGAACTAGAGCTGCGAGCAGCTATAAAGGGCCCTCGCAGCCCGGGCCACGTTGGGGATCCTTGCACGTTGGGATACTTGCACGTTAGGGTACTGGCACGTTGGGGTACTGGCACGTTGGGGTACTGGCATATTGGAAGCAAAATTTCTTTGAAAATGGCATAATAAACGTTTACATGTAGAATATTTTTTTTTGCCAGTGTGTGTCAAGCTCAACGGGTTTTGGTGATTGTTAAGACCTGCAAAAATCAGCGTACTTTTTTATTTTTAGGCAATGAGTTGCCCTGATTGGTATTTTTTGTAAAAGTGTATATACACATCATCGCTCGTTGTACTCATTGCACAATGTTACTTTTATTGTCCAAAGGGGCAATCAAAAATGAATAAAACAAAATGGAAACGTACATACGTTTGGATCGGTGTAAAACCATTGAACAATTTGAGTGGTGGAAACTAAAAGAATATTCATAAATGACTTAGTTATCACACTTAGAATGAGTTTACATTTTTTGTACAAAATACGGTATGTGTTTTTTTTTTATATATATATAAAAGGGCTAGGTGGCGCTGTATTTATAACTGAATGTTGTCATAGAGATAACTTCAGGCCTTGATAATAAGCATACATGTCAAGTGTGGGATTTTTTTTGGAGCATGTACCGTGGAGTTATTAAGCATATCCTTCATTCACGATATTGCTTTTAATGTCCACAGAGGCTATCAAAAATAAATAAAAATATATATATGTTTGGATAAGTCTGATGCCAGTGAACATTTTGAGTGGTGGAAACTAAAAGAATATTCATAAATGACTTAGTTATCACACTTAGAATGAGTTTACATTTTTTGTACAAAATACCATATGTGGGGTATTTTTTTTTTTATGCCTCAAGGGCTAGGTGGCGCTGCATATATAAATGAATGTTGTCATAGAGATAGCTTCAGGCCTTGACGATAAACATACATGTCAAGTTTGGGATTTTTTGGAGCATGTACCGGGGAGTTATCAAGCATATCCTTTTTCATTGCGAAACACAAATTTTGATGCCCCGCCCTCATCATATAGTATTTCGAAAAGTCAAAATTTTTCCGCCTGTCGTTGGCTCAGGTCTTGACATGGTCCAGGTCAAGTCTTAACTCAGTCGGATGAAACGTGTAGGAGAAGTGGGCAAAAGTATGCCCCCTGTAAATGTGCAAAAATCGTCAAAAATGGGACATTCAAAAATTCGTAGCTCACTTCCTGTTCATTTTAGCATATAAGTCCAAAAGACTTTTTTGTAGGTCTTGGGCTCCCTCATACACCTAAAAATATTCGTCGTTCTTGCTTAAACGTACAACCGGGGCTGCTTCGTTAAAAATTTCAAGGGGGCGCTATTGAGTCATTTTTGTAAAAATAGCACAATACATGATAAAATATTACTAATTTTACCAGGCCAGATGTGTGTGCTAAGTTTCATGAGTTTCTGTGCATGTTTAGACCCTCAAAATCGGCGTTGTTTTCTTGGCGAACAGTGCTTCGCCACGCCCACAGCGTTTCGCGAAAACTCACAAACTTCATGTTGTGACATCATGAAGGCCGAAACCCTCTTCTGAGCAAATATGAGGTAGGTCCAGTTAACGTGTTTGGAGAGAAACGTTGAAGAAAATTCGTAAGAAAAAAAATTGCCACTAGGTGACGCTATAAGTAAGATGAAATATAAGTTCGTAGATGTCTTAAGGGCTGGACTCATCAAATGTGTGAAATTTTGATAAGACTGGACCGTCTGGGTCAAGTTAAAGCAACTTTTATTGTCACGAAAAATCTTCAGACTTTGCGGCACCGTAACGGTCACGCCCTTTGGCGAAAAGTTACAATATTCGGTGTGGGGCATGATCAACATCTTAAGGCTTTTCTGAGCAATTTTCAACTGGATCCCTTCAACGAGCTTGGCACAGTAGCTAAAAACGTAAAGTATGACATTTATTGTCACCACTAGGTGGCGCTACATGTATAACTGAATTTTATTATAACGATGTTTTCAGGCCGTGACTATTAAGTTGCATGAGAAGTTTGAGATTTTTTGGAGCTTGTACATGGGAGTTATTCAGCATTTTGTCTTTCTGGACAAATGAAATTTTAAAGGCAATATTTGATGCCCCGCCCCCGTCATATAGTACTCCGAAAAGTCAAGATATTTTGCCCAGTTGTTTTCTCAGGTCTTGAGATGCTACATGCCAAGTTTGACGTTATTTTTTTTATGCTAGGGGGCGCTATAGAGTCTCATTGTTATGACAACATCAGAATATCAAATTTTTCGCCGGGCCCGAAGAGTGTACAAATTTCAGTGTGTTTTCATAAATGTTTAGGTCCTCAAAAATGCGATCGTTTGCGGAGAATAAAGAAGAAGAAGAAGAAGAAGAAGAAGAAGAACTAGAGCTGCGAGCAGCTCTAAGGGCCCTCGCAGCCCGGGCCACGTTGGGGTACTTGCACGTTGGGGTACTTGCACATTGGGGTACTGGCACATTTGGAGTAAAATTTCTTTTAACATGGCATGATAAACCTTTAAATGTGGATTTTTTTTTGCCAGGTGTGATGTGTGTGTCAAGCTCAATGGGTTTTGGTGATTGTTAAGATCTGCAAAAATCTGCGTCTTTTTTTATTTTTTGGGAATGAGTTGACCTGATTGGTATTTTTTGCAAAAGTATGTATACCCATCATCACTCGTACTCATTGCACGATGTTGCTTTTATTGTCCATAGAGGCTATCAAAAATAAATAAAACAAAATAAAAAAGTACATATGTTTGGATCGGTCTGATACCAGTGAACATCTTGAGTAGTGGAAAGTAAAAGAATATTCATAAATGACTTAGTAATAATACTTACAATAAGTTCACAAATTTTGTACAAAATACCGAAGTGTTTTTTCTTTTTCTTTTTTATGCCTCAAGGACTTGGTGGCGCTGTATTTATAACAGAATTTTGTCATAGAGATACCTTCAGGCCTTGACTATAAATATACATGTCAAGTTTGGGATTTTTTTTAAGCATTTACCGGGGAGTTATTAAGCATATCCTTCATTCACGATACTTTTTTTAACGTCCATAGAGGCTATCAAAAATAAATAAAACTAAATAAAAAATACATATGTTTGGATCGGTCTGATGCCAGTGAACATTTTGAGTGGTGGAAAGTAAAAGAATATTCATAAATGACTTAGTTATCACACTGAGAATGAGTTTACAATTTTTGTACAAAATACCGTATGTGGGGTATTTTTTTTTTTCATGCCTCAAGGGCGAGGTGGCGCTGCATATATATCTGAATGTTGTCATAGAGATACCTTCAGGCCTTGACGATAAACATACATGTCAAGTTTGGGATTTTTTGGAGCATGTACCGGGGAGTTATCAAGCATATCCTTTTTCATTGCGAAACACAAATTTTGATGCCCCGCCCTCATCATATAGGATTTCGAAAAGTCAAGATTTTCCCCCCTGTCGTTGGATCAGGTCTTGACATTGTCCAGGTCAAGTCTGAAGTCAGTCGGATGAAACGTGTAGGAGAAGTGGGCAAAAGTATGCCCCCTGTAAATGTGCAAAAATCTTCAAAAATGGGACATTCAAAAATTCGTAGCTCACTTCCTGTTCATTTTAGCATATGAGTCCAAGAGACTTTTTTGTAGGTCTTTGGCTCGCTCATGCACCTAAAAATTTTCGTAGATCTTGCTTAAACATCCAACCGGGGCTGCTTCATTAAAAATTCCTAGGGGGCGCTATTGAGTCATTTTTGTAAAAATAGCACAATCAACAATAAAATATTGTTCATTTTACCAGGCCAGATGTGTGTGCCAAGTTTCATGAGTTTCTGCGCATGTTTAGACCCTCAAAACTGGCGTTGTTTTCTTGGCGAACAGTGCTTAGCCACGCCCACAGCAATTCGCGAAAACTCACAAACTTTGTGTTGTGACATCATGAAGGCCGAAACCCTCCCCAGGAAATAGTCCGGCGGCCATCTTAGATCCGCAGTTCAGAGTCCTCCGCGCATTGAGAGCAGTGGAGACAGAGTGGTGAGACAGGGGGATTCGACTTTCAACCTGTTGTCATCTCTGTGTTGTTTGCGCCATCGAAAGCATCGTCTGTAAGTGCTACATTCACGGTGGAGGGTTATTTGGTGTTCTTAATTTTGTAGTTTGATGTTTGAACAAATTGTGCAGTTTGTAAACTTTACTGTGACTACTTTGAGATAGTTTGTGCTTTATGTTTATGCGGAGCTTTCAAGATGATTGTGCCGTAGCTCATTTACATGTAAGATGCTGATACTTTGATTTGGTTGATTAGGCAGTCATTTGTTGATGCACATTGTTTTATTTTCTTTAGTTTCACTCTGGTTCATCCTGGATATGACAGTGCTGCTCAATAAAGCACTTGGAGCTTGGACGCTACTTCCTGACTCCCATATTCATTTTGAATGGAGTTTGGCTCGCTGTTGACTTGTGTCAACATACACACGCAAGGGCAACAGTACAGTGAAAAGACGAGTACGCAGCTGGCCTGAACAACACTCGAGTGGCAGATAACAGTGAGTACAGAACACACACTAGAGTGGCAGATAACAGTGAGTACAGAACACAATGGAGCACAAACATGATCGACCAACTTCACATCGAGATGCAGCATCAGAAGTGGGCTCACAGCATAAATTAAGGTAAATTGTTCAGTGGACTTTTTGCTTACAAGTGCATGAAATCCACAACAACCATGGAGTTTGTTAGAAAGCAAACCGTTTAGCCTAATGCTAACAATGTAAAATGCCATCGATGGGCTAACAAATAGCATGATCTTCTAGACTATCAGTCACCGTAGCCGCAGCACAAGCAAGAGCATTAGCAGAGGCTGCACGCGCACGTGCTACATTCGCAGAGAAAGAATATACCATTAAAGTCGACAAAGCTAAAATGGAAGCTAAATTGGATGCTTTGCATCTTGAAAAAGAGGCTGCAGCAGCTATTGCTCAGGCGGAAGTGCTAGAAGCCGCAGCAGAACAGGAGAGCCAATCTATAAAGAACTATAAAGATGTCTTTTTAGGGCCAATAACACATGTAATCAATCAATCATTTCGAGAAAATGTGTTTCCTTCCTCCCTCAAATCTGCAATCGTAACTCCTATTTTTAAATCAGGAAATAGAAAGGATATTAAGAATTATAGACCTATTAGTATACTCCCGATAGTTTCTAAAGTAATTGAAAAGATTGTTGCTGAACAGCTAATTAAGCACCTTGATAATGGAAATATGTTGCATCCTATGCAATTTGGCTTTCGACCCAAACATTCCACTGAAACAGCTTGTTGTTACCTTCTTGAGGTAATTAAACTCAGCCTGGATAAGGGAGGGGTGGTAGGTGCCATTTTTTTGGACTTACGAAAGGCATTTGATACTGTTAATCACTCAGTGTTATTGTCAAAAATGTTGAGTTTTAATCTTTCTGGAAACACCATTAGCTGGTTTAAATCATATCTTGTAGACCGATCTCAGTGTGTTAAAATTAATGATAAAATCTCACAGTCTAGACCATGCACAACAGGGGTAATCCAAGGATCTGTATTGGGGCCACTGCTCTTTAGCTTGTATATTAATGATCTTCCCTCTGTCTGTGATGACGTAAATGTCCTGATGTACGCGGATGATACTGTTTTTTTCACTCACGGTCCTAATGCAAGCTCAGTTGCTGCTAAGTTATCCTGCGTAATGACTAAAGCAACTGAGTGGCTGAACAAGTCCCACCTCACACTGAACACAGAGAAGACTATTGCTATGTACTTCTCTAACAGAACAATCCCAAACGCTCCCCCAAACATATTTGCTGATAATTTTATGATCCAAAATGTCGAAGAGGTTAAATATCTAGGTGTGTCCTTAGATCCTACACTTAAATTTAATAATCATGTTAAAGCAGTATGCCGTAAATTAAAATTTAATATTTCAAACTTTAAACATATTAGGGATGCTTTATCCTTGGAAGCAGCAAAATCATACTTCAATGCAATGATTATTTCACAAATTTTGTATTGCCTGTCATCATGGTCTCAGGCTAAACAAACTGTTTTAAAACCTCTCAGAACATTATATAATCAAGCTCTAAAAATATTTGATAAAAAGCCAATGAGACACCACCATTGTAATATACTTGTAAAACATAATATGTTAAGCTTCGATAACCTTATCAGGTATTCTAATATCTGTTTGGTGCATAAAATTCTTAATGACGCAGCCCCACCCCCATTAAAAACATTTGTAAATCTGCGATCACAATCAACAAACAGGGTGTCAAGGTCTGCAGTGAGGGGTGATTGCAACATCCCAATAAGAAAGTCTGTTTTTTCTCAATCAGTCTTTTCTTATAAAGCTATTAAAGAGTGGAACGGGCTCCCCGACCACATGAAAAATAACATCAATTTTAATAACTTTTCACGCGCAGTCAAAGGCTGGCTCCTTGAATATCAGTCCTGTCCACACTTTTAGTACTTGGGTACATGTCCATCAGACGATACCCTAGTGGGTACCGTCTGATGGACACAGCCACAACTATAACTGTTGCTGCTTCAATAGCAAACATAACTACTACCTCTACGATTTATGTATTTTACGCGTGTTATAGATTTGTAAATTGATGTTGTGTATAATTCTGCCTCTTTTATCTTATAGGATATGTAATTTAACAATGCTGTATTGTGTATCTGACACTTCATATGTTAGTTGAATGTAATTTTGGTGCTCCGTATGTTGTATGTATGTAGTTTTTAACTGTTATGTAATTTTATTTTATGAGGACTACAGATGGAAATTAGCATATTGCTAAATCTGGTGCAGCCATCTTTTTAATGTTACTGTACACTGTCCTTTTAATAAACCAAACTCAAACTCAAACTCAATCTGCTCAAAGCAGAAAGAGCCCCTCAGTATCACATGAACGCGTCAGCGAGTACGTGAGAGACCAAACATCTCGTCTGAACCACCAACCCGACCTAGCTTTCAACTTACCACATGAGCCGGGTTACAAGCATTCTCTTCAGCTCTCATCTTATATTCCAAAACAAAGTATGGAGAGAAGCACTGATATGCAAGATAAAATCTACATCGATCCCGCAACCGTAATGCCACAGACAACATTAAACCAGCCCCACGACTCGCATTCATCGCTTAGACAGCATCAAGATGATCGCATCACAGAAAAATCAGATGGCTCATCTCGTAAAATGAAGAAAGATGAGTGGAGTCATCATACAAGGTTTAATTCTCCGCAATATAACAGAGAGACACCAGCTCGTCGCTCAGAGGCCTCAGATATGATGGAAATGGCAAAATATCTGGCACGCAGAGAACTCGTGAGCACCGGCCTGTTTCAATATAACGATCAACCAGAAAGCTACAGAGCATGGAAGTCGTCTTTCATCAATACAATTAGAGACCTTGATCTTACTGCAAGCGAGGAGCTAGATTTGCTATCAAAATAGCTCGGTAAAGAATCTTCAGAATATGTGAGACGCATAAGAGCAGTCCATGTTGGAAACTCAGAAGCTGCACTACAAATGACTTGAAAACGGCTCGATGAATGTTACAATGCACCAGAAGTAATCGAAAATGCTCTCTTTAAGAAGCTGGACAGTTTTCCTCGCATTTCGAACAAAGATAACTTAAAGCTAAGAGAGCTTGGAGATCTGTTAATGGAGCTACTGTCAGCAAAAGAGGATGGCTACCTCCCTGGCTTGTCTTACCTGGACACAGCACGCGGTGTCAGCCCCATTGTGGAAAATTGCCATACAACCTTCAAGAGAAATGGATGGTCCAGGGTTCAAGATATAAGGAAGATTACAATTACAAAGATTACAACCCACCATTCTCATTCTTCACGCATTTTATCTGCCATCAAGCCAAGACTCGCAACGATCCTAGCTTCCTTCTTTATGGTTCCTCCTCTCATTGTAATGAAAAAGCAACTAACAAACACAACAATTTTAAAGCTCCAGTGTCTGTTCACAAGACTAACATCTCCGATACGCCTCTTCAGAGTGAAGACGAATCTAAAAACTCTCCCGCTAAGCTCTGTGCTATCCACAATAAGCCCCATCCTCTAAAGAAATGTCGTGGCTTCAGACTGAAGCCTATCGAAGAACGTAAAGCAGTCCTTAAAGAACAAGGGATACGCTTCTGGTGCTGTTCGTCATCTCACATTGCTCGTGACTGCAAAGCTGTATTAAAGTGTGAAGAGTGCAACAGTGATCAACATCTCTCAGCCCTGCATCCAGGAGCACTACCATGGAAACCCGTCCCCCCAAAGCCATCATTCGAGCATGGCGGGGAGGAGAAAAATGAAGACGCTCCAGAGCTATCAGTTAATTCTCTATGTACAGAAGTATGTGTCGACAACCTTACAGGAAAATCCTGCTCCAAAATATGCTTAGTCAAAGTATATCCTGCAAAGAATCAGAGAGCGCTGTGACAATGTACGCTATGCTCGATGATCAGAGCAACAGATCATTGGCTAGATCAGAACTTTTTGATCTCTTCAATATTCAGGGGACCGCATCCCAATATTCATTGAAGACCTGTGCAGGCATGAAGGAAAGCTCAGGCAGGAGAGCATATGGTCTACAGATTGAGGCATCAAAAGGAGGAGTCAGTATTCCACTCCCCGAGCTAATAGAATGTAATGACATTCCAGACAATCGGGACGAAATCCCGACACCTGAAGTTGCTCTCTGTCATCCACACCTGAAATGTCTTGTCGAGGAGATTCCACCTCTCAATCAGCAGGCTCAAATCCTCCTCCTCCTTGGCAGAGACATCATCCAGGCTCATAAAGTGAGACGAAAGATCAATGGACCTGAAAATGCGCCATTTGCACAAAAGTTGGATCTTGGTTGGGTCCTGGTAGGCGATGTGTGTGTGCTTAGGCAACATACACAAACCCATTGTTAGCACCTTTAAGACGCACATCCTAGAAAACGGTAGACCTTCACTGTTCACTCCCTGCACCAGCCACATCCAGCTGAAAGAAATGGTCAGCTCCAACCCACTGCTCCAGTTCGACAGCTATAAAAGAAGCTACAACCAAAAAACAAACCGTGATGAACTTGGACTCACCGTCTTCCAGAGAACAGAAAATGATGAAAAGCTTGCTCTTTCGATAGAAGATGAGTTGTTCCTCCAGACTATGGATAACGAGGTCTTCCAAGATGACTCCAATAGCTGGGTGGCACCGCTCCCTTTCAGATGTCCGAGGACAGTTTTGCCGCACAATAGACAGCAGATAGTAAACCGTTTCACCGCTCTGCAACGGACACTCGACCGTAAACCGAAAATGAAAGAACAGTTTATCCACTTCATGCAGAATCTGTTTGACCGTAACCACGCGGAGCCTGCACCCCAACTGCCAAAGGGAAAAGAGCATTGGTACTTGCCCACCTTTGGAGTCTACCATCCGAGAAAGCCGGATCAAATTAGAGTAGTTTTTGACTCCAGCGCACAGCAAGATGGCGTCTCTCTCAACAGCGTGCTGCTCACTGGGCCGGACTTGGCTAACAGTCTCCTTGGAGTCCTGATACGGTTCAGGAAAGAACGTGTCGCAGTGACTGCGGACATACAACATATGTTTCATTGTTTGGTCGTGAGAGGAGATCGCAGAGATTACCTCCGCTTCCTCTGGTTTCGCGACAACGATCCCAAGAAAGATGTCGTCGAATACAGGATGAGAGTCCATGTGTTCGGGAACAGCCCTTCGCCAGCAGTGGCCACCTACGGCCTAAGAAGGGCAGCTGCCAAAGGTGTGCAAAAACACGGCTCAGACACCAGACGAGTAATAGAACGGGAGTTCTATGTAGATGATCTACTCATCTCACTGCAAACAGAAGAGCAAACAATCAGCCTCTGTAAAGAGAACACAAGCATCTCTCGCTGAGTCGAATTTGAGGCTTCATAAGATCTTGTCAAACAGCTTAGAAGTCTTAAGGGCGTTTCCAGTAGAAGACCGGGAAAAAACCGTCCAAGACCTCACATTTGGTGGTGAAGAGGCCCCCATACAACGCAGTCTGGGTTTAATCTGGGAAATCAGTAAAGACATCTTTACCTTTCAGACGTCCGTTGAGGAGAAGCCATTCACACGTCGTGGCGTTCTCTCAACAATCAACAGCTTGTTTGATCCCTTAGGATTCGCAGCTCCTGTTACGATTCAAGGGAAATTCTTGCTCCGCGAGCTGGCTACGGAAGCAACCGATTGGGATGCTCCCCTCCCACAGGAGAAATGCAGTGCATGGGAAATGTGGAAAGACTCACTTAAAGATCTACAAGAACTTCACATTCCTCGTGCCTACACAGTCATTTCTCTCTCAACTGCCATGCGAAAGAGAATCTGTATCTTTTCAGATGCCTCAACCAAAGCCATCGGTGCTGTAGCATACCTCAGGACATCCACGGAAGATGGTAGAGTCGACGTTGGCTTCATCCTTGGGAAGGCGAAGCTAGCACCATCCTCCAAGCCCACCATACCGCGATTAGAATTATGCGCTGCTGTCTTAGCCATCGAGATGGCAGAGCTCATCGTGGAAGAAATTGACTTCAAGCCAGATGATGTGACTTTCTACTGCGACAGTAAGGTCGTACTTGGCTATATATACAACCAATCCAAAAGGTTCTATGTTTACGTCCACAATAGAGTCCAGAGAATACGACAATCCTCACATCCAAAACAGTGGAAATATGTGTCCACAGAAGATAACCCGGCTGATCACGCTTCCAGATCGACGCCAGCTTCTCAACTAGTCCATACCAACTGGTTTACAGGACCAACATTCCTGCATAATCCAAAAGAAACCTCCTGTGTACGAGAAGGGACATTCGAGCTTATAGACCCCGACACGGATATAGAAATCCGTCCTCAAGTGGCAACCTTTACCACTAGTACGACAGACAAGCAGCTTAACCCCAAGAGGTTCGAAAGATTCTCTTCCTGGAGCTCCTTGCAGAGAGCAATTGCTACACTTATTCACGTAGCTCAATCCTTCCAGTCAACTACCCATCAAAGCAGTAGCTGCAACGGATGGCACAGATGTTCAAGACCTCACTCCGCACGAGAACTCACCAAAGCAGCCAACATAATAATCCAATCAGTGCAAAAGACAACATATCCTGAAGTGGACATACTTTACAAAAGTGATGTCGTCAACAAGAACAGTTCACTGGCTAAGCTAAACCCTTTCCTGGACAAAGATGGTCTACTCCGAGTTGGAGGGAGACTAAAGCTGGCAGACATGAGTAGTTTGGAGAAGAATCCAGTCATCCTTCCTGCTAAGCACCACGTGTCAACACTGCTCATACGACATTATCATAAACAAGTGCAGCACCAAGGACGCACATTCACAGAGGGAGCTGTCCGAGCTGCTGGAATATGGTTAGTTGGAGGCAAGAGAAGAATTAGCAGCATCATTCACGAATGCGTAGTATGCTGCAAATTAAGAGGCAAGCTAGAGCGACAAAAGATGTCGGACTTACCAGTGGAACGGTTGAGTACCTCACCACCCTTTGCCTACACTGGCCTCGATGTCTTTGGACCTTGGAATGTAACTTCAAGGCGTACAAGAGGAGGTTCAGCTAACAGCAAGCACTGGGCGATACTTTTTAAGTGTCTGAGTACACGTGCCGTCCACATCGAAGTCATTGAAAGCATGGATGCTTCAAGCTGTATCAACTCACTTCGACGTTTCTTTGCCATCCGTGGTCCCTCGGCACAGCTGCATTCAGACTGTGGAACCAACTTTGTTGGTGCCTGCAACGAACTGCAGTTCCACCAGGTCATTCAAGAACCCAAAGTTCAAAGGTATGTCAACAGTTAAGGTTGTTCCTGGATTTTCAATCCACCACACTCTTCACACATGGGAGGCGCATGGGAGCGCATGATAGGTGTGGCACGGAGAATACTGGACGCAATGCTAATGCATACATGTGGGGCAAGCTTAACCCATGAAGTTCTATCTACGTTGATGGCAGAAGTCACAATGATTATGAACTCCAGACCCTTGGTTCCCATCTCTACGGATGCAGACTTGCCTCAGATACTCACTCCTATGATGCTACTCACCCAGAAGGGTAGCGTCCCACCTCCACCTGGAACGTTCGACAAGAAAGATCTCTACAAACAGCAATGGAGGCAGGTGCAGAGGCTCGCAGACCAGTTCTGGACGCGATGGAAGAGGGAGTATCTGCAGACACTTCAAACCAGGAACAAGTGGCAAGAATCATGTCCCAACATTACAACAGGGGACATTGTTCTGCTGAAAGACAACGCTGCAGCAAGAAACGACTGGCCCATGGCTGTGATTACTAACGTCTTCCCCAGCAGTGATGGAAGAGTTCGTAAAGTGGAGCTCAAGGTGAACAAACAGGGATCAAGCAAGAAGTTTCTCAGGCCCGTCTTGGAGGTCATTCTACTTCTTAAGCAATAGAGACGTTTACATATAAACTGCCGTAACTTGGGTAATGTAAATTGTTTTTTTTGTGGCATCTTCATATATGCCAGGCGGGGAGTGTTCTGCCCTTTATTTTACAAAGTGCACCTTTGTAACTCTCTTATTTTGACACTCGGTTTGACAGGAAATAGTCCGGCGGCCATATTAGATCCGCAGTTCAGAGTCCTCCGCACATTGAGAGCAGTGGAGACAGAGTAGTGAGACAGGGGGATTCGACTTTCAACCTGTTGTCATCTCTGTGTTGTTTGCGCCATCGAAAGCATCGTCTGTAAGTGCTACATTCACGGTGGAGGGTTATTTGGTGTTCTTAATTTTGTATTTTGATGTTTGAACAAATAGTGCAGTTTGTAAACTTTACTGTGACTACTTTGAGATAGTTTGTGCTTTATGTTTATGCGGAGCTTTCAAGATGATTGTGCCGTAGCTCATTTACATGTAAGATGCTGATACTTTGATTTGGTTGATTAGGCAGTCATTTGTTGATGCACATTGTTTTATTTTCTTTAATTTCACTCTGGTTCATCCTGGATATGACAGTGCTGCTCAATAAAGCACTTGGAGCTTGGACGCTACTTCCTGACTCCTGTATTCATTTTGAATGGAGTTTGGCTCGCTGTCGACTTGTGTCAACATACACACGCAAGGGCAACAGTACAAGATATCTCCCACCCAGTGCATACAATTGAATTAACTCCTTTTGTGCTCAATAGAGGACATTCAGAGCTTTCCAATGATACCAAATGTGTAGTAGGGGTGGGGCTTTGCTACCTTTAATTGCATCATAAAAGAAAATGGCTTCCCTCAGTGCAAGCTGGAAAAGTATGTTTATAATAATTTTTATTGAACAAATTTAGGCTTTAAATGTTGTTACCATGTTTTCTACAAAACTCTTAAGAACACAATAAAGTATTGTTTGAATTATTTTAACTATTTGAGCCTAGCATTTAAGTTTAAAAAAAATATCTTCTGTAGTGGACACTGGACACATAATGGACTCTATGCACAAATAGCGGTGACGTATTTCCGGGAAAATTTATGAGCGCACCGCCCTTTCCGGTAGGGGCGATTGCGATTTGTTTTCCTTCAGAGAACATCACCAGTTGTCAGCGTTTTGGAGTATATTTTCGCCATTTTTTCTTCTGAGTGTGGTTGCATGCATTTGTCATGGCATCGAAGAAGAGGCGAGACGACAGTACACAGAGTAATCATTGCTGTGTGCGCAGATAGACAGGTTTAACTCTGCCTTGTTTTCTCCCCTCTTATGCTAACGCTAACCACCGGAGACACTTTGTGTTAACTTGTTAACATCGGCAGGGATAACTACTCGATCGCACAAGGGCGCCGTTTATTAACAGTAGAACCAGAGCTGTATTTTGGAAGTTAAACTTTGTTCATGTGCCTGCATGTATATTCCCATGCTGCCATTTTATTGTATTAAAAACATGAAAAATTTATTGAGTTATTATTCTTGACCTCTGACAACGCTGATGGATTTCCAAAGTAAACACGTTTCAGCATGTCACCATGGGCTGACATGAAAAAAAATAAACAGCAAGGAAAGACATTACATCTGATTCAAAATATTGACGACGTCGGTGAAAAGACGTGGCGAAGAGGAGGCTACAGACCAGAGAGGGTTGGTTGGTTTATTGAACATATTAACACATTGCAAAATATAAGTTGAACTTAAAATAAACAAATTGAAGAAAGAGAATAATTCATTAATGTCATAAATTACATGTTCAAAAGGAGTAGGAAGAAGAGCAATAAGTGATCTAGTCCTACTCCCTATTCTATCATGTTAATGTACTAATAAACTATTCTTATCTAATAACGTATCATTAAAATAAAAAAAGAAAAATAAATAGATATGGAACAATAAAAATCTTAGATGTCATGAAAATTTAGCCGGCAGGTTCCATCTGAAGATTCAACACCTCACCTACCTGACTGGAGAGGGGGGCGTAGGATATTTTGTGGACCCGTAGAGGAGCTACAATTACGATTCTGGGAGATCTAATTAGTAGTTTTAAAATTCTGATAGACATAGTGTTATAGCAAGGAGCGGCCCCTGTTCTTTTTGAGTGGGCTAAGGATTTAGGATTGGAGTTTTCAATCACTTTAACAGTGCGTTCTGCTGAAGTCTCCCTGCACCGGAAGGGCGGGTGCGCTCGTCCGGCGCATGCGGAAGTGAATTGTGCATATAGTCCATAGCTTATAAATAAAAACTTTTTTCAGAAATTTATTTTTGCAGTATTCCAGCTACTTCACAAAGATTGGGGAATATCAAAAATAAACATGATTGGACAATATATTTTTTATTTCCTGGTAGTCAGCAGGATAAAACTTTATTGAACAATTGTAAACGGATCCAGCCAACCTGACGTCATCGGTAGGTCACTATCGGTAGGCGACCCCGACACAATCTGGCAGCCCGATTACATCAGGTACTGACGCCGGCAAAATCGCTACTGTGGTTCTGACGTCACCTCGCCTCATAGACCAATAAATATATGGCAGAGGTGTGGGCTCAAGTTTCTTAATATTTGTCCAAGGAAAACAATACTGATATTACTATTACTGGAATCGTCTTTATGAGACTTGTCTGACAATACTGTTTTCATGTAAATCAATTAACATTTTGAGATTGTGCGCACAGACCTATGTCCTACAAAGTCGATACAAACTAGGGTTGACTGAAAAATGTACATAAACAAGCATGTTCAGTAAGTAAACAATCAACGAATCCATCATTTTAAACGTTTTGCTTACGCGAGATCTTGGACAAAACGTATTGACTTTGCAGTGACAAGGCATGAGACCGGCTTTAAACTGGAAGTATTTTTCAATGACAAGGAATTATTAACATATACTGTAGATAGGAAGGCGTTCGCGGGAGATCGTAGCCGAGATAGCGCTATGCTAACATCGTTAGGCTTTCTGCAGCATTCGGCAAAGGCAACCGTTTGTTTTGAGCACACGACTTACTGACCTTGTTAAATCGCTGTCCTCGGTTAGAGGTCTGATGTCCGCGGTACTGTCATTTATTATTTCTAAAAGCCCCGTTTTTTGTCAACAACAAAAAAAACAAAAAAAACAATGGAGTGACACTACACGCAGGAACCCTGACAGAGCAGAGAGAGGAGGAAACAAAAACTTCCGGGATTGACGCCACTGAAAGATAATCTTTTTCAAAACAAAAGCATATAATGTTTCATGGTCCGTGTCTCTTTTGGTCGTTGGATATTACGTTTGGAAATAGATATTAAAATAGAAAAATGACTCGTTATTTGATTTTTGTTTTAAAAATAGATTGAAATACAACTTGATTTTCTCATTTGGATGTCTGGAACGGGTAGGAAATGCTAATATCAGTTTGCTTTTCAATTTTTATTTCCTAAACGAAAATAGGATATGGCAGGAGACACAAATGGAAAACGGACAGTATTTTTTGGTTTGGATTGGCGGATGTTGTCACCGCGAGCATTTCTCATACTGGCCAGGAGATGGCGACACTTGCGTCTAAAAAAAACGATATCTGTGTGGTGATGAGAACATAATTCACCCACGGAACGTTGGGACGAAGGAGTTGGATGGGATGAAAGGATAAAAGGATGAAAGGATAAAAGAACAAAATGTTGGTAGGTCTGTGAGCCTCGCGCAGAGTGAGTTGTTGTTGATGATGTGAATAAAACGCCAGTCTGGCTCTGGACTTCAACACTCCGCCTCCGACTCCCGTCACTACTCGCAACATTGGTGACCCCGACATCCGCCTCGTTGACGTTTCCGAGGCTGAGAATTTGATCGAATTGAGCGACATGGCGAACTCCGCTGGTCTCAAGTTACCGGAGTTTTGGGAGTCGGCCGCGGCGATGTGGTTTGTACAAGCTGAAGCTCAGTTTGCCATCCGGGGAATTACGGACGATTCCACGCGCTACTACCACGTCGTGGCCGCGCTCGGGAGCTCCACGGCAGCCAGAGCCGTGAGTTTTATCACCTCTCCCCCGGCACGGGATATGTACGCGGGGCTCAAAGCGTACCTCCTTAAGACCTTCGAGCTGTCACGGCCAGAACGGGCTCGACGCCTTTTCGCCATCCAGGGCCTGGGGGACAGTAAGCCGTCCGAACTAATGGAAAAAATGCTGAACCTGCTTGGCGCGGAGGAGCCAAACTTTTTGTTTATTGAACTGTTTCTGCGCCACAAGCCTCCTCATGTCCAGACAGCGCTAGCGAATACTACCAGCTCCGAGCCACGTGCTCTGGCGGAGGAAGCGGACCGTTTTTTCCTGGCCGCCCAGCGTTACAACCACGAGGTCTTGGCTTCTGCGCGCGCCTTCCCAGTCCCGGCGGCCGCAACAGCACCTCATAAGGCACGCGCTGCGGACATTTCTTTTCCCCTTCTTGGCGCGGACTTTTTGTGTGCCCACAGTCTACTGGTGGATGTTAAAAATGGCCGCCTGTTGGACGCTTTGACGTTTTCCACTGTTGCTTGTGGGTGTGATGTGGAGACGTTTGAGGGCCTTGCCAGCCCGCTCTCAGATGACGACGTGTTCACGCGGCTTCTTGGAGAATTCCCCAGCCTGACCACGCCTACATTTGCAGCCACTTCTACCAAGCATGGGGGTCGAGCACCACATCGAGACCGTGGGCCCGCCGGTTCACGCTAAGGCCCGAAGCCTCAACCCTGATAGATTGGCCACAGCTAAGTCCGAATTCGCCAACATGGAACGCCTTGGCATAATTCGTAGTTCGGAGAGCCCGTGGGCCTCGCCTCTCCACATGGTTCCGAAGTCGGACGGCGGCTGGCGACCGTGTGGAGACTATCGCCGCCTCAATGATGCCACGACGCACGATCGCTATCCCGTCCCGCACATGCAGGACTTCTCTGCCCACCTGGCAGGTGCGAAGGTGTTTTCCAAGGTGGACTTGGTACGGGGCTATTGCCAAGTTCCGGTACACCACGCCGATGTGCCTAAGACTGCTGTGATAACACCTTTCGGACTGTTCGAGTTTCTCAGGATGCCATTCGGCCTTAAAAACGCGGCCCAGTCTTTTCAGCGTCTCATGGACTCTGTTCTCCGGGACATGCCGTTCCTCTTCGTCTACTTGGATGACATCCTGGTGGCCAGCTCCTCCATCGGAGAACACCTTTCACACCTCCGGCAGCTTTTCTCCAAGCTCAGCCAGGCTGGACTGATTATTAACCGAGCTAAATGTGTCTTTGGTGTTCCCTCCATCCAATTCCTCCGCCACCTCATCAACGAGGACGGCGCCACCCCGCTCCCGGCAAAAGTGGAAGCTGTTGCCGCTTTTCCTCGACCCAGGACGGCCCAGGGTCTCCGCGAGTTCCTCGGGATGGTGACATTTTACCACCGGTTCATCCGCCACGCTGCCCATGTGATGCACCCGTTTTACGACGCACTTAAGGGTGTGGCTCCTAACCGTGCGGTCGACTGGACCGATGTGAGAGTCAAGGCTTTTGAAGAGACGAAAGCCGCGCTGTCTCAAGCGGCCTTGTTGGCCCACCCGCGCCCGGATGCCCCGATCGCCCTCACTACTGAGGCATCCGATTTTGCCGTCGGGGCCGTTTTGGAGCAGCGCGTCGAAGGTGCGTGGCAGCCACTCGCCTTTTTCAGCCGCCGGTTGGTCCTTCGGGAGCGCAAGTACAGCACGTTCGACAGGGAGCTCCTTGCTGTCTGGCTGGCGATCCGCCACTTCCGCTTCATCCTGGAGGGCCGTGAGTTCACGGTCTTCGTCGATCACAAGCCGCTCACCTTCTCCATGTCGAAGTTGTCCGAGCCGTGGTCCGCGCGGCAACAGCGCCAGCTGTCGTTCATATCTGAATACACCACGGACATCCGACATATCGGTGGCAAGGACAACGTGGTCGAGGATTGTCTGTCCAGGGCAGCCGTCAACACGGTACAGCTGGGCCTCGACTTTTCCCGGATGGCGGCCGACCAGGCTTCCGATCGTGGCACCCAGTTGCTTCGGAGCTCCGACACCGGGTTGCAAGTTGAAAGGGTGGCGGTCAACGACTCCGGGGTCGAGCTGTGGTGCGACGTCTCCATGGGCTGGTGATAGAATAATTGTTGAATTAAGAATAATTAACTAACAAGTGTGATTTGCAGAAGATGATTTGATTGATTGAACTATATTGTTTTTATCATACATTTGCTAAGTTTTCATAATCATTCATATTAAATATAGTGTTTGCAGCGAGAGCAAAACTGCTCTTGAAGATCTGGACATTACGCATCCGTTGGCAATCGAAAGTGGCTTTGCATGGAACGTGATGTTTATTGAGTTTCTGCAATGTCATGATCGAATGTCAAAGAAGAACCTGGATGGAGAAGATAAGCGGTATCTCTTTCGCTTCCCCTCCCTATTTTCATTTTGTGTGTCAGGCAATCCAAATAAAAAGAGAGGGGGCAGAGGGACGTTTTAGAAGCATAGGTTTGAATTGTATGTCACAGTTCTCCTCTGCTCTCCTCGCTAGCGTGTTAAAAGGTATTACGGTGTCTTTCTCTCCTTTTTGTGTCTGTGTAAAATTATTATAAAAGTGTCAGTATTGATGAACCTGACATTTCTTTGGTGCCGAAACCCGGGACCCAATATGCCTGACGTTTCCGGGAGCTGAGTCGACGTCCAGGTAAAGACCTCGGCCGTGGCATTATATCCCTTATTTTGGGAACCCTGGGCTTCGTCTCTGCGCCTGGGAGCCAAGGGTTGACGGGTAACCCAGGGAGAGAAGACATCTTTGGTAAGTACTTCACCCGCACTTCGGTGGAGTATGAGTGAAACTGAGAGTCAGAGTAGACTTTAAAACTGAGAGTCAGAGTAGACTTTAAAACTGATGGTCAGAGATAGGGGTGTGAATTGCCAAATTTAGAAAAATACAAATCAGTAAGCTTGTAGAGTGTAAGATTTATATGAAAATGTATTATTTATTTTTCTGAAATTTCAGTCTTATAGAGGTTGTAATCTGTTTCATGTATGGACAGCATTAAAATAAAATATTAAGGCTTAATGTTCCGTTCATATAACATTCTTCCATGCTCAAGGTGTGAATCCTAACCCGAAGTCAGACGTTTTGTTGAAAATTTTTCCATTAAAAATGGAAGTTTAAAAATCGATTCACACACAAAAAAAAAAGAAAAAAAAGTTTTTAACACCCCTAGTCAGAGAAGACCCTAAAACCCATAAAAAGAGCAGACTCTAAAACTGAAAGTCAGAGTAGACTTTAAAACTGGAAAGGGCGGCGGTGTCCTGTTGCGCATAGAAGCTCTGCAGTGTGAATGTGTACAGTGTGACTGGAGGTTCGCTACCTCATGTGAACAGGAAATTTTGTGACAAGCTGTCTGAGGAAGCAAAGGCAAGAATTCTCCGCCACTTGTGGTAGAAGCTTGAGAATTACCTCAGACGTGAAGTAATTGTCGCCCTGTTCAAGGTTGAAAAAGTCAACATAGTCACCCTAGGTGAACCGTTGACTCCAAAATGGGGAAATCAAACAGTAAGCAGGCGAAGATAAAGAATCCGAAACAAAAATTAGCATGTAAGGATTGGAAATTCGTGGAAAGTCAATGTCCTGATAAAATAAAATATCTTAATAAATGGATAAACAAGTATAGTTTTGCTGGCCAGCTCAACACGGTAAAAATACTCGAGTTACAAGATAAAATCAAAACCACGCGAAAATGCAATAAAAAGCAAATGCAAAATGATGGGTATGACGATACCGAATTTTGGATGTTTATGGCAGAAAAGCGAAGTAGCGAGAAAGCTACACGCAACACCAGTGTTGCCACAGTTACCTTGAAAAAGTAACTTAGTTACGTTACTGATTACTTGGTTTTAAAAGTAACTAAATTGCGTTACTGATTACTTGATTTTAAAAGTAACTAAGTTAGATTAAAAGTTACTTTTTTAGTTACTTTCAGCAGCTGCCGATAACACCATCTCAACATAAAAATAATGCAGTAGAAACGGAGTTCCAAATACTTTATTGAAAGTGCATTTTTTAACATGAAAATAAAGGGTTTTTTTTATGAAAAACAAAATAGGCAGTCTCTCTTGACTTCTTGTAACGTAAATACTTTTTATAAAACAAAAAATAAAAATCTATCCAGGTTGAAAATGAAAATCCCCTAAATTCCTCTATTGTTTGTTTGTTCCGCTATTCCAATGTGTACACATGTATCAGTTTAAATATTTATTAGTAGTTATTGACAGTTATAATTGTTTTTTGGTTTGTTTGTTTTTTCTCTTCAAAATAAGGATCAGGAAAACAAAAGGTTGATAATTTAATGTTAAATATAAATATTTAACCTTTAGACAGACACCAACACAATTAAACAGAATATTTGCACATTGTGAAGTATTTCAGAAACATAAATTTAAGACATGAAATAAACCTACCGTCCAGCCAAAAGAAATATGAAGCCACCTTATGGAACAATAAATCTATCAAACACATTTTAACCACTTAATGTATGCAAAAATATTTCCAAAAGTTCATTTCCCTTTTTAATCAACAATTTTTGTATTTAACAATTGTTTTTTCTTTTGTCATCACTTTCATTTTTGGTTAATGTATGACATCTTTTTTTGTTTTTTTAATCTGAGACACGATGATGACCACAGAATCACTACTGTTTATATTTTGTTTTTTGGGCTGTCGTAATCGCGGGCACGTCTCAGTTCTCCTATCTGCTGCTCATGCTAGTTGTAGAGATAAGACAGGGAGCCACAAACTGAGAAATGAGATACTTGCAGTGTGCTTTTAGCTTAGCTGGTGTGTTGGCTGTGGGACATACCTGTGTCGTTTGAATCCATGCATTGGATCGTCACGGGAGTTATTCTTTTTGGCTCGCGCGCAGTACCAACGCCGGCCCGGGACATACAAGTGCACCGAGAGGACTCGATAGCCATGGGAAATACCGAGATGTACGGCACCGGGTTCTGCTAACTGTCTCCATTTGTATGTTGTCACTCGTTGCGCGCGCGCGCGCCGTGTCGCGAGCACGGAAACACAGAAGTAGCTTGAATGGTGATGCTACTGAAATGTAAACAAAACAAGTAGAGCACGGCGCAGAACTCTTGCTATTGTTATGAAAACCATAAAGCCTCACTCGCAACCGATACGGTCGTTTAGCTCCCCTTGACGAACGATGGTTCGGTCGAATCGTTTTTTTGTTCCACCCCTACTGAAAACGTAACTTGTCTGACGTCACTCCCCCTGGCGAGAGGGCGGAGACGACCTCATCCCATAATGCTTCACGGACCAGTTGAGGATGGAAATAAATTATTATTTTTTTACCACTTTTATGGTCCATAATGCACACTTTTTTTTTTTTTTTGTTGTGTGCCTGTTGGTTAATAAAACTAGTAGTAAAAGTATCATCACTTTTGTTTTGAATGTGCAAACCATTCATGACCAGACCATGGCTGAATTCAGTGTGGTGATCAATGACTTCTGCCTCATCTTCGTAGTTATCAGTAGTTGTTTGTGACTGTTACAACAGTGAGATAGTTTGCCTTCTTCATGACAATGTGGAGTAACGCATTGATTCTCTGGACAGTAACTTTAATCAGACTACTTTGTAGAATAAAGTAACGCGTTAGACTATTAGTTACTTTAGAAAGCAACTTTTTTGAGTAACGCGTTACCGGCAACACTGCGCAACACCCTCCTCATCGACTGGCGATGGGGGGGAAGGGCCTTCGAGGGCCACCAGGGCGAGAGGTGTTTTAATGATAAATTTAGGGAAAAAAACTAACGAGTTTAGAAACGGGCGACAGAGGTTTTATTAATAAGATGAGGGATGATAGTGACAATAAGGGGACTGAGAAAAAACCAATAGTTTGTTGGTGGTGTGGCAACATTGGTCATATCTCAAGACAATGCCCGAGGAGAAGGGAAAATGCTACGGCATGACTAGAACATTCCTCTCCTTCACAGACAAACATGGAAAAGATTGATGACAAAGGCGAGCCAGACCCTGAACTAAATTTTAGTGATTTATTGGCAATGGATGAGGTAAAACCTGAAATTGAGCTAATTGTAAATGGGAAAAGGATGACATTCCTTTGTGACACTGGGGCATGCAGAACAGTATGTAAACATGGGACACTTCTGACTGAGCTGAAAAAGCTGTTCAATTGCCAAGAAGGGTAGCGATATGAAAGTGTGTAGCTCACACCACTGGCACTGATGACGTCACCCTGGGGAATGCATTTGCTGATAAGACGGCCAAGCAAGTTTGCTATGAGGCCATTTTTAGGTGTCGCAGACAACACAGTACAAGATGATGTTCTGCAAAACAGCGTCCTACTCGAAATGCAACAGCAAAGACCGGCGCAAGGGAAAAAAAAAATGTGGGAAAATAAAGGGGAGACACTGATAAATGGGATTTATATCAGTAATGAAAATAAACCAGTTTTTCACAAAAAAAATAAAAATAAATAAATAAATAAATAAAAATAAAATAAAAATAAAAATCTTTTAGATGGGCTGCCACCTTAACTCATGGTAAAGTCCATCTGTCCACGGCCGGGATGACAAAAATGATTGAGAGACATTATACAGCATATGGGTTTAATTTGGATTCAAGATATTTTTGTAGAGCTCATCTGACTTGTTTAAAAACATAATCCATAAGGGAATTCTAGGCCTAAGAGTGGCCAGTTTCCCCAGGCTACGTATCCATTTCAAAAGAATACATAGATTTTATTGTGCTAAGCAAATGTGAAGGGAAAAATATTGCTTGGTCATAATTGATGCCTTTTTAAAGTGGGTTGAAATTTTTCCAGCATCACACCCTGATGCACTAACGGTAGCCAAGGCATTATGTAAAGATATAATACCGTGATATGGTATTCCTGAAGCTATTTATAGTGACAATGGAACACATTTTGTGAACACAATTATTGACAAGATTGGCAAAATGTTCCATGTTACTTTAGAAACACCATTGCGCTTACCCACAGAGCGTGGACTCAATGTATAGACCTAGTAAAACTATATGTTAATATAACTAGCGCGGCAGGTCTAACTCCATTTGAAACTCTTTTTGGGAGACCGAATAAACTGTAAATATTTACAACACAGTGGGAGTTGGACGATGAGGCTACTTTGGCAGATTATATGCGAAAAACGTTAGAGAAGCGGAAAGATTTAGAAATGCCAGGGGGAGTTTGTGCTTCCTCCTCACAGGAAGAGCTGACTGCGCCTGGAGATTGGGTCCTGGTGCGAGCCATAAAGAGGAAGCATTGGCATCAAGTGCTTCCCTGATGACTACACCAACAGCTGTCAAGATCGCAGAAAGAAAGACTTGGATACATCTCACACATTGTAAAAAGGTCATCTCATCTGAAAAACTCAGGGGGGACGGTGAGCCAAGTCTGGCATAAAGGTGGGTGCAGATTTTTAGTGTCTGAAAATACCTGAGGGCCGGTGATGTCATGTTTTGGTTTTGTGGGGGTGAGTTTTTGTTGTCTTTTGGTGTGTTTGGTCGTTTGTCATGTGTTCCTTGTTTCTTCCCTTGTCCCGTTATGTTAAACCACGTCCACCTGAGTGTTTCTTCCCTTCCCAGTGTATCCACCAATCAGCTTCCCTTGCCACTTGTGTCTTGACCAGCTGTGTCTAGTCATTGTCATTAGCCTGTGTGTATTTAGTCACCTGTTTTCCGTTCGGTTCTTGTGGAGTCATAGTACCTGTTGTGCCTGTTGTTGTCCCTGTGTTCCATGCCATGCCTTGTGTGTTTTCGACCTTGTTGTTTTAGTCACAGAGTACCTTGTTTGCCTTTTTGTTAATTAAACCCCTTTTTTTTACCTGCATCCCTGCCTTGCCCTGTTTTTGTTGCCCCCTGCATTTGGGTCCTGCCACCAACACCCCACATCGTGACAGAATGACTCCACCAGAACTGGACCCAGCGGGGGCAATGGCGGAATGGGAGCCCTGGGAGAAGGAGGGGCTTGAGGCCTGCGACCGAGCCATTGCCGGGCTAAAGAAGGTACTGGCTTTGGTCCGTAGCGTCGGGAGTGACGGGTCAGACAGGCCTCAAGTCCCTGAACCTCGTCTGCTGCAACCTCTCGCTCCTGAACCTTGTCTGCTGCAGCCTCTCGCCCCTGAACCTCGTCTGCTGCAGCCTCTCGTCCCTGAACCTTGTCTGCTGCAGCGTCTCGCCCCTGAACCTCGTCTGCTGCAGCCTCAAGTCCCTGAACCTCATCTGCTGCAGCCTCAAGTCCCTGAACCTCGTCTGCTACAGCCTCTCGCCCCTGAACCTCGTCTGCTGCAGCCTCTCGCTCCTGAACCTTGTCTGCTGCAGCCTCTCGCCCCTGAACCTCGTCTGCTGCAGCCTCTCGCCCCTGAACCTCATCTGCTGCAGCCTCTCGCTCCTGAACCTTGTCTGCTGCAGCCTCTCGCTCCTGAACCTCGTCGGCTGCCGCCTCTCGCCCCTGAGCCTCGCCGGGCGCCGCCCAAAGACCCGGAGCCTCGCCGGGCGCCGCCCAAAGACCCGGAGCCTCGCCGGGCGCCGCCCAAAGATCCGGAGCCTCGCCGGGCGCTGCCCAAAGACCCGGAGCCTCGCCGAGCGCCGCCCAAAGACCCGGAGCCTCGCCGGGCGCCGCCCAGGGTCCCGGAGCCTCGCCGGGCGCCGCCCAGGGTCCCGGAGCCTCGCCAGGCGTCGCTCAAAGTCCCGGCGGCGCAAGCCCTGCGGCTGCCTTCACCTCTCGTTGGGCGTCGAGGACGCCCTCCTGACTGGCCCCGCTGGGACTCTCTCGTCGGGCTTCGCGGACGCCCTCCTGAACTGCCTTATGTCTGGGACGGATGGGTGGGCCGTGTTCCCACCTCCGTGCCCCCTTCCGCCCGCCCTTGTTTTTGGACTTTTTATGTTGGACGTCTGGGAGCCGTCCCTTGAGGGGGGGGTTATGTCATGTTTTGGTTTTGTGGGGGTGAGTTTTTGTTGACTTTTGGTGTGTTTGGTCGTTTGTCATGTGTTCCTTGTTTCTTCCCTTGTCCCGTTATGTTAAACCACGTCCACCTGAGTGTTTCTTCCCTTCCCAGTGTATCCACCAATCAGCTTCCCTTGCCACTTGTGTCTTGCCCAGCTGTGTCTAGTCATTGTCATTAGCCTGTGTGTATTTAGTCACCTGTTTTCCGTTCGGTTCTTGTGGAGTCATAGTACCTGTTGTGCCTGTTGTTGTCCCTGTGTTCCATGCCATGCCTTGTGTGTTTTCGACCTTGTTGTTTTAGTCACAGAGTACCTCGTTTGCCTTTTTGTTAATTAAACCCCTTTTTTTTACCTGCATCCCTGCCTTGCCCTGTTTTTGTTGCCCCCTGCATTTGGGTCCTGCCACCAACACCCCACATCGTGACAGAATGACTCCACCAGAACTGGACCCAGCGGGGGCAATGGCGGAATGGGAGCCCTGGGAGAAGGAGGGGCTTGAGGCCTGCGACCGAGCCATTGCCGGGCTAAAGAAGGTACTGGCTTTGGTCCGTAGCGTCGGGAGTGACGGGTCAGACAGGCCTCAAGTCCCTGAACCTCGTCTGCTGCAACCTCTCGCTCCTGAACCTTGTCTGCTGCAGCCTCTCGCCCCTGAACCTCGTCTGCTGCAGCCTCTCGTCCCTGAACCTTGTCTGCTGCAGCATCTCGCCCCTGAACCTCGTCTGCTGCAGCCTCAAGTCCCTGAACCTCGTCTGCTGCAGCCTCAAGTCCCTGAACCTCGTCTGCTACAGCCTCTCGCCCCTGAACCTCGTCTGCTGCAGCTTCTCGCTCCTGAGCCTCGTCTGCTGCAGCCTCTCGCTCCTGAACCTTGTCTGCTGCAGCCTCTCGCCCCTGAACCTCGTCTGCTGCAGCCTCTCGCCCCTGAACCTCATCTGCTGCAGCCTCTCGCTCCTGAACCTCGTCTGCTGCAGCCTCTCGCTCCTGAACCTCGTCGGCTGCCGCCTCTCGCCCCTGAGCCTCGCCGGGCGCCGCCCAAAGACCCGGAGCCTCGCCGGGCGCCGCCCAAAGACCCGGAGCCTCGCCGGGCGCCGCCCAAAAACCCGGAGCCTCGCCGGGCGCCGCCCAGGGTCCCGGAGCCTCGCCAGGCGTCGCTCAAAGTCCCGGCGGCGCAAGCCCTGCGGCTGCCTTCACCTCTCGTTGGGCGTCGAGGACGCCCTCCTGACTGGCCCCGCTGGGACTCTCTCGTCGGGCTTCGCGGACGCCCTCCTGAACTGCCTTATGTCTGGGACGGATGGGTGGGCCGTGTTCCCACCTCCGTGCCCCCTTCCGCCCACCCTTGTTTTTGGACTTTTTATGTTGGACGTCTGGGAGCCGTCCCTTGAGGGGGGGGTTATGTCATGTTTTGGTTTTGTGGGGGTGAGTTTTTGTTGACTTTTGGTGTGTTTGGTCGTTTGTCATGTGTTCCTTGTTTCTTCCCTTGTCCCGTTATGTTAAACCACGTCCACCTGAGTGTTTCTTCCCTTCCCAGTGTATCCACCAATCAGCTTCCCTTGCCACTTGTGTCTTGCCCAGCTGTGTCTAGTCATTGTCATTAGCCTGTGTGTATTTAGTCACCTGTTTTCCGTTCGGTTCTTGTGGAGTCATAGTACCTGTTGTGCCTGTTGTTGTCCCTGTGTTCCATGCCATGCCTTGTGTGTTTTCGACCTTGTTGTTTTAGTCACAGAGTACCTTGTTTGCCTTTTTGTTAATTAAACCCCTTTTTTTTACCTGCATCCCTGCCTTGCCCTGTTTTTGTTGCCCCCTGCATTTGGGTCCTGCCACCAACACCCCACATCGTGACAGGTGAAGAATTTACAAGACGCCTGAACCATTGTAGGAGTTTCTCAGCTGAAAATGACGTGTCGTAAGTGTCTGAAATGTGCCGCTGCATGTTATGTCATTATAATGGTAACGATTTCTGCAGTGTTGTGTCTGCTTTATAGCGGGCTGATTCTTATGTCACAGTTGATGGTTTACATTTCCGAGGGGGGGGGGCCGAATGAAGAAACTAGTACACCACTGCTATGCAGGCATATAGCGTAGCTAGTCGAGCTAATAGAAAACTTCCGAAAAAACTATGAAGAATATATATATATATATATATATATATATATATATATATATATATATATATATATATATATATATATATATATATATATATACCATTATAATGGTGACACTCGCTAAATCCGGACCAAAGCGGACAGATAAATTGCCCAGTAGCAAAAAAATTTCTTCCTCTTCCTGCATCCTTGATCAAGGGGTCCCACCGCGGACTAAAATGTACTGTCTTCTGGCTATGCTACTATTATTCTTATATTGCTATGGTCTGGCATTCTGCTAACCGAGACCAGATCAAGTTATACGACTGATTATTTTTGCTAAAACTTTGCACCCTCTTATTAGACTGGTCCATGTGGCTGCGCTTGTGTCACTCCTCTTACCCGTGTCTGTTTTTCCAGCTACAGACCGAGACATCCAATTGGCTGTGTCAAACCTGGAGTCTGGCCTTCAACCTGGTGGGGGAGACTTGCTCTTCCAAACCGCTGGGGGGCTGGGGTCACGTTTCCAACGTTCCAGGAGGCGCTTGCTTGCCTGGGAGGACGGGAATCTGACCTACATTGACTCCATTGGCGTGCCACGGGGAGTACCGGATGAGTATGGGTTGGTTGACTAGATTGCAGCAGGGTGGGAGTCCATTTTTAATTGGATAACACCCAACAAGAATGGCGGTCGGATCAACTACATCCACTATAATGTTCAAAAACTAGGAAATCATACTGAGTCTGGCTTTATTGAAATTTGAGAACAATTGGCTGCTACCTCACTCATGGCATTTCAGAACCGCATTGCGGTCGACATGCTCCTTCCTGAAAAAGGCGGTGTATGTGTTGTGTTCCTATTAATACCGCTATAGGGGGCGCTCTTTTGAAGGCCATAGATGGCCTGCGCACCTTGAACCACAAGATGAAGGAGCACTCAGGTGTGGACACCTCTGCCTGGACTGAGTGGTGGGAAAGCATGTTTGGCAAGTACAAAAATTTGTGTTTCTCTATTCTGGTTTCTATTGCTGCCTCAGTTGTTGTTCTTGCCATTTTGTGGATGTTGAATGATCCACTGCATTCGCCTTCTCCTCAGCCGCCTTCTCTCCGCCGCTATAGCCCCTACAAATTCCAAAATCAATGACTTATTCCCTTTGTTGGTGAGACAGGATGAATCTCGGGTTAACACGGGCTTGCTGGAAGACCTGGCCAACACTGGTGACGACATCTATCCTCTTACTGACCTGTTTCCTGAGCCAATTCTTATTTACAATAATATTCCTGTCTATATGAATGTGTGTTAGGGAGGTGTTGATTTTCCTCTTTGCTGCAGAATTTATGATTTGTTGGGATAAAGCCATTGGGAGGTCTTTTTAATGATATTCCTTTTGGTAGCAAATGTAGGATAAAAAGGGGGGAATGATAGAATAATTGTTGAATTAAGAATAATTAACTAACAAGTGTGATTTGCAGAAGATGATTTGATTGATTTAACTATATTGTTTTTATCATACATTTGCTAAATTTTCATAATCATTCATATTAAATATAGTGTTTGCAGCGAGAGCAAAACTGCTCTTGAAGATCTGGAAATTACGCATCCGTTGGCAATCGAAAGTGGCTTTTGCATGGAACGTGATGTTTATTGAGTTTCTGCAATGTCATGATCGAACGTCAAAGAAGAACCTGGATGGAGAAGATAAGCGGTATCTCTTTCGCTTCCCCTCCCTATTTTCATTTTGTGTGTCAGGCAATCCAAATAAAAAGAGAGGGGGCAGAGGGACTGTTTTAGAAGCATAGGTTTGAATTGTATGTCACAGTTCTCCTCTGCTCTCCTCGCTAGCGTGTTAAAAGGTATTACGGTGTCTTTCTCTCCTTTTTGTGTCTGTGTAAAATTATTATAAAAGTGTCAGTATTGATGAACCTGACAGCTGGCCTAGACCGCTGGTGCCCTCTGGTTGGCAGAGGGCTGCCTTCGACATGGTGCATGTCCTCACACCCCGGCAGGAAGGCATCGGCGAGGTTGGTGGCTCAGAAGTTCGTCTGGTCTGGGTTGAAGAAAGATGTACGGGCTTGGGTCGATTCATGCGTGGCTTGTCAGCGAGCCAAGGTCCACCGTCACACCAAGGCGCCTTTGGAGACTTTTGTTGTCCCTGCAAGGAAGTTTGACCATGTCAACGTCGACATCGTAGGTCCGCTTCCTCCTTCCCAGGGCTTCACCTACCTCCTGACGATGGTGGACAGGGCGACCCGCTGGCCAGAGGCCGTTCCCCTCACCTCCATATCGACCAGTGACGTGGCCCGGGCGTTTATCGGGACCTGGGTCGCTCGTTTTGGACCGCCGGCGGACCTCTCGTCCGACAGGTGTGCGCAGTTCACGTCAGAAGTTTGGAACTCTGTTGCTGAGGGTCTCGGGGTCAAGCTACACCGCACCTCCGCTTATCACCCTCAGGCTAACGGGCTGTGCGAACGGTTTGCGCGCTGGACTTTCTGAAGGTAATTGGGTCGACAAGCTACCCTGGATCATGTTGGGCCTTCGTACTGCACCTAAAGAGGACCTGCAGTGTTCCTCGGCCGAGTTGGTCTATGGACAGGTGCTAAGAGTGCCAGGAGATTTCATTCCGGACGCCTCGACGCCTTGGCCCGCACCCAGGCCTGGGCCGCCGGTGGATGCTGCTGGTGCGTTCCAGCCCGTGCCCACATCGCAGCATGGCACCCCTGTGGCCCGGGTACCCCCCAACTTGCAGTCGGCCGAGTTTGTTTTCATCCGACACGATGCACACCGTGGTCCCTTGAGTCCCCCCTACGACGGACCATTTAGGGTCCTGCAGCATGGTACCAAGACTATGGTCGTGGATGTTGGGGGCCGTTCCGAAACTGTTTCTGTTGACAGGCTTAAGCCGGCTCATGTGGACCTGGCCGGACCCTTGGACTTGCCCCGCGCCCCCCGCCGCGGCCGCCCCCCTAGGCTGCACCTGAGAGACCGTGCGGGGTCGCTTCCAATTGTTCCTGCATCCCCGCCAGTTGGTGCGGGGGACTGTTCTGATGTTCCTGCTGTGCCCCGCCCGCCCGCGCTTCCTGGGTACGTTACCCGCAGGGGTCGGGCAGTTTTGCCGCCCCGTCATCCGGAGTTTGATTATGGGTGAATTCTGGGGGGGCTTGTGTGGTGATGAGAACATAATTCACCCACGGAACGTTGGGGCGAAGGAGGAGTTGGATGGGATGAAAGGATAAAAGGATGAAAGGATAAAAGAACAAAATGTTGGTAGGTCTGTGAGCCTCGCGCAGAGTGAGTTGTTGTTGATGATGTGAATAAAACGCCAGTCTTTGGCTCTGGACTTCAACACTCCGCCTCCTACTCCCGTCACTACTCGCTACATCGTCTACTGTATGACCATCTCCAGCCTAAATTCCACAAACGGTAACCAAACGTGGAGATCGTTTCTGTTACCCCTCTTTTAATGCGAGTTTTATAATAATAATAATAATAATAATAATAATAACAATAATAAAAAAACACTTGTGTAAAATGCTCATTTTCTGTGTTATTGCACATTTTAATTCAGGCCCGAGCAGCTACCGCTGCGATGTCCCTCTTGTTTTTCGTTTGGATTATTATTATTATTATGGACCGAGTATGGAATCAGATTTGTGCCAAAAAGAATCAAGAAAAAACTTCTTGAAGTAAAGAAAACTAAAAGGAGTCAAGCAAAATTGCTTGAAGTGTAAACAAAACTTTTTGCTTCACACAACATTTTTTGAAGCGCAAACAAAAACTACGAGTTAGAAAATGACATGACATGACATAATTTCTCACTTCCCTGTTTTTTGTTTACGCTCCCTCGATTTTCCTTTACGCTCCCTCGTTTCCAATTGTATCTGATTGCAGACCGCAGAAAGGAACACTCCTCCCCTGGCAACGGAACATTCCTCCCCCGCCAGGCTACGGTAGTCTTAAAGGACAAAAGGCAGAATAGCGACTTAATAAGGGAAAACTGAGTCTATTAATGGCCATGACAAACGAATCTTTATTGCACAAAGTTACAAACTTCACAAACGTAGCACATATGAAACTATTTAGAATTAAAGACTATTTAGAATCCCATAAATAGTATTTAAAGGTGTTGTATTGTGATATAAATACAAATGTTTTTTCTTTTAATGCAAGGAATCAACTTTTTTTTTTTTTAATCCATCTCCAAAAATGCTCTTGCGTAAATTTCCACAAAGTTCCGTAACCTATTGCTACCTTTTTAAGAAAACAATATTTCATGCTCCTAATGACCATATTATGAACCACAATCGCATTCTCATACTCTTTAGTGGATGAATGGCTATATTGTTTGTCTTCGTTTTGTTAAATGTAGAGGTCTCCCGTCATAAAAAGGGTTTAGGAAAAACATTTTTTTTGACGAAGTGCCCAGGGAGGGCAATTTATGCTCTTGTTACGAGCACGGCTTAAGATAAGTCGACAGTGTGAATGTTCTGTTCAAGATGAACAGATAAAACTCTTGTTGCGAGTGCGGTTTAAGATGAGCCGATAGTGTGGATCGTTTGCAGGACGCAAAGGATAAGTCCACGACGGACCGTTTTTTTTTGGATGTGTTGTTTTAAATCCCAGGGCGGGTCGCTGACGTTGTTAAAGGCCAAAGGGTGGCCAGAAAAAGTTGTATTGTTATATTTGTTAGTCCTAGGTGGACTCTCTGTGATAATCGGGTTTAGGTGACCCTATGTTTTTCGGCCTCAGAGCAGGCTAAGAAGTGTATTGTGTGTAAGGATTACACCAAGGATTGGTGCACTTCAGGAGGTCGAGGAAGACCTTATTTTTTCGTGTCTAAGCAGTGTCTCCAGCCAGGAAGGTTTGGGTCATTAAGATTGCTGTATTTTTTACTATAACACCTCAAGAGGAGGCTAGTTCATGAGGAACTATTGTTGTAGTATCTTTTGGTCTGTGCTTAAAAAGCATGCACTGCTGGCAGGCAGCGGACTTTTGTATAAAAGGTGAATTGTCCAGGACGGACAATCAAGTAAAAAGTTGATAGTTGGAAGTAAGTTGCATAGTGTTGTATAATGGCATTTGAGCAAAATTGAAGGAAAGTGTGCAAAGGGGGAGAGATCAGTATGCATGGCACGGGGTGAGGGGCGAGGAGGTCAAAAGGTCGATGCGTGTGTGTGTGTGTGAGCCAGGTTGGTGAAAGACTGAAGAGTGTTTTTCTGAGTAGCTGGTATTGAGCAGGTCATGTTAAGGAAGGAATGTGGGATAGTGGGAATAGTGTCGATAAAAAAAAAAAATTATGAATCACATTGTGAATTGTTTTGTGGGTTGCGTTGCAAGTTGGATGGAGATGTTTAAATTGTTGTGTTTGTGCTTTTGTTCCTTTGATTTAAACTTCCTTTCTTTTGCAGACTATCTATATTTAAAGAGTAGGTAAGGGGAAGAGGATTAGTCACTAAATGAAAATTATTAGTATATAATTTCAATTCTAGGCTTATCCGGTAAACAAAAGGAAAAATGTTGACAATGAAAATAAAAGGGAGAGAGGACAGCTATAGTAAAGGAAGGATAAATAATGTGGAATGTTAGTTGGGTGCCGTTTTGAAGATTTATGAGAGGCTTTGTAGAAATTAAGTAAAATGAAACAAAGATTTGTCCATTGTGGTAGTCTTTTTGATAATGATTGTTCAAATTGTGTAATTTGATTGAATAAATTAAATTGAAGATGTAAAAGATGTCTTAGCTAAAGATATTATAAAGCTTTCTCCAACAACAATAAAGAAAATATCAAAAATATATAAGTTATTTTTATACACAAATAAAACGTATTTACCGACTTTAAAATGGGAAAAAGACTTGTCTATAGTTCCGGAACCAGACTTTTGGACCCAAATCTGTGAAAATGTATTTAAAATGACCAAACAGACAAATTTGCGACTTATCCAATATAAGATACTTCATAGAACATATATTACACAATATATGATGAAAAAAATGGGACTCTCTGACTCCGACATTTGTCTCCAGTGCTCACAAAACACTGCCGATACTTATCTTCATGCTTTATGGTCATGTACTCCAGTGCTGCATTTCTGGACTAAAATCTTGGAAAAGCTCGCTGATATATTAAACTGTAGGCTTCCTTTATCTCCAAGATTGTGTTTACTAGGTGACTTAACAATAACTGAGCTACCATGTAAACAATCTCAATCTATATTTATAGCCCTTACTATTGCTAAAAAAATAATCCTTGTCAATTGGAAAAATAAACAATCTCTAAATATCGACCACTGGTTAAACTTACTAATAAATTATATCTCAATGGAAAAAATCTCTGCCTTAAATAAAAATCAAGTATCAAGATTTAAACAAATATGGTCTATGTACATAGAATATTTTAATCTCAATTTGGCAACTTAATCCTGCCAAGATTCTGCCTGTTAACGAGAGCCACCACATCGTTACAACTTCTGTTTTCGCTGCTTCTGTATTTGGTATTTTGTATCTGATTGTTTTTATTTTTATATAGTCAGGAACCTAGTTGCTGCTAGTGGGCTCGAGCATACCACACTATACGACACTATACTCACTAACGCCTTAAGATTTATTTCTAGTGGGCACTAAGCATCAACACTTGGTGTTACTGCATGCTAATTAGTCAATTTTCTTGACGCCGTCCCCTGTGGTCGGGCGGGGGTGGTTCTGCCCCCCCCGTTGTCTGCTCGGTAGCGGTTGCGTCTTGGCTGCTCCATGGGCCCCCTGTGGGGTGCGGTGTTGGGGTGCTATCCCTGGTGCCCGGGGCGGTGCCGTCCCGGCGCGGTCCGCTGCTCCGTGCCCGGTGGCGCGGTTCGGAGTGGGTGGGCCTCTGGTGTGCCCCGTGGTTCCCTCTCCCCTCCCCCTTCCTCCCCCCCGTCGCCTCTCCCTCCTCGCCTCCTCCCGCCCATCCTCCTCTGCCTCCCGGTCCCTTTTCCCTTGTCGCCCTCCCTCCTCCTCCCCCCCCCCCCCCCTCCTGCCCTGCAGCCGCCCTTTCGCCTTCTTGTCGTCTTCTCCCCGCTTCCCCCTCCCCCCTTCCCTGTCTGCCCTGCGGCCCCTCCCCCTCCCTCTCCCTGGGCCTGGGGCTCCCTCCCCGACCCGGGTGTCGGGCTCCGGGAGCCGGGCGGGGGTTTGAGGCCTGCCCCACTCTGGTAGAACTCCTGGCGCCCCGGGCGGGCTCCAGTGGCCGGTGGGCTGTCCGGTAGCCCTGCTGCGCTGGCTGTCCGCCCATTGTGGTGCCGGGTGGATGGGGTGGGGGGCGGGTGGGGGGTGCTGGGGGGCGGGCGTGCCACCTACACCCGCCGGGTTGGGTGAGGCCCCGCTGGTCGCTCCTCTTACTCACTTCACTAGTTTTGCACTATACACTTTGTAAATATACACATAGGGCACACAACACATTTCTTGGTAGGGTGGGGAAGGGTGGAAACACCGTCTTCACCCTTCAACTCCCCTCCAATTTTAATGCACTTCATGTCCAAGGGGAGGGGTGAGTTGGGGCGGGGAGCCATCAGAGGGGATGGACTGCAGTGCCTGGCAGCGCTGTGGTCCCCCCCATCTGTGTCCCTGCCCCACTCCCTCCATTTCCTTTTTTAATGCACCACACATATACATATTCATTTTTGGGGGGGGGGATGCGGGTGTGTCGGAGTAGGGGAAATTTTTTCCCTCTGCTCCGACTCACCTGCTCCCAATTTTAATGGACCACACGCACACACTTGTATATACACTGGGTGGGGCCACATTCACGGTGTAAGGGTAGAGCTCGCCAGTCGGCGAGCTGGCGGACTCAGGAACAGGGTTAGGTGTCACTAGTACTCTGGCGTGACGACCGGGGCCTCTCCCCACCGGGCTCGGTGTTCTGGTGTTCCGCTTTCTCCCCTGGTGCTTCCTCCTCTGCTTCCCCCCTCCCGCCGCTGTGCTACTCTCGCACGGCTGGAGGTGGGGTGGACACATCTTCCCTCTCTGCGCTGCTGCCCGGTGTCGGTTTCCGGGGGGGGGCTCGTGGGGGGCCGGGTTCGCAGGGGGGGTTGGCGGTCATCGGGGGGGGCGGCTTGTTTGGGGGGGGTGGAGGTATGGGTGGGTGGGGGGTTGGGTGTTGGGGGTCGGGGTGTGTTCGGGGGTTTGGGGGTCGGGGGTGGTGGGGCCTGGGTCGTGGTGGGTGGCGGGTTTGGGTGGGGTGTGGGGGGGTCGTGGGGAGATGGGGGCTGGGGACCGGTGGGGCGCTGTGGGGGCCCGCTGGGCCTCGTTCTGCAGCCTTGGGCTCGGGGGTGTGGGCCGGGGCTGGGGCGGGGGTGTTCCGGGCGTCTCCGCTCGGGTGGCTTGGGGGTGGCCTTGGTGCTGCCGCGGCCTGGGGATTCCGGGGGGGGCGTGCTCGCTTTGCTGGACCGCGGTTGACGGCTTCTTTCTTTGGTGGTGGTCCTTATGCATGCCAGATCCGTCGCACCAGCATCTACTGAAACTCAACAGAAGTAGCCTCTCCCTCCCACAGACCCTTGAATCAGTGGGTGCTGGTGTCTGTGGTTCTCACTTTGCTTTATCTATCCTTCCCTCCTTCCTCTCTTTAGTTTTTCCTCTGGTCACTTGAGATCTTAATTTATTAGAAGTATGAGGTTTCTGGGGTTGGCATAAGACTCTGGTTTTGTAACCACGCAGGAGGGGTCTTGTTGGTGCTGGACTTCACTTTGATGGATTGGATGTACTGGCTTCTATGGATCTCACTCTGCCTTATCGATCCTTCCCTCCTTCCTCTCTTTAGTTTTTCCTCTGGTCTCTTGAGATCTCGCTAAATTTGCTGTAATCTAGAGGCTTCCGGGGTTGGCGTAAGACTTTGATTTTGTAATCATGGGGAAGGCAGGAAGTGTTTGGTCGGGGCTGGATTTCACTTTGATTTACCTTTCTTTTCTCTTTATTTTTTTTTCTGACCTTTTCTCTGGTCTCCTGACCATTTAAACCTCACGACTCTGGCAAGATTCTGAAGTACCTGGTTAAGGCGAAGGGTAATGGGATATTTATAAGGTTTTAGGTGAATTAATGAGTATAAATTTATACGTATTTGCACGCACGCACGCACGCGCACGCACGCAAACGCACGCACGCAAACGCACGCATACACGCAAACGCACACACGCAAACGCACGCACACACACACGCAAACGCACACACGCAAACGCACGCACACATACACACACACACAAAAAAAAAAAAAAAGAGCAATGATGATAAGACGTTGAATCGGTAAGACTACCGAATGAACAATTCTGAGCTCTTTTAAAAAAACAAAAAAAAAGAGAGAGAGAGGGAGAGAGAGAGGCGGAGAGAGAGAGAGAGAGAGGCAGAGAGAGAGAGAGAGAGAGAGAGAGAGAGAGAGAGAGAAAGGCGGAGGGAAGGGGGACAGCAGAAGGTGTATGTGTGTGTATGTGTGAAAGGTCAGAGTTGATGGTGATAGGAATGGTACAGAAGTGGGAGGTGGGAAACGAGCATGTTTGAATACAATGAGTGTGTGATCTATGGAAGGAGTAGTCTGTGTGTGGAAGTTTGTAAGAGTAAGTATAGATATAATAGCAGTTTGAAAAATGTGAGGGGACAAAGAAGGCATAAAAAATAAATAAATATATACGTAGCCATTGCATAACGAAATGATAGGTTATGCTTGAGTATATATTTAGAAATTATTAATGATGAATTTTGCAGGAGTCGCTTTGAAGGATAATAGGTGCTGAACCAAATGAATTGAGAGGAGGCTAAGTTAAATAGCAGGAAAAATAAAATAAAGAAAACATAGCATTAGATTGATAGACTAGATGGAGATGATTAGGGCTGTCAAACAATTATATTTTGATAAAGTCGATTAAATTTAGTTTGGATTGATCCCAATTCATCACTTAATTAAGAAGTTTTTTTTATTAGATTTTTTCCGCCTGCCAAATTTGAAGAGCACCTGTTATGTGTTAATTTTTGAAAGTCTCGTGTTATAAGGATGTCAACATTTTTTTTTTTATCCACTGCACATGCTCATTTTTCTATTCAGTGAATTATTTTCATAAATCCAAAATAATAAATGAAAAAGAGAAAAATGTCTCCAATGTTTTGACATAAACAAATGATCTGAATGTCAAAGTTATACCAAAATATATATTAAATGCTTTACGGTTAATGCATGTAGTTGTGTTTATTACTTAAACATAATATGTGCTAACTTTGACGTAAACATCTACTGTCATAATGTGACTAATCTGATAATTTTTTTGTGATTATTTAATTAGTTCACACTTTTACCTACAGCACTAGAAATGCTACAAAATATAGAATAATGTAATATTAAATGACAAGTATATCTTGGTCATCCACAATGAAAAGACTGTCATTGTAAGAGTATTTTTTTACATTTTTTTTGTTTTGTCCCTATATGTGAACATTGTACAAGTCTTTGGCCATTGAAAGATGCAAATCCTGGTGTCGACCAAATCGCTTCATAAATGGAACAATGGAAGAGTGACTCCAGTCTGGAAAAACTCTGGAACAGAGGACTTTTGTTGTGTAGGGGGGCACAACGTCACACACAGGACAATGATGAACACCTGTTATGTGTGATTAACTGTTTTTGAAAGGACTTACAGTTACATCCTGAGCAGCTTGGATGAAAAAAACTGGACTGGCTGGACAAAACCCGAGCATGGATGGACACACTCATGAACGCTCAGAGGACAAAACTGTTGAACGATGGTTGGGAGACACTGGGAGGACGCATTAGACAAATGGGTATGGATTGTATGGTGTTACCATATTGAATGAATTTTGTTAATGATCAAATCAATCATCATTTTAGAAAATTTATTAGAATGAATAGAAAATAAGTGTGGATGGTTAAGATATATAAGTGTTGAAATCTGTGAAACTCTATTGTTGCTTATTGAGATGCAATAACTAAGAAAATTGGTTTAATTGGGTAGTTTGGCTGTATCATTTAGACTATGAGAGACTACTTTTTATATGATTCATCTCAATTCAATTTTATATTTAGATTCAGCTGTTAAAATATTGGAATTTTTAGAATTAATGATAGTGGTGATTCCGATGTACATTGGAGATAGAGATTTAGCTGTGTCTAGTATATTTATATATTGCAGCTATTTAATGGGGTAAGATAAACTATAGCAGTATTTTGCAGCTTATAGAACTTAGACAAAAACAAGCTGAAATTAGCAGGTCAAATTGCAAAGACTTAATCGAATGATTGAGGTTATAAGTCCCTTTTAACACCTTTATGGATAAAATAGTTGGAATTTGAAGGTGTACTTTAAATAAAATCAAATCAAAAAACACACTAAATATAGTGAGATTTCTACTGCTGAACAGAACCAAAAAAGAGACACATAGTATTAAACAAATCACCTGAGTACGTTTGAATTTTATATATAGTTTAGATATGTCCAGAGGAGGAAGAGTGAATATAATGGAAGATATGAGTTTCTAAATGCCAGGTAGGAGATTTAGAGGAAGACCAAATGGAAGAAGTTAAAGAGGATATGAAGGTAGTTGGCGTGAGAGCAGAGGATGCAGAGAACAGGGTTAGATGGAGGCAACTGATTCGTTGTTGTCACGCCGCCACCTGCGTGACAGGCCATGCTTTTATTTTCATAGTCATGTTTCCTGTTTTATTTTGAATTTCTGATTCCCTTCTCACCCCAGGTCACCGGTAATTAGTGAACTGCAGGAAGGGCATTCCTGCAGTTCACTAATTACCGGTCCCCGCCCATGATCATGTCCACCTGCCACCAATCAACCAAGACAATAAAAGCCACCTGCACTTTCCCCTCAGTGCCGAAGTGTCACCGTCAGTGCATGGAAGCGTCCCACAGTCCTTATGTCCTTGTTCATGTTGCCTAGCGTTTTTGCCTTGTTTTTGTGCCTTTTCCTCCCTTTTGGAGCGCCTTTAGTTACCCCTTTTGCCTTGTGCCCTTTTTCCTCCCTAGCGGAGCGCTTTTCGTTGTCCCCAGTACCCTTTGCCTGTTTTTTCCTCCCTAGTGGAGCGTTTTTTGTTCTCCACTTTTTTCCCTCCCTGTTCTCCTCTCAGTTTGAGAGGAGACCCCTGTTGGCCGGGAATAAACCTGCTGCCTTGGTGGCCTACCTTTATCCTGCGTCTGAGTCCTACCTCTCCTCGTCGTGTCAGTACACTTCGGCCAGCATGGACCCAGCAGGAAAGGTCGAGGCTGCGCTGCAGAGCCTTGAGCTCCGGCTTGCCAACCAGGAAAAGGTTCAGCAAGCCGTGATTTCGGAGCTGAAGGAGCTGTCGAGCCAGGTCCAAGGACTGGTGAGCCAATCGCGGCGTCGAGCTCCAGCCTCCACCGGACAGCTACCCCTCCCCGAACTCTCTGTCCCGACCACGTCATTCACCGGGGTAGGATTGAGACTGGCCTCCCCAGAACGATACTCCGGTGAACCTGGACAATGTCAGACTTTTCTCACGGAGTGTGACATCCATTTTGAACACTCACCACAGGCATTTTCCACAGCTCGGTCCCGGGTAGCCTTCATGGTGTCCCACCTGACTGGACGAGCCAAGACCTGGGCAACCGCGGAATGGGCCAGGGGCTCCCCGGTCTGCCAAAATGTACAGGATTTTCAAGCCGCCTTGCGCCAGGTCTTTGATCCCGACAACAATGACCGAGAGAAGGCACGAGCATTGAGCCGGCTCCAACAAGGCAAAGAACCCGTCAGCGATTACGCAATCCGCTTTCGCACCTTGGCCACAAACAGTGGCTGGAACTCCACAGCGTTACAGGACCACTTTCTGAAAGGACTCTCACCCGCCATACAAGAACTCCTGATTCCCGTGGACCTTCCAACCAACTTGGATGCTCTGATCTCCCTAGCGATTCGTGCTGATCATCGCCGACGAGAGTTGACCAAGTCCAGCGGGCACCATAGAAGGGTGGAACCAACCCCCTTTTCACCGCCAATGGAAACAGAAATGCCACAGCTCATCATGCCTCCCCGACCAGCGCCAAGGGAAGTGCCTAACGTCGAGGAGGAACCCATGCAGCTTGGTCGGGCCCAGTTAACCACCGAGGAGCGACAGCGTCGCCGCCAAGAAGGTCGCTGCTTCTACTGTGGTGAACTTGGTCATCTGGTGGGAACTTGCACCGTGAAAAGAGGTTCACCGGTGAGTTTCTCGTCACCCCGACCTGCTAAGACACAAAGAATCACGCAAGCCCAGATACGCCACCATGCTATGACCATTGACATGCCAGCCCTCATCGACTCCGGTTCCGACGAGAGCCTCATGGACTGGGGCCTCGTTAAGCAAGTACGAGCCACCACCGAACCCCTTCCCCGGACCATCCAGGCCAGAGCCCTGAATGGCAAGGAACTCTTCAGCATCACCCACATCACCGAACCCCTGGAAGTACGAATTGGACAACACATCGAAAATCTCCGTTTCCATGTAATCCAAGCTTCGTCACCCACTTTGGTTCTGGGACACCCTTGGCTACGTCAACACAACCCCCGAATTGACTGGAACTCCGGGAATATACTGGATTGGGGAAAAGATTGTAGGGATCACGTTTTGGACCAATCAGCGACCAGTGCATCCTCAGCCGCAGTCAACCTGGTCACCCTTGAGTCTCTCGCTCCTGAACCTCGCCAGTCACCGCCTCAAGCCCCCGAGTCTCGCCGGGCGCATCTCCAAGACCCTGAGCCACACCAAGTCTCTGCATCATGTCACGCCAAGTCTCTGCATCAGGTCACGCCAAGTCTCTGCATCACGCCGACCAAGCCAAAGCCGACCAAGCCAAAGCCGACCAAGCCAAAGCCGTCCATGCCAAAGCCGTCCACGCCAAAGCCGTCCACGCCAAAGCCGGCCACGCCAAAGCCGGCCACACCAAGCCTGCCACGCCTCGTCATGTCTGCCACGCCTGCCACGCCAAGTCAGCCAAGCCTGCCACACCTGCCAAGCCTACCACGTTTCGCCAAGTCTGCCAAGCCTGTCACGCCAATTCTGCCACGTTTCGCCAAGTCTGCCAAGCCTGTCACGCCAATTCTGCCACGTTTCGCCAAGTCTGCCAAGCCTGTCACGCCAATTCTGCCACGTTTGCCAAGCCTGCCACGCCTCGTCAAGTCTGCCAAGCTTGCCACGCCACGTCTGCTACGCCTCGCCAAGTCACGTCAAGTCCGCCCGCGGACTCTTCTATCGGGAACATCCTGAACGGCCCTTGTCTGGCTTCATGGTCGCCCTCCTGGACTGCCCTTTTGTCTGGGACGGAGGGGTGGGCCGTGTTCCCACCTCCGTGCCCCCTTCCGCCCACCCTTGTTTTTGGACTCTTTGCGTCGGATGGCCGTCAGGAGCCGGCCATTGAGGGGGGGGTACTGTCACGCCGCCACCTGCGTGACAGGCCATGCTTTTATTTTCATAGTCATGTTTCCTGTTTTATTTTGAATTTCTGATTCCCTTCTCACCCCAGGTCACTTGCCCTTCCTGCAGTTCACTAATTACCGGTCCCCGCCCATGATCATGTCCACCTGCCACCAATCAACCAAGACAATAAAAGCCACCTGCACTTTCCCCTCAGTGCCGAAGTGTCACCGTCAGTGCATGGAAGCGTCCCACAGTCCTTATGTCCTTGTTCATGTTGCCTAGCGTTTTTGCCTTGTTTTTGTGCCTTTTCCTCCCTTTTGGAGCGCCTTTAGTTACCCCTTTTGCCTTGTGCCCTTTTTCCTCCCTAGCGGAGCGCTTTTCGTTGTCCCCAGTACCCTTTGCCTGTTTTTTCCTCCCTAGTGGAGCGTTTTTTGTTCTCCACTTTTTTCCCTCCCTGTTCTCCTCTCAGTTTGAGAGGAGACCCCTGTTGGCCGGGAATAAACCTGCTGCCTTGGTGGCCTACCTTTATCCTGCGTCTGAGTCCTACCTCTCCTTGTCGTGTCAGTTGTAGCGGCCCCTAAAGGAAAAAGCTAAAAGAAGAAGATATGTAAAATAGTCAGATGAATGTCGTAGAATATACTTTTGATATATGTGAAATAATTTGGCTAGAAAAGATTGTTGCATAAAAAGAGGACCATAATAAACTAAAACTGGAATAAATATTTTATATCTGGATAAAAATAATGGTAAAAGAAATGTCTGAAGTAGTATGACATTGAATCGGCATTGAAAAGCACTACAGTGGACAAATCTGATGTTGTTAGTGATTCTGAGAAGAAACACGATGAAAACGAAGTTGGAGTATTCGAGCTATCCTTGTTAACATTTTGTTTAAATTAATTGATTTTTTTACATAGTCTGTGATGACGACAGTTAGAAAAGAGTAACTTAGGATAAGTTTAGTTTGTGAAACGTTAGGTTTGCAAGAGCTTCGTGGGGAAGATGAGTAAAGGGTTGATGTCGAAAAATTTGGGATAGTATTCATATTCATGAGTGAAAGGGGAGCTGTGGGGTGTAAATGTCTGATTTAATTCTGTGGTTATAGCTCCAGTATGTGGGTGTATTCTTATCTGTATTGGAATGTGAGTATCTGTTGTGATATGTGAGATTGTTTGTCTGTGGAGTATGTTGTTTGTTTGTTTGTTTGTTTGTTTGTTTACAGCATCAATTAAAAAAAAAAAAGGTGAGAAAGAGAAGAAGAAAGCAGCTGCAGACGCCTATGGGAGTAACAAACAATTGCATGCATAATATGGCCATGATAATTAGTACAAGTAAGGGTGTTTGTGATCACAATATGAGAGTAATTGCCTCTCACCCGTAACTGTATATTTTCTGACTAGTCTAATTGAGTATAATGGCGGATTAGTGAAAATTTGACTTTAATATTGATTATAGGATTGTTTATGATCGTGACAATTTAAGGGCACCATTTGACTGACATAATAGTCATATGGAGAAGGCCCAATTTTAATGATGTGGCTTCGGATGAGTGTGCCACTTCTGAGCTGTTACGACTTCATATGACGTTAAGAGTGTTATTGACTTTATGAAGACCTGACGGGGACAGACTGACCGTGACTTGTATTGTTTTTGTTGTTTAACCCCTTTTCTTGCAGCACAACAGACTCATCATGATGGATTTGTGAAGTTTTTTTTTTTCCTAACCCCGATTTTCTTACAGTTTTATTGCTTTTTTGTCATTGATAGTTGATTTATTCATGATGGATGCTAATAGGGCTGCACGATATTGGAATAACGTGATATGCGATATGGCTGCTGAATATAGCAATTTAACATGTATCTAAAGAGCTGACATTTTTGTAATCTGATGAAAGAATTAAAAGAATTAAAAGAATTATTTTCATGCACCAAAATAGGCAAACTAATTGTATATTTAAGGGTAATTACCTCTCAGTTATCAACTATTGGATGGTTTTTGCATTTTTTATGTTGATGTCTGACTGGTTGAATTTATGCAAAGCGTAAAATTCCAGATTAAACATTGCATGGGCCTATATCGCGATATCAATGTTTTTTCGACATGTTGTGCTGTCCTATGATAGACTGATCTTGCAGGTCAGAGATCTTCAAGAACCACCTTCCAGCTTTGTGTATCTGATCTGTGTCTGAAATGACTTCTTATGGTTTGATTTCTATTTACCATTGTAGATTTGTTTGTGTTGCAATGTGTTTTTGGTGTAGTAAGTAAATGAGTGCTTTCAGGTTGTTTTTGTGTTTTCGTGAGTGCCGATCCCGAGCTGTGGACGGTAAGTTGGTTTCAGTCTGAGTACCAGGAGTCTTCTGGTATCGTTTGTGTTGACACATGACATATGTGTCAAAAGGGGGAATTGAATGTAAGTAAGGAATTTTTTTTATATATATATAATTTTCGAAATTTACATAGTTCAACCGATTGGGAAAAGTTCTCATGTTTGATTTTTGTCTAGGGGACTTGGTGATAGCAGCTGCTGAATGGCCCGAATAGCAGCCCGTGATACCAATTGTGAGCCCTCAACTGACTCAGGTGCAACCATCAGCCATGGGCCCCAGCCACCTCCAGCGCAACCACCAGCAGCCCTGTGCGGAGGTCCTCAACTAGCGCTCCCTTCAGCGCCTGCACTGTCGTCACCTCCAGTTCCTGCTGAGAAGTGTTCAACTCCAACCAGCCAGGAGCAGCCGCCAAACAGCAAACGTCTACACGACCACCACCAGGCACACCTTTTTGACCACGACCAGACCCTTCACCGCCAGAAATGCCACGCCCCCAGATGAGCTTTCCCCTAACCCCCACCAGGATCACTCACCTGATGCCCCATCCAGCAGTCCCCTTATAAAAGGCTTGACCCAAAATCTGCTCTGACACATCCCTTCTTCTGATACAATCAGACATCACCAACCACATTTTCACAATACACTGTTCTTATGGGGCACAATAAGCCCCGGGCAGCGCAAAAATCATAATCGGTCGGACTGTATAGATTGGGCCTGAATATTTTGACTGATGATTGGGGCAGCATGAGCCCTGCCCTAAGAAAATTGAAAGCACTTCCCTTACTGCCCCACCGATCGCCGCAGTTGAACTTTGAACATTCCTACCTCATCAACACCTGGACATTTTTAGCCTCATTCTCAGGTTTTTGCCTCAAAAGAAAATTCTACAATAGCTATGCTCTGTGTGTTTTACCAGTGGATCCCATTTAATTACCATTTTTTTTCGAAATTATTGAACTTTGATGCACGCATATTTACTGGGATTAACACATAGGTGGGACCGTGTTTGACATTGATTGTTCATGATGTGTTTACATCATGAAAGGGAGAAATGAAGTATATAATTTTAGTTATCTATGTAGATTCATGCCCCATCCCTGTAAAAGGCCACCTGGTTTGACCCAAACCTGCTCTGACACATTTTCCTTTCTTCTGACCCAGCAGACATATGTAGGGGTTTTCCGATCACGTGTGCTCTGGCTGGCCTTGAAGGCATTCTGTGAGATAGGGGTTTTCCGAACACGTGAGCTACACGTGCTACACGTGAGTGAGTGAGCCAAGACCAGGTGCAGGCCATAAAAATGTCTTGTCCGCAAGATTTATGAGCAGGAAGGTACACATGAGCTTGCGTAACCATGAAGTTCATGCAGAGGTCAGCTTTAAATTAGGCCAAAGGTTGCAAGCCTAAGTTTACGTGGAGTAACAGTGCCCCCAATGGTCACAAAATAGTACTACACCAAGTTAAACTCCTATCTTGCAGTGCACTCTAGTGGCCAAAGACATTCATATGAATAATTAGTCTAATGTGTAGGAGTGGGCAAATTTTGTAGTGGCCCAATACCGTTAGCTACCTTAAGATGTTACGCCCAAGGAAAAAGTTTGGGGGTGGATTCTAGTCAGGCTATATAAACCAGTGCATCCCGTTGTCCGACGGATTTCTGATCCCTTCTGGCCAGAATATATGTCTTGTTTGTATGTCTGTGTCAAATAAATCTTTTTGTCTACAGCTTGAATCTCGGCCCGGCACTCTGTTACTTTTTTTCTTATAGATGCTGAGTTGTTGAACTTCTCCTTTAAAGCGAATACAAGCGAAGATTCTCCTTCCGACACCCGGGATGCATAATATACAATCACTCTTGGAGAGGACAGTCGGATCCCCCCCCCCCCCCGACATATCTCCCCTGAGCGTCGGCCCGGCGGGAGGGCGAAGACGGCCTCTGCCGGGATGTAAATCTCGGTCCGGCTGTCTGCCTCTCGTCCGGGCTGACGAAACAACAACAACATTAAGCTAATTTTGACAAACATTTATGGATACAACACTACCAACCAAAATAAGTTATTGCTAGAAGAAATTGCCCTTCACCTTGACCATCTCAGGCTGACATATTCAACCAACAATGTGTAAGGGAAATCGGTCCAATTAATTATTAAATCAATAATTGTTAATTATTAAATTAATAATCAATTGGCTCATTAATTGAAGGAGACTCAAACTTAATATTTAAATTAAGTTGAGCTTGCCTGCGGAGCACTACATCTGTTTTGATAATTTTATCAGGATAACAGATGAGAACCTTGTTGAATCAGTCAGTAAAATGAAGGTTGTGCCCTTACTACAATTTTGTGAGTTCTTTGTTCAGCTTAGAGGTCACTATAAATTGATGAAACACACACACAGTAAACCAGGTTTTGAGTTTTGTGCATGTTTATTCTCTAACCTAGGTGGGATAATCTACTTAGAATTTAAAGAAACAAAATTCTGCTACTATGATAGGAAATGAAACGAGAACTAAAATAATAAAAATAATTAAAGGAGAAGAAAAGAAGAAAAGAGAAACGGTCTTAGCCAAGGTGATGGATTTCTTAAATCAAACCAACATGGGACCCACAATCAGCCTAGTTTGCACCAATTTGTACTAGGGCGAAGGCCTGCAAAGTTGCACTTGCAGATGGGGTTGGTCTGAGAAGCAGGACCCTGGATGGAGACTCGCCAAGCCCGTTTGAAGAAGGGATGAAGAAGGTTCAGTTCAGAAGAGGAGCAGAATTCGTCCGGCTGGCCAGCTGAGCTTCACGGGGTCAACCTGCTGGCTGGGAAGAGGCCCTTTTTGGTTGAGGTCTCAGGGTGCCTGGAAAGGCACCGTCCGTTTGAGCCTTGTGCAGGGACCAAAAGCAGCGTGTTTCGCCGCGCCTGTCGCAACACGCGATGGCTTCTGTGCGTTGCCGTGTGCTGGAGGTTAAGCTAGCTGGGCTAGCTCTTTGTCTGGCAGCAGGAACAGAAGGGTCAGGGGCCCAAAGAGGGGAGCCAAAGAGGGAGCCAAGAGAGAGCCAAGAGAGCCAAGAGGGAGCCAAAAGAGCAGCGAAAAGAGGGAGCCAAGAGAGAGAGCAGCAAGCAGGGAGCGTGCTTTTAAATTGGGAGGGCGGCGGCCTCCACACCAGGGGTCCGGTGAGACCAAAGTGGAAAGCTACCAGCTTAGAGAGGGTTTTGGTACAGACTAATCAGATTGAATCTGGATCCCATGTTTGTTGAGATTCTAAGGTCAGAATTCAATCAATGCAACACGTACAATTGAATACCTCAAATGAAATGTTACCTAGCTTACATTGTTAAAACGTGCATACACATGAAAGTTTAGTGGAGAATCTGCCACTGCAATGGAACATTTTCATGACATTTCATGGAGTCAACATTTCACAAATGGCAAACATAACATTTCATAATTCATTGTTCTGTTGCAAAATAAGAAAGTCAAGTTTCTAAGAAGGCTTTTACTGTTCTGATTTGTGTGTGTGTGCGTGTGCGCGTGTCAGTCAGAACATGTGTGGCTGTTTGTGGGGGATGTTCTTGTCCTCCCCACCCCCCACGGTGGCATGTCCAGGCCACAGGAGTGGAATTCCTTTGGAACTGAGGTTGCAAAAAGTTACAACCGGCCGATAATCGTTACAAATGTTATAGTAGGAGGTGACATGAACATGGTTCAAGATGATTTCCTTGACAGATGGCCATCCAAATATACAGCAAGTCATCCGAATTCAATTTTCAATACATTTTGCAATGAACAAAATTTAGTGGATGTATGGCGTTATGCCAATCCAGACATCAAGAAATTTACATGGTTTAATGCAAACCATAAATCTAGAATTAGCTATTGGCTTGTAGCAACTGATTTATCTTCTGAAGTGTGTTCTGATATTTCTGTTGCACCTCTTATTTCCTTCAATTTAAAACCTCCAAACAAAAAACAGACGACATCAAAATATTGGAAATTTAACTTCAACCTTTTAAATAATGGTACCTATTGTGAGGGTATAAGATCCATTCTCTCTGATGTTATCGTTTTGGAAGAACTGATTTCCCCTATCAGTAAATAGGAATTCTTCAAATTCAAAGTGAGACAATTTTCTATTTCCTTCAGCAAAAACATTGTAAGAGAACTTCAGCATAAGGAAATAGAACTTGTACGTGAGCTAAACTTTTACTACTACAAACTAAATCCAACTGAAGAAGAAAAACAAAAAAATACAAACCCTACAACTAAAATTGGATGAAATGTATGTTTTGAAGGCTAAAGGGGAATTCATTAGATCAAGGGTTAAGTGGATAGAGGAGGGTGAAAAAAATACTCCATATTTTTGTAATTTAGAAAAAAGAAGACAACAGCGAAATGCCATAAATTCCTTGATGATAAACAATATTGAATCTGTAGATGACAATGCTTCAGAGGGATATCTCTATTTTAGGGCGCATTTACTTAACAAAAATGGAAAGTCTATCAAGACTAATATATCCAAGTTGTACCACAGCTGTTTCAAACAAAGTAATTAAGACAATTAATACCATACATTTTAATTTTATTTGGAGGAACAGGCCTCACTATCTCAGAAAAGGTCAAATGGTTAAAGAAATACAGGATGTGGGCCTGAAGGTTATAGACTTTGATTGTTTTAATGGAACGCTCAAAATTAATTGGCTAAAATCCTGGCTTAACAACCCTAACGCTATTTGGTACTGTGTCACAAACTTTATATTTAACAAAATAGGTGGGCTAACAATTTTACTTCTGTGTGATTTTACAATAAATAAATTACCACTTAAATTATCAGCGTTCCATAAACAGGTATTGATGTATTTGAAACTCTTGTATGTACACAATTACTCACCACACTCAAGTATCACATGGAACATCACGTATATACTATGTCGGAACAAGTCACTGTTTTATGAAGATCTCCAGAAAAGCCAGAATAATCTCTATGAACGGGGTAATCGAAAGTAAGTAATTGTTGCATTTATTGCCTGCCGATATGGAAATTTGCAGAGAAAACAACTTAATGTATAATCTATATTCCCATTTTATTTTCACCAGATGTATCAACCTATTTCCGGCGATGTGCACAGTGTCATATGACCTACAGATACCAGGAATGGCAGGACGGTCTACATAACTTTGATGACCATTCTGTTTTGTCTCTTGATCTTTGTGTATACCTGAGGCACAACCTGGAGGTACATGCAGTATTTTTTTTTTTTTTTGTCAAAACAGATGCTTAAATTTGCATGTGGTTATATTTGTCTGTATAAATCTTGCATAGCATGTTTTTTTTCTTCTTCTTTTTTTTTTTTTTTGCCTCTTTAGAACAATGTCTCAGTGTCCAAGGTAATAAGTGCACTGGAAAGCCTATGGAAGGTGACAATACCTGCCAGAGACACTGTTCTGAATGCCTACTGCCACTATGAGGCATTGACAAGCCATGATTATTCCTTTTCTTGTGTTTTCTGTGGCTACTATCCTCCAGTAGTAGTCATGGACCTACACAAAAAGGAGTGTTCAACTTTCCTGGTAAGTCCCAGTTTCTCATAGGTTAGAAGGGACTTTAATATAATTATATTCAAAACTAGACAAATAATATGTGTATTACCGGTACATGTTTTTTTTGTGTGTGTGTGGTTTTTTTTTTTTCCAGTTAGTGACATTAAAGGTGCTCCAGAGAACTTCACTGATGAAGTTAACATTGAAAAGTTCTGGGATTCTGTTCAGTTGGAGATGATTTCTCGTGGCTTTGTCCATAGTATGTAGATGTTCTTAGATTTTCTGTAAATTTGGAATTGCCTTTTCCAAATGAAGCAGTGCAGTTCAGTAAAATAATGTTAATGTCACGTGTGTTTTACTTTTCACAGGTCACGAAAAGAACATCTTCAGTGTGACACCTTGTTTTGAGTAATGGGGTCCATGGATTGGAAAAAAATACACGCCAGTCTGACGTGGTATTAAACACTGAATTTGAAAAAGTGTCCACTGCCAAGTGCACCTCAGAATTTGAAGTCACAACTGTGTCGGAGGACCGGCTGGTGGATGAGCTTATGAAGCAGAAGGTACATGTATATGTATGTATGTTTGAGTTGTATTGCAAGCAGACACGTTTTCTTTTCTTGTCTGTATTTCAATAGGTTTCAACTGTGCGTAAGCTGAGCGAGGCCTGCAATTTGGATGCAAAGGGATCGCGGATGGATATGATTCTCAGACTTAGGCAGGAACTGAAGACACGACATTCATATGACAATATATTTCAGAAAATCTGGGGAGCCTCTGCTAAGGAACTGCATGATAACTCCTTAAGATTAACCGATTGCATACTTGCTAAAAAAAAAAAAAAAAAAAAAATTTTTTTTCCTATTTTCCATTAAAGGTGGATGGTCAGTGATTCTCTGCCCGCATGGTGTGGTGTACAGTTTGAAGTTTAATCTGCGCGCAGTCTCCAAGATATTTTGCTGACCTCCTTCCCTCCTGGAAACACTTGCCAAATGTTGTCATTTATGATTTTGCTCGGGGTCTGGCAACTCATGTCAACTTACGTTGGCCAGCGGTGATACCTTTTAAGCCACATGAAGGGAGATTGGCTCCTTCAACCATAGAAAACATAACAGCAGTCCAGCAAAAATAAAATAAAAATGAAGATCTCCCTACCATGGCTCTCTGAAAAGAAGCAGAATCCCGATAAAGATGGGCATCCATGCACTGGTTCCTCTGACTATTTTGTCTTGTACGACAAATTCCATGAATCAAATACTAAAGACCCACAGGAAGTGCTTAGGTGGATTAACCTGGTTCAAGAACTTCAGGGTTCATTGAATAGTCAAGTGGCTGAGCAACTTTTTGCATGTATGAGGAAAAACAACTACTTCCTCAATAACATGGCACCCTCAACACACATTTTTTATTTTTTTTTTAATGAGAAACATGTACCGCATCATCTTGCACCCTTGCAGCAACGACTTCCCCCCACCAAACCAACCACAGGTAAGCAGTAGGTTTGAAAGGTCAATATGAAATGGCTTTACGAGTATTTCATATTTTAATTCTCTTTACAAGACATTGATACCTGTGGACCCCATTGTTTTACAATCACAAGAGTTGAAAATCTAAGACCATGCAGAACGTCATGGACTTTCAAGCTTCATCCTACCCAAGAGCAGCTGGTATGTATTTTTATTGAGGGGAAAAAAGAGCTGTGTGATTATTGTATACTGCCCTACCACCTATGTTCGGGTATAATATTCTTACATATTATGTTATGAATGCATTGTTTAATGTGCTTTTTTTCCCCCCACGTTTTTTCTTTCTTCAATAATCAGCTTACATACGTATTGGACACTGAAAAACAAGGTTCTGAGCTAATTGTAAGAATAGGAAAAAGTTGTCTCACTCGCTCTGACTTCTGGGGGCTTGGACTACTGAACAATGAAATGGAATCAACGGTGAGTTCACATTTGATACCATTTAATTTTGAGCTAATTATGTTTATACATCACTGCCAAATTAAACTTTTTTTTCTGGGGGGTGGGGGTACAGATAGGAAATGCTTGCTTTGAGCTTATTGAGCTTATTGCTCAGTCACAGGTATGAAACTTTTCCTGTTTATAATATATAGACATTTGCTGACCTTTGAAAGCCACTTAATCCACAGGGGAAGTCCATTTTTGTGGCTGACCTCTATGTTGTAGTAACCTGGCGACCACCAGCATCATGCAACCCGCTTGCAAGCTTGCCTGTAGGTGCAACATGCCCTACTGATTTTCTTAAAATTATAATTCTTGTTTATTTTAACAGTTTGCTTTTTATTTTTATTTTTTTTTTGTTAGAATGATGCTTCAATCGGAGATGCCATTGTCATTCCTGTGTGGAAACCTGGGCATTATGGAGGACCAAAAGTGCCAACATTAAATAAATAAATACACCATTAAATAATTAAATAAAAGTGTCATTAATTAATTAAATGTGCCATTAATTAATTAAATGTGTCATTAATTAATTAAATGTGTCATTAATTAATTAAATTTATTATGATTTATTTATTTATTTATTTATTCATTTATATATTTATTTCTCTATTTAATTATTTCATGGTCACTGTTGCGGTGTTTCATGAATTTATTTTATCTGTCAAGCTCGCCCGTCAAAGTTAGTGGGTGGGTCCGAACACCTGATTGGTCAATCTGCTCACCAAGTCAAGGAAAATCCATTTCAGAATAGTCAATTGATGCGGAGTGAGTAGCCAGTAAACACAATTGATAGGCTGGGTGGCGCTTTTCACCGAAATAGGTGCGTTTCCATTAGACATTAGATTTACGCTTTCATTAGGTGCTTTTTGAGATGTGCTGAAATGGAAGTTCTTCGCAAAATTTTAATGGAAACACTTTTTTTCCCCCGCATTTCCTACTAGTAATGTGACTCCGCCCGGTCACGGACAAAAGTACAAGATCAGTGGCTCAGCGAGAAGCCACAATGGTGGCCAGTCCGCCACTTTCTAAAATGCTCTATTGAACAACTGCTGCAAGTCCAACAACAAACATCACCAAAGTGATTAAAACATTGCAAAAAAAAAAAAAACACAAAACAAAATTGCATTTATGTATGTAAAACGTTTCTAACAATAGTAGCAAATTTAAATTCAGCTCAACTTTATTTTGAGAGCACTTTAAAAAAATCGCTGCAATGAACACTGCTGTAGCCAACATGGAATAAAAATCAAACATACGAAAACAATTAAAACATTAAAATTAACAACATACAAACAGTAAACTATCACATTTCAAACGTGTGGACCTAAAAGCCAGCAGATGTCGCTGTTTGACTTGCTGCCCGCACCACTGCTGTTTCCAGGCATCATAAACAAGACTTCTTAAATCTCCCTGCATCTATCTATATTTTTCGAATAGAATTTGAGATATATTTGAAATCCCTTAAATGTATCAAGTTTGAAACATGCAAACAATTTATTCTCGTGACGTTGCATGATGCGACCGCCTACATGAACTGCGAGACCTCGCGAGAGTTGATAAAATGCTAAAGAAAACGGTCTTAGATGTTCAATCCCGTAATATGCGGGAAAATCTAATATTTTCAGGTATATCCGAAAATACCCCAGATAATCCAGAGAGCGAGATAAAAAAATTTGTGACATTATCGCTAAAGATCCCTCAGGAGACGGTAAATAATATCTCTTTTCACCGTGTACACCGGCTCGGAGCTCGTAAGGGCAATAAGCCCCGTCCTATTATTGCTAAGTTCGAACATTTTAAACATAAAGAATTGGTAAAAAGTAAAGGACGGGAGCTCAAAGGGACATCTTTCGGGATGAATGATCAATTCCCAAGAGAGATAAACGAGCGGCGAAAAGTACTGTTTCCTATAATGAAACAAAATAGACAGGAGGGTAAACGGACTTCGATGGTCGTTGATAAATTATATATCGACGGCCAGCTATTCCGAAACCCAACCTCGACCCCTTGGCTGTTCTAACTGATAGTTGGTAGAGCCGAGTATTGTGTGATTATTTGACGTATGTATATGTATGCGTATGTATATGTGTATATATGTATATGTATGTATATGTATATATATATATATATATGTGTATATATGTATGGATAATGGGTTATGAAACTGAGAATATGAATTTATATCATGTATAGGCTATATAATAATAATAATAATAACTAGAGCTGCGAGCAGCTATAAAGGGCCCTCGCAGCCCGGGCCACGTTGGGGTAGTTGCACGTTGGGGTACTGGCACATTGGAAACAGAATTTTTTTGAAAATGGCATGATAAACCATTACGTGGATTTTTTTTTATTTTTCCAGGTGTGATGATTGTGTCAAGCTCAATGGGTTTTGGTGATTGTTAAGATGTGCAAAAATCAGCGTCTTTTTTTATTTTTAGGCAATGAGTTGCCCTGATTGGTGTTTTTTGTAAAGGTACATATACACATCATCGCTCGTACTCATTGCACAATATTGCTTTTATTGTCCATAGAGGCGATCAAAAAAAAAAAAAAAGAAACTAAATAAAAAAGCACATATGTTTGGATCGGTCTGATGCCAGTGAACATATTGAGTGGTGGAAAGTAAAAGAATATTCATAAATGACTTTGTTATCACACTTACAATAAGTTTACAATTTTTGTAAAAATACCGTAAGTGAGGCATTTTTTTTTTTTGCCTCAAGGACTAGGTGGCGCTGTATTTATAACTGAATTTTGTCATAGAGATACCTTCAGGCCTTGACTATAAATATACATTTTAAGTATGGGATTTTTTGGAGCATGTACCTGGGAGTTATTAAGCATATCCTTCATTCACAATATTGCTTTTAAAGTCCATAGAGGCTATCAAAAATCAATAAAATTAAATAAAAAAATATGTATGTTTGGTTAGGTCTGATGCCAGTGAACATTTTGAGTGGTGGAAATTAAAAGAATATTCATAAATGACTTAGTCATCACACTTAGAATGAATTTTACAATTTTTGTAAAAATACCGTAGGTGGGGTATTTTTTTTTATATAAGCCTCAAGGGCTAGGTGGCGCTGCATATATAACTGAATATTGTCATAGATATACCTTCAGGCTTCGACTATAAACATACATGTCAAGTTTGGGATTTTTTGGAGCATGTACCGGGGAGTTCTCAAGCATATCCTTTTTCATTGCGAAACGTGTTTACAATTTTTGTAAAAATACCGTAAGTGGGGTATTTTTTTTTATGCCTCAAGGGCTAGGTGGCGCTGCATATATAACTAAATGTTGTCATGGAGATAGCTTCAGGCCTTGACTATAAACATACATGTCAAGTTTGGGATTTTTTGGAAAAAAGTTATTAAGCTTATCCTTTTTCATTGCAAAATACAAATTTTGATGCCCCGCCCTCATCATATAGTATTTCGAAAAGTCAAGATTTTTCCCCCTGTCGTTGGCTCAGGTCTTGACATGGTCCAGGTCAAGTCTGAAGTCAGTCGGATGAAACGTGTACGAGAAGTGGGCAAAAGTATGCCCCCTGTAAATGTGCTAAATTCGTAAAAAATGGGACATTCAAAAATTTGTAGCTCACTTCCTGTTTATTTTAGCATATGGGTCCAAGAGACTTTTTTGTAGGTCTTGGGCTCCCTCATACACCTAAAAATATTCGTCGTTTTTGCTTAAACGTACAACCGGGGCTGCTTCGTTAAAAATTTCTAGGGGGCGCTATTGAGTCATTTTTGTAAAAATAGCACAATCAACAATAAAATATTGCTCATTTTACCAGGCCAGATATGTGTGCCAAGTTTCATGAGTTTCTGTGCATGTTTAGACCCTCAAAACTGGCGTTGTTTTCTTGGCGAACAGCGCTTAGCCACGCCCACAACAATTCGCGAAAACTCACAAACTTCGTGTTGTGACACCATGAAGGCCGAAACCCTCATCTGAGCAAATATGAGGTAGGTCCAGTTAACGTGTTTGGAGAAAAACGTAGAAGAAAATTCGTTAAAAAAAAAATTGCCACTAGGTGGCGCTATCAGTAAGATGAAATATAAGTTTGTAGATGTCTTTAGGGCTGGACTCTCATCAAATGTGTGAAATTTTGAGAAGATTGGATCATCTGAGCCAAGTTCATGCAGCTTTTGTTGTCACGAAAAATCTTCAGACTTTGCGTTACCGTAGCGGCCACGCCCTTTGGCGAAAAGTTACAATATTCGGTGTGGGGCATGATCAACATCTTAAGGCTTTTCTGACCAATTTTCAACTGGATCCTTTCAACGAGCTCGGCACAGTAGCTAAAAACGTAAAGTATGACATTTATTGTTACCACTAGGTGGCGCTATATGTATAACTGAATTTTATCATATAAATGTTTTCAGGCCGTGACTATTACGTTGCCTGAGAAGTTTGAGATTTTTTGGAGCTTGAACATGGGAGTTTTTAAGCATTTGCTCTTTCTGGACAAATGAAATTTTAAAGGCAATATTTGATGCCCCTCCCCCGTCATATAGTATTTCGAAAGGGCAAGATGTTTTGCCCAGTTGTTCTCTCAGGTCTTGAGATGATAAATGCCAAGTTTGAAGTCAATTGGATGAAAAATGTTTGCAAAGGGGGAAAAAGCATGACCACAGTGAATGTGCCAAAATAAGCCAAAATTGGACATAAAAAAATTCATAGCTCACTTCCTGTACATTTTAGCTACATGGTCCCAATAGACTTTTTTGTGCGTCTCGGGGTGCTACACGTGCCTGCCAATTTTCGTTGCTCTAGCTCAAACGTGCCGGGCTTGGTTTTTATTTTTCTATGCTAGGGGGCGCTATAGAGTCGCGTTGTTATGACGACTTCATAATATCAAATTTTTCGCCGGGCCTGAGGAGTGTGCAAAGTTTGGTGAGTTTTCGTGAATGTTTAGGTACCCAAAATCGCGATCGTTTGCGGAGAATAAAGAAGAAGAAGAAGAAATAACTAGAGCTGCGAGCAGCTATAAAGGGCCCTCGCAGCCCGGGCCACGTTGGGGTCCTTGCACGTTGGGGTCCTTGCACGTTGGGGAACTTGCACATTGGGGTATTGGCACATTGGAAGCAGAATTTCTTTGAAAATGGCATGATAAACATGTGGACTTTTTTTTTTTTTTGCCAGGTGTGATGAGTGTGTCAAGCTCAATGGGTTTTGGTGATTGTTAAGATCTGCAAAAATCAGCGTCTTTTTTTTTATTTTTAGGCAATGAGTTGCTCTGATTGGTATTTTTCGTAAAAGTATATATACACACATCATCGCTCGTACTCATTGCACAATGTTGCTTTTATTGTCCATAGAGGCGATAAAAAAAATAAATAAAACTAAATAAAAAATACGTATGTTTGGATCGGTCTGATACCAGTGAACATATTGAGTGGTGGAAAGTAAAAGAATATTCATAAATGACTTAGTTATCACACTTACAATGAGTTTACAATTTTTGCAAAAATACCGTAAGTGAGGCATTTTTTTTATGCCTCAAGGACTAGGTGGCGCTGTATTTATAACTGAATTTTGTCATAGAGATACCTTCAGGCCTTGACTCTAAATATACATTTCAAATATGGGATTTTTTGGAGCATGTACCTGGGAGTTATTAAGCATAGCCTTCATTCACGATATTGCTTTTAATGTCCATAGAGGCTATCAAAAATACATAAAACTAAATAACAAAAATATGTATGTTTGGTTAGGTCTGATGCCAGTGAATATTTTGAGTGGTGGAAGGTAAAAGAATATTCCTAAATGACTTAGTTATCACACTTAGAATGAGTTTACATTTTTTGTACAAAATACCGTAAGTGGGGTATTTTTTTTTCATGCCTCAAGGGCTAGGTGGCGCTGCATATATAACTGCATGTTGTCATAGAGATACCTTCAGGCCTTGACGATAAACATACATGTCAAGTTTGGGATTTTTTGGAGCATGTATCGGGGAGTTATTAAGCATATCCTTTTTCAGTGCGAAACACAAATTTTGATGCCCCGCCCTCATCATATAGTATTTCCAAAAGTAAAGATTTTTCCGTCTGTTGTTGGCTCAGGTCTTGGCATCGTCCAGGTCAAGTCATAAGTCAGTCGGATAAAACGTGTAGGAGAAGTGGGCAAAAGTATGCCCTCTGAAAATGTGCAAAAATCGTAAAAAATGGGACATTCAAAAATTCGTAGCTCACTTCCTGTTCATTTTAGCAAATGGGTCCAAGAGACTTTTTTGTAGGTCTTTGGCTCCCTCATACACGTAAAAATTTTCGTAGATCTTGCTTAAACGTACAATCGGGGCTGCTTCGTTAAAAAATTCTAGGGGGCGCTATTGAGTCATTTTTGTAAAAATAGCACAATCAACAATAAAATATTGTTCATTTTACCAGGCCAGATGTGTGTGCCAAGTTTCATGAGTTTCTGCGCATGTTTAGACCCTCAAAACTGGCGTTGTTTTCTTGGCGAACAGTGCTTAGCCACGCCCACAGCGATTCGCGAAAACTCAAAAACTTCGTGTTGTGACATCATGAAGGCCGAAACCCTCATCTGAGCAAATATGAGGTTGGTCCAGTTAACGTGTTTGGAGAAAAAATGTACAAGAAAATTCGTAAGAAAAAAAATTGCCACTAGGTGGCGCTATCAGTAAGATGAAATATAAGTTCGAAGATGTCTTTAGGGCTGGACTCTCATCAAATGTGTGAAATTTTGAGAAGATAGGATCATCTCGGTCAAGTTCATGCAGCTTTTATTGTCACGAAAAATCTTCAGACTTTGCGGCACCGTAGCGGCCACGCCCTTTGGCGAAAAGTTACAATATTCGGTGTTGGGCATGATCAACATCTTAAGGCTTTTCTGACCAACTTTCAACTGGATCCCTTCAACGAGCTCAGCGCAGTAGCTAAAAACGTAAAGTATGACATTTATTGTCACCACTAGGTGGCGCTATATGTATAACTGAATTTTATCATATAGATGTTTTCAGGCCGTGACTATTACGTTGCCTGAGAAGTTTGAGATTTTTTGGAGCTTGAACATGGGAGTTATTAAGCATTTGCTCTTTCTGGACAAATGAAATTTTAAAGACAATATTTGATGCCCCGCCCCCATCATATAGTATTTCGAAAAGGCAAGACTTTTTGCCCAGTTGTTCTCTCAGGTCTTGAAATGATAAATGCCAAGTTTGATGTGAATTGGATGAAAAATGTTTGCAGAGGGGGAAAAAGCATGACCACAGTGAATGTGCCAAAATAGGCCAAAATTGGACATAAAAAAATTCATAGCTCATTTCCTGTACATTTTAGCTACATGGTCCCAATAGACTTTTTTGTGCGTCTCGGGGTGCTACACGTGCCTGCCAATTTTCGTTGCTCTAGCTCAAACGTGCCAGGCTTGGTTTTTATTTTTCTACGCTAGGGGGCGCTATAGAGTCGCGTTGTTATGACGACTTCATAATATCAAATTTTTCGCCGGGCCTGAGGAGTGTGCAAAGTTTGGTGAGTTTTCGTGAATGTTTAGGTACTCAAAAATGCGATTGTTTACGGAGAAAAAGAAGAAGAAGAATAATAATAATAATAACTAGAGCTGCGAGCAGCTATAAAGGGCCCTCGCAGCCCGGGCCACGTTGGGGTCCTTGCACGTTGGGGTACTGGCACGTTGGGGTACTGGCATATTGGAAGCAAAATTTCTTTGAAAATGGCATAATAAACCTTTACATGTAGAATATTTTTTTGCCAGTGTGTGTGTCAAGCTCAACGGGTTTTGGTGATTGTTAAGACCTGCAAAAATCAGCGTGCTTTTTTATTTTTAGGCAATGAGTTGCCCTGATTGGTATTTTTTGTAAAAGTGTATATACACATCATCGCTCGTTGTACTCATTGCACAATGTTACTTTTATTGTCCAAAGGGGCAATCAAAAATGAATAAAACAAAATGGAAACGTACATACGTTTGGATCGGTGTGAAGCCAGTGAACAATTTGAGTGGTGGAAACTAAAAGAATATTCATAAATGACTTAGTTATCACACTTAGAATGAGTGTACATTTTTTGTACAAAATACCGTATGTGGGGTATTTTTTTTTTTTTATATAAGCCTCAAGGGCTAGGTGGCGCTGTATTTATAACTGAATGTTGTCATCGAGATACCTTCAGGCCTTGATTATAAGCATACATGTCAAGTGTGGGATTTTTTTTGGAGCATGTACCGTGGAGTTATTAAGCATATCCTTCATTCACGATATTGCTTTTAATGTCCACAGAGGCTATCAAAAATAAATAAAAATATATATATGTTTGGATAAGTCTGATGCCAGTGAACATTTTGAGTGGTGGAAACTAAAAGAATATTCATAAATGACTTAGTTATCACACTTAGAATGAGTTTACATTTTTTGTACAAAATACCGTATGTGGGGTATTTTTTTTTTATGCCTCACGGGCTAGGTGGCGCTGCATATATAACTGAATGTTGTCATAGAGATAGCTTCAGGCCTTGACGATTAACATACATGTCAAGTTTGGGATTTTTTGGAGCATGTACCGGGGAGTTATTAAGCATATCCTTTTTCAGTGCGAAACACAAATTTTGATGCCCCGCCTTCATCATATAGTATTTCGAAAGGTCAAGATTTTTCCCCCTGTCGTTGGCTCAGGTCTTGACATGGTCCAGGTCAAGTCTTAACTCAGTCAGATGAAACGTGTAGGAGAAGTGGGCAAAAGTCTGCCCCCTGTGAATGTGCAAAAATTGTCAAAAATGGGACATTCAAAAATTCGTAGCTAACTTCCTGTTCATTTTAGCATATGGGTCCAAGAGACTTTTTTGTAGGTCTTGGGCTCCCTCATACACCTAAAAATATTCGTCGTTCTTGCTTAAACGTACAACCGGGGCTGCTTCGTTAAAAACTTCTCGGGGGCGCTATTGAGTAATTTTTGTAAAAATAGCACAATCAACAATAAAATATTGCTCATTTTACCAGGCCAGATGTGTGTGCCAAGTTTCATGAGTTTCTGTGCATGTTTAGACCCTCAAAACTGGCGTTGTTTTCTTGGCGAACAGCGCTTAGCCACACCCACAGCAATTCGCGAAAACTCACAAACTTCGTGTTGTGACATCATGAAGGCCGAAACCCTCATCTGAGCAAATATGAGGTAGGTCCAGTTAACGTGTTTGGAGAAAAACGTAGAAGAAAATTCGTAAGAAAAAAAATTGCCACTAGGTGGCGCTATCAGTTAGATGAAATATAAGTCAGTAGATGTCTTTAGGGCTGGACTCTCATCAAATGTGTGAAATTTTGAGAAGATAGGATCATCTCGGTCAAGTTAATGCAGCTTTTATTTTCACGAAAAATCTTCAGACTTTGCGTCACCGTAGCGGCCACGCCCTTTGGCGAAAAGTTACAATATTCGGTGTGGGGCATGATCAACATCTTAAGGCTTTTCTGACCAATTTTCAAATGGATCCCTTCAACAAGCTCAGCACAGTAGCTAAAAACGTAAAGTATGACATTTATTGTAACCACTAGGTGGCGCTATATGTATAACTGAATTTTATCATATAGATGTTTTCAGGCTGTGACTATTACGTTGCCTGAGAAGTTTGAGATTTTTTGGAGCTTGTACATGGGAGTTATTCAGCATTTGCTCTTTCTGGACAAATGAAATTTTAAAGGCAATATTTGATGCCCCGCCCCCGTCATATAGTATTTCGAAAAGGCAAGATGTTTTGCCCAGTTGTTCTCTCAGGTCTTGAGATGATAAATGCCAAGTTTGAAGTCAATTGGATGAAAAATGTTTGCAAAGGGGGAAAAAGCATGACCACAGTGAATGTGCCAAAATAGGCCAAAATTGGACATAAAAAAATTCATAGCTCACTTCCTGTACATTTTAGCTACATGGTCCCAATAGACTTTTTTGTGCGTCTCGGGGTGCTACACGTGCCTGCCAATTTTTGTTGCTCTTGCTCAAACGTGCCGGGCTTGGTTTTTATTTTTCTACGCTAGGGGGCGCTATAGAGTCGCGTTGTTATAACGACTTCATAATATCAAATTTTTCGCCGGACCTGAGGAGTGTGCAAAGTTTGGTGAGTTTTCGTGAATATTTAGGTACCCAAAATCGCGATTGTTTGCGGAGAATAAAGAAGAATAATAATAATAATAATAATAATAATAATAATAATAATAATAATAATAATAATAATTTTTACAAAAACAATAGGGACCTCGCAGCGGTCGCTGCTCGGGCCCTAATAATTAGAGCTGCGAGCAGCTATAAAGGGCCCTCGCAGCCCGGGCCACGTTGGGGTACTTGCACATTGGGGTACTGGCACATTGGAAGCAGAATTTCTTTGAAAATGGCATGATAAAAATGTGGATTTTTATTTTTTTTGCCAGGTGTGATGAGTGTGTCAAGCTCAATGGGTTTTGGTGATTGTTAAGATCTGCAAAAATCAGCGTCTTTTTTTTTATTTTTAGGCAATGAGTTGCCCTGATTGGTATTTTTCGTAAAAGTATATATACACACATCATCGCTCGTACTCATTGCACAATGTTGCTTTTATTGTCCATAGAGGCGATCAAAAAAAAAAAAAAAAAAAAAAAAACTAAATAAAAAATACGTATGTTTGGATCGGTCTGATACCAGTGAACATATTGAGTGGTGGAAAGTAAATGAATATTCATAAATGACTTAGTTATCACACTTACAATGAGTTTACAATTTTTGCAAAAATACCGTAAGTGAGGCATTTTTTTTTTTATGCCTCAAGGACTAGGTGGCGCTGTATTTATAACTGAATTTTGTCATAGAGATACCTTCAGGCCTTGACTATAAATACACATTTCAAGTATGGGATTTTTTGGAGCATGTACCTGGGAGTTATTAAGCATAGCCTTCATTCACGATATTGCTTTTAATGTCCATAGAGGCTATCAAAAATACATAAAAGTAAATAACAAATATATGTATGTTTGGTTAGGTCTGATGCCAGTGAATATTTTGAGTGGTGGAAAGTAAAAGAATATTCCTAAATGACTTAGTTATCACACTTAGAATGAGTTTACATTTTTTGTACAAAATACCGTAAGTGAGGTATTTTTTTTTCATGCCTCAAGGGCTAGGTGGCGCTGCATATATAACTGAATGTTGTCATAGAGATACCTTCAGGCCTTGACGATAAACATACATGTCAAGTTTGGGATTTTTTGGAGTATGTATCGGGGAGTTATTAAGCATATCCTTTTTTTTTTTTTTTTTTTTTTTTTTTTTTTTTTTTTTTTTTTTTTGTGTGTGCGTTTGCGTGCGTTTGCGTGCGTGCGTTTGCGTGCGTGCGTGCGTGCGTTTGCGTGTGTGCGTTTGCGTGCGTTTGCGTGCGTGCGTGTGCGTGCGTGCAAATACGTATAAATTTATACTCATTCATTCACCTAAAACCTTATAAATATCCCATTACCCTTCGCCTTAACCAGGTACTTCAGAATCTTGCCAGAGTCGTGAGATTTAAATGGTCAGGAGACCAGAGAAAAGGTCAGAAAAAAAAGAAATAAAGAGAAAAGAAAGGTAAATCAAAGTGACATCCAGCACCGACCAAACACTTCCTGCCTTCCCCATGATTACAAAATCAAAGTCTTACGCCAACCCCGGAAGCCTCTAAATTCCAGCAAATTTAGCGAGATCTCAAGAGCCCAGAGGAAAAACTAAAGAGAGGAAGGAGGGAAGGATCGATAAGGCAGAGTGAGATCAATAGAAGCCAGTACATCCAATCCATCAAAGTGAAGTCCAGCACCAACAAGACCCCTCCTGCGTGGTTACAAAACCGGAGTCTTATGCCAACCCCAGAAACCTCATACTTCTAATAAATTAAGATCTCAAGTGACCAGAGGAAAAACTAAAGAGAGGAAGGAGGGAAGGATAGATAAAGCAAAGTGAGAACCACGGACACCAGCACCAACTGATTCAAGGGGCTGTGGGAGGGAGAGGGTACTTCTGTTGAGTTTCAGTAGATGCTGGTGCGACGGATCTGGCATGCATAAGGACCACCACCAAAGAAAGAAGCCGTCAACCGCGGTCCAGCAAAGCGAGCACCCCCCCCCCCCCCCCCCCCCGGAATCCCCAGGCCGCGGCAGCACCAAGGCCACCCCCAAGCCACCCGAGCGGACACCGGTCGGCGAGCCGACCCAGACACCCGGAACACCCCCGCCCCAGCCCCGGCCCACACCCCCGAGCCCAAGGCCGCAGAACGAGGCCCAGCGGGCCCCCACAGCGCCCTACCGGTCCCCAGCCCCCATCCCCCCACGACCCCCCCGCACCCCACCCAAACCCGCCATCCACCACGACCCAGGCCCCACCACCCCCGACCCCCAAACCCCCGAACACACCCCGACCCCCAGCACCCAACCCCCCACCCACCCATACCTCCACCCCCCCCCAAACAAGCCGCCCCACCCCGACGGCCGCCACCCCCCCCCCCGCGAACCCGGCCCCCCGCGAGAACCCCCCACCCCCCCCCGGAAACCGGCACCGGGCAGCAGCGCAGAGAGGGAAGATGTGCCCACCCCACCTCCAGCCGCGCGAGATTTGCACAGCGGCGGGAGGGGGGAAGCAGAGGAGGAAGCACCAGGGGAGAAGGCGGAACACCAGAACACCGAGCCCGGTGGGGAGAGGCCCCGGTCGTCACGCCAGAGTACTAGTGACACCTAACCCTGTTACTGAGTCCGCCAGCTCGCCGACTGGCGAGCTCTACCCTTACACCGTGAATGTGGCCCCACCCAGTGTATATACAAGTGTGTGCGTGTGGTGCATTAAAATTGGGAGCAGGTGAGTCGGAGCAGAGGGAAAAAATTTCCCCTACTCCGACACACCCGTATCCCCCCCCAAAAAATGAATATGTATATGTGTGGTGCATTAAAAAAGGGACTGGAGGGACAAAGTGGTGGGGCAGGGACACAAATGGGGGGGACCACAGCGCTGCCAGGCACTGCAGTCCATCCCCTCTGATGGCTCCCCGCCCCAACTCACCCCTCCCCTTGGACGTGAGGTGCATTAAAATTGGAGGGGAGTTGAAGGGTGAAGACGGTGTTTCCACCCTTCCCCACCCCACCAAGAAATGTGTTGTGTGCCCTATGTGTATATTTACAAAGTGTATAGTGCAAGCTAGTGAAGTGAGTAAGAGGAGCGACCAGCGGGGCCTCACCCAACCCGGCGGATGTAGGTGGCACGCCCGCCCCCCAGCACCCCCACCCCCACCCGCCCCCCACCTCATCCACCCGGCACCACAATGGGCGGACAGCCAGCGCAGCAGGGCTACCGGACAGCCCACCGGCCACCGGAGCCCGCCCGGGGCGCCAGGAGTTATACCGGAGTGGGGCAGGCCCCAAACCCTCGCCCGTCCCCCGGAGCCCGACGCCCGGGCCGGGGAGGGAGCCCCAGGCCCAGGGAGAGGGAGGGGGAGGGGCCGCAGGGCAGACAGGGAAGGGGGGGGGGGGGCGGGGGAAGCGGGGAGAAGACGACAAGAAGGCGAAAGGGCGGCTGCAGGGCAGGAGGCGGGGGGGGAGAGGAGGAGGGAGGGCGACAAGGGAAAAGGGACCGGGAGGCAGAGGAGGATGGGCGGGAGGAGGCGAGGAGGGAGAGGCGACGGGGGGGAGGAAGGGGGAGGGGAGAGGGAACCACGGGGCACACCGGAGGCCCACCCACCCCGAACCGCGCCGCCGGGCACGGAGCAGCGGACCGCGCCGGGACGGCACCGCCCCGGCACCGCCCCGGGCACCAGGGGAAGCACCCCAACACCGCACCCCACAGGGGGCCCAGGGAGCGGCCAAGACGCAACCGCCACCGAGCAGACAACGGGGGGGGGCAGAACCACCCCCGCCCGACCACAGGGGACGGCGTCAAGAAAATTGACTAATTAGCATGCAGTAACACCAAGTGTTGATGCTTAGTGCCCACTAGAAATAGATCTTAAGGAGTTATTGAGTATAGTGTCGTATAGTGTGGTATGCTCGAGCCCACTAGCAGCAACTAGGTTCCTGACTATATAAAAATAAAAACAATCAGATACAAAATACCAAATACAGGAGCAGCGAAAACAGAAGTTGTAACGATGTGGTGGCTCTCGTTAACAGGCAGAATCTTGGCAGGATTAAGTTGCCAAATTGAGATTAAAATATTCTATGTACATAGACCATATTTGTTTAAATCTTGATACTTGATTTTTATTTAAGGCAGAGATTTTTTCCATTGAGATATAATTTATTAGTAAGTTTAACCAGTGGTCGATATTTAGAGATTGTTTATTTTTCCAATTGACAAGGATTATTTTTTTAGCAATAGTAAGGGCTATAAATATAGATTGAGATTGTTTACATGGTAGCTCAGTTATTGTTAAGTCACCTAGTAAACACAATCTTGGAGATAAAGGAAGCCTACAGTTTAATATATCAGCGAGCTTTCCCAAGATTTTAGTCCAGAAATGCAGCACTGGAGTACATGACCATAAAGCATGAAGATAAGTATCGGCAGTGTTTTGTGAGCACTGGAGACAAATGTCGGAGTCAGAGAGTCCCATTTTTTTCATCATATATTGTGTAATATATGTTCTATGAAGTATCTTATATTGGATAAGTTGCAAATTTGTCTGTTTGGTCATTTTAAATACATTTTAAGCATATCCTTTTTCAGTGCGAAACACAAATTTTGATGCCCCGCCCTCATCATATAGTATTTCCAAAAGTCAAGATTTTTCTGTCTGTTGTTGGCTCAGGTCTTGGCATGGTCCAGGTCAAGTCATAAGTCAGTCGGATAAAACGTGTAGGAGAAGTGGGCAAAAGTATGCCCCCTGAAAATGTGCAAAAATCGTCAAAAATGGGACATTCAAAAATTCGTAGCTCACTTCCTGTTCATTTTAGCACATGGGTCCAAGAGACGTTTTTGTAGGTCTTGGACTCCCTCATACACCTAAAAATTTTCGTAGATCTTGCTTAAACGTACAATCGGGGCTGCTTCGTTAAATATTTCTAGGGGGCGCTATTGAGTCATTTTTGTAAAAATATGACAATACATGATAAAATATTGCTCATTTTGCCAGGCCAGATGTGTGTGCCAAGTTTCATGAGTTTCTGCGCATGTTTAGACCATCAAAACTGGCGTTGTTTTCTTGGCGAACAGTGCTTAGCCACGCCCACAGCGATTCGCGAAAACTCACAAACTTCGTGTTGTGACATCATGAAGGCCGAAACCCTCATCTGAGCAAATATGAGGTTGGTCCAGTTAACGTGTTTGGAGAAAAATGTACAAGAAAATTCGTAAGAAAAAAAATTGCCACTAGGTGGCGCTATCAGTAAGATGAAATATAAGTTCGTAGATGTCTTTAGGGCTGGAATGTGTGAAAGTTTGAGAAGATAGGATCATCTCGGTCAAGTTCATGCAGCTTTTATTGTCACGAAAAATCTTCAGACTTTGCGGCACCGTAGCGGCCACGCCCTTTGGCAAAAAGTTACAATATTCGGTGTGGGGCATGATCAACATCTTAAGGCTTTTCTGACCAACTTTCAATTGGATCCCTTCAACGAGCTCAGCGCAGTAGCTAAAAACGTAAAGTATGACATTTATTGTTACCACTAGGTGGCGCTATATGTATAACAGAATTTTATCATATAGATTTTTTCAGGCCGTGACTAATACATTGCCTGAGAAGTTTGAGATTTTTTGGAGCTTGAACATGGGAGTTATTAAGCATTTGCTCTTTCTGGACAAATGAAATTTTAAAGACAATATTTGATGCCCCGCCCCCATCATAGAGTATTTCGAAAAGGCAAGACTTTTTGCCCAGTTGTTCTCTCAGGTCTTGAGATGATAAATGTCAAGTTTGATGTCAATTGGATGAAAAATGTTTACAGAGGGGGAAAAAGCATGACCACAGTGAATGTGACAAAATAGGCCAAAATTGGACATAAAAAAATTCATAGCTCATTTCCTGTACATTTTAGCTACCTGGTCCCAATAGACTTTTTTGTGCGTTTGGTGCTACACGTGCCTGCCAATTTTCGTTGCTCTAGCTCAAACGTGCCAGGCTTGGTTTTTATTTTTCTACGCTAGGGGGCGCTATAGAGTCACGTTGTTATGACGACTTCATAATATAAAATTTTTCGCCGGGCCTGAGGAGTGTGCAAAGTTTGGTGAGTTTTCGTGAATGTTTAGGCCCTCAAAAATGCGATACTGCTTTTAACGTCCATAGAGGCTATCAAAAATAAACAAAACTAAATAAAAAATACGTATGTTTGGATAGGTCTGATGCCAGTAAACATTTTGAGTGGTGGAAACTAAAAGAATATTCATAAATGACTTAGTTATCACACTTAGAATGAGTTTACATTTTTTGTACAAAATACCGTATGTGGGGTATTTTTTTTTTCACGCCTCAAGGGCTAGGTGGCGCTGCATATATAACTGAATTTTGTCATAGAGATACCTTCAGGCCTTGACTATAAACATACATGTCAAGTTTGGGATTTTTTGGAGCATGTACCGGGGAGTTATTAAGCATATCCTTTTTCAGTGCGAAACACAAAATTTGATGCCCCGCCCTCATCATATAGTATTTCCAAAAGTCAAGATTTTTCCGCCTGTCATTGGCTCAGGTCTTGACATGGTCCAGGTCAAGTCTGAACTCAGTCGGATGAAACGTGTAGGAGAAGTGGGCAAAAGTATACAACCGGGGCTGCTTCGTTAAAAATTTCTAGGGGGCGCTATTGAGTCATTTTTCTAAAAATAGCACAATCAACAATAAAATATTTTTCATTTTACCAGGCCGGATGTGTGTGCCAAGTTTCATGAGTTTCTGCGCATGTTTAGACCCTCAAAACTGGCGTTGTTTTCTTGACGAACAGCGCTTAGCCACGCCCACAGCAATTCACGAAAACTCACAACCTTCGTGTTGTGACACCATGAAGGCCGAAACCCTCACCTGAGCAAATATGAGGTAGGTCCAGTTAACGTGTTTGGAGAAAAACGTAGAAGAAAATTCGTTAAAAAAAAAATTGCCACTAGGTGGCGCTATCAGTAAGATGAAATATAAGTTCGTAGATGTCTTTAGGGCTGGACTCTCATCAAATGTGTGAAATTTTGAGAAGATAGGATCATCTCGGTCAAGTTAATGCAGCTTTTATTGTCACGAAAAATCTTCAGACTTTGCGGCACCGTAGCGGCCACGCCCTTTGGCGAAAGGTTACAATATTCGGTGTGGGGCATGATCAACATCTTAAGGCTTTTCTGACCAATTTTCAACTGGATCCCTTCAACGAGCTCAGCACAGTAGCTAAAAACATAAAGTATGACATTTATTGTTACCACTAGGTGGCGCTATATGTAGAACTGAATTTTATCATATAGATGTTTTCAGGCCGTGACTATTACGTTGCCTGAGAAGTTTGAGATTTTTTGGAGCTTGAACATGGGAGTTATTAAGCATTTGCTCTTTCTGGACAAATGAAATTTTAAAGGCAATATTTGATGCTCCGCCCCCATCATATAGTATTAAGAAAAGGCAAGACTTTTTGCCCAGTTGTTCTCTCAGGTCTTGAGATGATAAATGCCAAGTTTGAAGTCAATCGGATGAAAACTGTTTGCAAAGGGGGGGAAAGTATGACTACAGTGAATGTGCAAAAATGGGCCAAAATTGGACATTCAAAAATTCATAACTCACTTCCTGTACATTTTTGCTACATGGTCCCAATTGACTTTTTGTGCGTCCCGGGGTGCTACAAGTGCCTGCCAATTTTCGTAGCTCTAGGTCAAACGTGCCGGGATTGGTTTTTATTTTTTATACTAGGGGGCGCTATAGAGTGACATTGTTATGACAACATCAGAATATCAAATTTTTCGCCGGACCCGAAGAGTGTGCAAATTTCGGTGAGTTTTCGTAAATATTTAGGTCCTCAAAAATGCGATCGTTTGCGGAGAATAAAGAAAAATAATAATAACTAGAGCTGCGAGCAGCTATAAAGGGCCCTCGCAGCCCGGGCCACGTTGGGGTCCTTGCACGTTGGGGTACTTGCACGTTGGGGTACTGGCACGTTGGGGTACTGGCATATTGGAAGCAAAATTTCTTTGAAAATGGCATAATAAACGTTTACATGTAGAATATTTTTTTGCCAGTGTGTGTGTCAAGCTCAACGGTTTTGGTGATTGTTAAGACCTGCAAAAATCAGCGTCCTTTTTTATTTTTAGGCAATGAGTTGCCCTGATTGGTATTTTTTTGTAAAAGTGTATATACACATCATCGCTCGTTGTACTCATTGCACAATGTTACTTTTATTGTCCAAAGGGGCAATCAAAAATGAATCAAACAAAATGGAAACGTACATACGTTTGGATCGGTGTGAAGCCAGTGAACAATTTGAGTGGTGGAAACTAAAAGAATATTCATAAATGACTTAGTTATCACACTTAGAATGAGTGTACATTTTTTGTACAAAATACCGTATGTGGGGTATTTTTTATTTTTTTTTATATAAGCCTCAAGGGCTAGGTGGCGCTGTATTTATAACTGAATGTTGTCATAGAGATACCTTCAGGCCTTGATTATAAGCATACATGTCAAGTGTGGGATTTTTTTTTGGAGCATGTACCGTGGAGTTATTAAGCATATCCTTCATTCACGATATTGCTTTTAATGTCCATAGAGGCTATCAAAAATAAATAAAAATATATATATGTTTGGATAAGTCTGATGCCAGTGAACATTTTGAGTGGTGGAAACTAAAAAAATATTCATAAATGACTTAGTTATCACACTTAGAATGAGTGTACATTTTTTGTACAAAATACCGTATGTGGGGTATTTTTTTTTCATGCCTCAAGGGCTAGGTGGCGCTGCATATATAACTGAATGTTGTCATAGAGATAACTTCAGGCCTTGACGATAAACATACATGTCAAGTTTGGGATTTTTTGGAGCATGTACCGGGGAGTTATCAAGCATATCCTTTTTCATTGTGAAACACAAATTTTGATGCCCCGCCCTCATCATATAGTATTTCGAAAAGTCAAAATTTTTCCCCCTGTCGTTGGCTCAGGTCTTGACATGGTCCAGGCCAAGTCTTAACTCAGTCGGATGAAACGTGTAGGAGAAGTGGGCAAAAGTCTGCCCCCTGTGAATGTGCAAAAATCGTCAAAAATGGGACATTCAAAAATTCGTAGCTCACTTCCTGTTCATTTTAGCATATGGGTACAAGAGACGTTTTTGTAGGTCTTGGGCTCCCTCATACACCTAAAAATATTCGGCGTTTTTGCTTAAACGTACAACCGGGGCTGCTTCGTTAGAAATTTCGAGGGGGCGCTATTGAGTCATTTTTGTAAAAATAGCACAATCAACAATAAAATATTGCTCATTTTACCAGGCCAGATGTGTGTGCCAAGTTTCAGGAGTTTCTGTGCATGTTTAGACCCTCAAAACTGGCGTTGTTTTCTTGGCGAACAGCGCTTAGCCACGCCTACAGCAATTCGCGAAAACTCACAAACTTCGTGTTGTGACATCATGAAGGCCGAAACCCTCCTCTGAGCAAATATGAGGTAGGTCCAGTTAACGTGTTTGGAGAAAAACGTAGAAGAAAATTCGTAAGAAAAAAAATTGCCACTAGGTGGCGCTATCAGTTAGATGAAATGTAAGTTAGTAGATGTCTTTAGAGCTGGACTCTCATCAAATGTGTGAAATTTTGAGAAGATAGGATCATCTCGGTCAAGTTAATGCAGCTTTTATTTTCACGAAAAATCTTCAGATTTTGCGTCACCGTAGCGGCCACGCCCTTTGATGAAAAGTTACAATATTCGGTGTGGGGCATGATCAACATCTTAAGGCTTTTCTGACCAATTTTCAAATGGATCCCTTCAACAAGCTCAGCACAGTAGCTAAAAACGTAAAGTATGACATTTATTGTAACCACTAGGTGGCGCTATATGTATAACTGAATTTTGTCATATAGATGTTTTCAGGCTGTGACTATTACGTTGCCTGAGAAGTTTGAGATTTTTTGGAGCTTCAACATGGGAGTTATTAAGCATTTGCTCTTTCTGGACAAATGAAATTTTAAAGGCAATATTTGATGCTCCACCCCCGTCGTATAGTATTTCGAAAAGGCAAGATGTTTTGCCCAGCTGTTCTCTTAGGTCTTGAGATGATAAATGCCAAGTTTGAAGTCAATTGGATGAAAAATGTTTGCAAAGGGGGAAAAAGCATGACCACAGTGAATGTGCCAAAATAGGCCAAAATTGGACATTAAAAAATTCATAGCTCACTTCCTGTACATTTTAGCTACATGGTCCCAATAGACTTTTTTGTGCGTCTCGGGGTGCTACACGTGCCTGCCAATTTTCGTTGCTCTAGCTCAAACGTGTCGGGCTTGGTTTTTATTTTTCTACGCTAGGGGGCGCTATAGAGCCGCGTTGTTATAACGACTTCATAATATCAAATTTTTCGCCGGACCTGAGGAGTGTGCAAAGTTTGGTGAGTTTTCGTGAATATTTAGGTACCCAAAATCGCGATTGTTTGCGGAGAATAAAGAAGAAGAAGAAGAAGAAGAAGAAGAAGAAGAAGAAGAAGAAGAAGAAGAAGAATTTTTACAAAAACAATAGGGACCTCGCAGCGGTCGCTGCTCGGGCCCTAATAACTAGAGCTGCGAGCAGCTATAAAGGGCCCTCGCAGCCCGGGCCACGTTGGGGTACTTGCACGTTGGGGAACTTGCACATTGGGGTACTGGCACATTGGAAGCAGAATTTCTTTGAAAATGGCATGATAAACATGTGGACTTTTTTTTTTTTTTTTGCCAGGTGTGATGAGTGTGTCAAGCTCAATGGGTTTTAGTGATTGTTAAGATCTGCAAAAATCAGCGTCTTTTTTTTATTTTTAGGCAATGAGTTGCTCTGATTGGTATTTTTCGTAAAAGTATATATACACACATCATCGCTCGTACTCATTGCACAATGTTGCTTTTATTGTCCATAGAGGCGATAAAAAAAAAAAAAAAACTAAATAAAAAATACGTATGTTTGGATCGGTCTGATACCAGTGAACATATTGAGTGGTGGAAAGTAAAAGAATATTCATAAATGACTTAGTTATCACACTTACAATGAGTTTACAATTTTTGCAAAAATACCGTAAGTGAGGCATTTTTTTTTATGCCTCAAGGACTAGGTGGCGCTGTATTTATAACTGAATTTTGTCATAGAGATACCTTCAGGCCTTGACTCTAAATATACATTTCAAATATGGGATTTTTTGGAGCATGTACCTGGGAGTTATTAAGCATAGCCTTCATTCACGATATTGCTTTTAATGTCCATAGAGGCTATCAAAAATACATAAAACTAAATAACAAAAATATGTATGTTTGGTTAGGTCTGATGCCAGTGAATATTTTGAGTGGTGGAAGGTAAAAGAATATTCCTAAATGACTTAGTTATCACACTTAGAATGAGTTTACATTTTTTGTACAAAATACCGTAAGTGGGGTATTTTTTTTTCATGCCTCAAGGGCTAGGTGGCGCTGCATATATAACTGAATGTTGTCATAGAGATACCTTCAGGCATTGACGATAAACATACATGTCAAGTTTGGGATTTTTTGGAGCATGTATCGGGGAGTTATTAAGCATATCCTTTTTCAGTGCGAAACACAAATTTTGATGCCCCGCCCTCATCATATAGTATTTCCAAAAGTCAAGATTTTTCCGTCTGTTGTTGGCTCAGGTCTTGGCATGGTCCAGGTCAAGTCATAAGTCAGTCGGATAAAACGTGTAGGAGAAGTGGGCAAAAGTATGCCCTCTGAAAATGTGCAAAAATCGTAAAAAATGGGACATTCAAAAATTCGTAGCTCACTTCCTGTTCATTTTAGCATATGGGTCCAAGAGACTTTTTTGTAGGTCTTTGGCTCCCTCATACACCTAAAAATATTCGTCGTTCTTGCTTAAACGTACAACCGGGGCTGCTTCGTTAAAAACTTCTAGGGGGCGCTATCGAGTCATTTTTGTAAAAATAGCACAATCAACAATAAAATATTGCTCATTTTACCAGGCCAGATGTGTGTGCCAAGTTTCATGAGTTTCTGTGCATGTTTAGACCCTCAAAACTGGCGTTGTTTTCTTGGCGAACAGTGCTTAGCCACGCCCACAGCGATTCGCGAAAACTCACAAATTTCGTGTTGTGACATCATGAAGGCCGAAACCCTCATCTGAGCAAATATGAGGTTGGTCCAGTTAACGTGTTTGGAGAAAAAATGTACAAGAAAATTCGTAAGAAAAAAATTGCCACTAGGTGGCGCTATCAGTAAGATGAAATATAAGTTCGTAGATGTCTTTAGGGCTGGACTCTCATCAAATGTGTGAAATTTTGAGAAGATAGGATCATCTCGGTCAAGTTCATGCAGCTTTTATTGTCACGAAAAATCTTCAGACTTTGCGGCACCGTAGCGGCCACGCCCTTTGGCGAAAAGTTACAATATTCGGTGTTGGGCATGATCAACATCTTAAGGCTTTTCTGACCAACTTTCAATTGGATCCCTTCAACGAGCTCAGCGCAGTAGCTAAAAACGTAAAGTATGACATTTATTGTCACCACTAGGTGGCGCTATATGTATAACTGAATTTTATCATATAGATGTTTTCAGGCCGTGACTATTACGTTGCCTGAGAAGTTTGAGATTTTTTGGAGCTTGAACATGGGAGTTATTAAGCATTTGCTCTTTCTGGACAAATGAAATTTTAAAGACAATATTTGATGACCCGCCCCCATCATATAGTATTTCGAAAAGGCAAGACTTTTTGCCCAGTTGTTCTCTCAGGTCTTGAGATGATAAATGCCAAGTTTGATGTGAATTGGATGAAAAATGTTTGCAGAGGGGGAAAAAGCATGGCCACAGTGAATGTGCCAAAATAGGCCAAAATTGGACATAAAAAAATTCATAGCTCATTTCCTGTACATTTTAGCTACATGGTCCCAATAGACTTTTTTGTGCGTCTCGGGGTGCTACACGTGCCTGCCAATTTTCGTTGCTCTAGCTCAAACGTGCCAGGCTTGGTTTTTATTTTTCTACGCTAGGGGGCGCTATAGAGTCGCGTTGTTATGACGACTTCATAATATCAAATTTTTCGCCGGGCCTGAGGAGTGTGCAAAGTTTGGTGAGTTTTCGTGAATGTTTAGGTACTCAAAAATGCGATCGTTTACGGAGAAGAAGAAGAAGAAGAAGAATAATAACTAGAGCTGCGAGCAGCTATAAAGGGCCCTCGCAGCCCGGGCCACGTTGGAGTCCTTGCACGTTGGGATACTTGCACGTTAGGGTACTGGCACGTTGGGGTACTGGCATATTGGAAGCAAAATTTCTTTGAAAATGGCATAATAAACGTTTACATGTAGAATATTTTTTTTGCCAGTGTGTGTCAAGCTCAACGGGTTTTGGTGATTGTTAAGACCTGCAAAAATCAGCGTCCTTTTTTATTTTTAGGCAATGAGTTGCCCTGATTGGTATTTTTTGTAAAAGTGTATATATACATCATCGCTCGTTGTACTCATTGCACAATGTTACTTTTATTGTCCAAAGGGGCAATCAAAAATGAATAAAACAAAATGGAAACGTACATACGTTTGGATCGGTGTGAAGCCAGTGAACAATTTGAGTGGTGGAAACTAAAAGAATATTCAGAAATGACTTAGTCATCACACTTAGAATGAGTTTACATTTTTTTGTACAAAATACCGTATGTGGGTTTTTTTTTTTTATATAAACCTCAAGGGCTAGGTGGCGCTGTATTTATAACTGAATGTTGTCATCGAGATACCTTCAGGCCTTGATTATAAGCATACATGTCAAGTGTGGGATTTTTTTTGGAGCATGTACCGTGGAGTTATTAAGCATATCCTTCATTCACGATATTGCTTTTAATGTCCACAGAGGCTATCAAAAATAAATAAAAATATCTATATGTTTGGATAAGTCTGATGCCAGTGAACATTTTGAGTGGTGGAAACGAAAAGAATATTCATAAATGACTTAGTTATCACACTTAGAATGAGTTTACATTTTTTGTACAAAATACCGTATGTGGGGTATTTTTTTTTTATGCCTCAAGGGCTAGGTGGCGCTGCATATATAACTGAATGTTGTCATAGAGATAGCTTCAGGCCTTGACGATAAACATACATGTCAAGTTTGGGATTTTTTGGACCATGTACCGGGGAGTTATTAAGCATATCCTTTTTCAGTGCGAAACACAAATTTTGATGCCCCGCCTTCATCATATAGTATTTCGAAAGGTCAAGATTTTTCCCCCTGTCGTTGGCTCAGGTCTTGACATGGTCCAGGTCAAGTCTTAACTCAGTCAGATGAAACGCGTAGGAGAAGTGGGCAAAAGTCTGCGCCCTGTGAATGTGCAAAAATTGTCAAAAATGGGACATTCAAAAATTCGTAGCTCACTTCCTGTTCATTTTAGCATATGGGTCCAAGAGACTTTTTTGTAGGTCTTGGGCTCCCTCATACACCTAAAAATATTCGTCGTTCTTGCTTAAACGTACAACCGGGGCTGCTTCGTTAAAAACTTCTAGGGGGCGCTATCGAGTCATTTTTGTAAAAATAGCACAATCAACAATAAAATATTGCTCATTTTACCAGGCCAGATGTGTGTGCCAAGTTTCATGAGTTTCTGTGCATGTTTAGACCCTCAAAACTGGCGTTGTTTTCTTGGCGAACAGCGCTTAGCCACACCCACAGCAATTCGCGAAAACTCACAAACTGCGTGTTGTGACATCATGAAGGCCGAAACCCTCATCTGAGCAAATATGAGGTAGGTCCAGTTAACGTGTTTGGAGAAAAACGTAGAAGAAAATTCGTAATAAAAAAAATTGCCACTAGGTGGCGCTATCAGTTAGATGAAATATAAGTCAGTAGATGTCTTTAGGGCAGGACTCTCATAAAATGTGTGAAATTTTGAGAAGATAGGATCATCTCGGTCAAGTTAATGCAGCTTTTATTTTCACGAAAAATCTTCAGATTTTGCGTCACCGTAGCGGCCACGCCCTTTGGCGAAAAGTTACAATATTCGGTGTGGGGCATGATCAACATCTTAAGCCTTTTCTGACCAATTTTCAAATGGATCCCTTCAACAAGCTCAGCACAGTAGCTAAAAACGTAAAGTATGACATTTATTGTAACCACTAGGTGGCGCTATATGTATAACTGAATTTTATCATATAGATGTTTTCAGGCCGTGACTATTACGTTGCCTGAGAAGTTTGAGATTTTTTGGAGCTTGAACATGGGAGTTATTAAGCATTTGCTCTTTCTGGACAAATGAAATTTTAAAGGCAATATTTGATGCCCCGCCCCCGTCATATAGTATTTCAAAAAGTCAAGATGTTTTGCCCAGTTTTTCTCTCAGGTCTTGAGATGATAAATGCCAAGTTTGAAGTCAATTGGATGAAAAATGTTTGCAAAGGGGGAAAAAGCATGACCACAGTGAATGTGCCAAAATAGGCCAAAATTGGACATAAAAAAATTCATAGCTCACTTCCTGTACATTTTAGCTACATGGTCCCAATAGACTTTTTTGTGCGTCTCGGGGTGCTACACGTGCCTGCCAATTTTTGTTGCTCTAGCTCAAACGTGCCGGGCTTGGTTTTTATTTTTCTATGCTAGGGGGCGCTATGGAGTCGCGTTGTTATAACGACTTCATAATATCAAATTTTTCGCCGGACCTGAGGTGTGTGCAAAGTTCGGTGAGTTTTCGTGAATATTTAGGTACCCAAAATCGCGATTGTTTGCGGAGAATAAAGAATAATAATAATAATAATAATAATAATAATAATAATAACTAGAGCTGCGAGCAGCTATAAAGGGCCCTCGCAGCCCGGGCCACGTTGGGGTCCTTGCACGTTGTGGTACTTGCATGTTGGGGTACTGGCACATTGGGGTACTGGCATATTGGAAGCAAAATTTCTTTGAAAATGGCATAATAAACGTTTACATGTAGAATATTTTTTTGCCAGTGTGTGTGTCAAGCTCAACGGGTTTTGGTGATTGTTAAGACCTGCAAAAATCAGCGTCCTTTTTTATTTTTAGGCAATGAGTTGCCCTGATTGGTATTTTTTTGTAAAAGTGTATATACACATCATCGCTCGTTGTACTCATTGCACAATGTTACTTTTATTGTCCAAAGGGGCAATCAAAAATGAATAAAACAAAATGGAAACGTACATACGTTTGGATCGGTGTCAAGCCAGTGAACAATTTGAGTGGTGGAAACTAAAAGAATATTCATAAATGACTTAGTTATCACACTTAGAATGAGTGTACATTTTTTGTACAAAATACCGTATGTGGGGTATTTTTATTTTTTTTATATAAGCCTCAAGGGCTAGGTGGCGCTGTATTTATAACTGAATGTTGTCATAGAGATACCTTCAGGCCTTGATTATAAGCATACATGTCAAGTGTGGGATTTTTTTTGGAGCATGTACCGTGGAGTTATTAAGCATATCCTTCATTCACGATATTGCTTTTAATGTCCATAGAGGCTATCAAAAATAAATAAAAATATATATATGTTTGGATAAGTCTGATGCCAGTGAACATTTTGAGTGGTGGAAACTAAAAGAATATTCAGAAATGACTTCGTTATCACACTTAGAATGAGTGTACATTTTTTGTACAAAATACCGTATGTGGGGTATTTTTTTTTTATTCCTCAAGGGCTAGGTGGCGCTGCATATATAACTGAATGTTGTCACAGAGATAACTTCAGGCCTTGACGATAAACATACATGTCAAGTTTGGGATTTTTTGGAGCATGTACCGGGGAGTTATCAAGCATATCCTTTTTCATTGCGAAACACAAAATTTGATGCCCCGCCCTCATCATATAGTATTTCGAAAAGTCAAAATTTTTCCCCCTGTCGTTGGCTCAGGTCTTGACATGGTCCAGGCCAAGTCTTAACTCAGTCGGATGAAATGTGTAGGAGAAGTGGGCAAAAGTCTGCCCCCTGTGAATGTGCAAAAATCGTAAAAAATGGGACATTCAAAAATTCATAGCTCACTTCCTGTTCATTTTAGCATATGGGTCCAAGAGACTTTTTTGTATGACTTGGGCTCCCTCATACACCTAAAAATATTCGTCGTTCTTGCTTAAACGTACAACCGGGGCTGCTTTGTTAAAAACCTCTAGGGGGCGCTATTGAGTCATTTTTGTAAAAAATAGCACAATCAACAATAAAATATTGCTCATTTTACCAGGCCAGATGTGTGTGCCAAGTTTCATGAGTTTCTGTGCATGTTTAGACCCTCAAAACTGGCGTTGTTTTCTTGGCGAACAGCGCTTAGCCACACCCACAGCAATTCGCGAAAACTCACAAACTTCGTGTTGTGACATCATGAAGGCCGAAACCCTCATCTGAGCAAATATGAGGTAGGTCCAGTTAACGTGTTTGGAGAAAAACGTAGAAGAAAATTCGTAAGAAAAAAAATTGCCACTAGGTGGCGCTATCAGTTAGATGAAATATAAGTCAGTAGATGTCTTTAGGGCTGGACTCTCATCAAATGTGTGAAATTTTGAGAAGATAGGATCATCTCGGTCAAGTTAATGCAGCTTTTATTTTCACGAAAAATCTTCAGACTTTGCGTCACCGTAGCGGCCACGCCCTTTGGCGAAAAGTTACAATATTCGGTGTGGGGCATGATCAACATCTTAAGGCTTTTCTGACCAATTTTCAAATGGATCCCTTCAACAAGCTCAGCACAGTAGCTAAAAACGTAAAGTATGACATTTATTGTAACCACTAGGTGGCACTATATGTATAACTGAATTTTATCATATAGATGTTTTCAGGCCGTGACTATTACGTTGCCTGAGAAGTTTGAGATTTTTTGGAGCTTGAACATGGGAGTTATTAAGCATTTGCTCTTTCTCAACAAATGAAATTTTAAAGGCAATATTTGATGCCCCGCCCCCGTCATATAGTATTTCAAAAAGGCAAGATGTTTTGCCCAGTTGTTCTCTCAGGTCTTGAGATGATAAATGCCAAGTTTGAAGTCAATTGGATGAAAAATGTTTGCAAAGGGGGAAAAAGCATGACCACAGTGAATGTGCCAAAATAGGCCAAAATTGGACATAAAAAAATTCAGAGCTCACTTCCTGTACATTTTAGCTACATGGTCCCAAGAGACTTTTTTGTGCGTCTCGGGGTACTACACGTGCCTGCCAATTTTTGTTGCTCTAGCTCAAACGTGCCGGGCTTGGTTTTTATTTTTCTACGCTAGGGGGCGCTATCGAGTCGCATTGTTATAACGACTTCATAATATCAAATTTTTCGCCGGACCTGAGGAGTGTGCAAAGTTCGGTGAGTTTTCGTGAATATTTAGGTACCCAAAATCGCGATTGTTTGCGGAGAATAAAGAAGAAGAAGAAGAATAATAACTAGAGCTGCGAGCAGCTATAAAGGGCCCTCGCAGCCCGGGCCACGTTGGGGTCCTTGCACGTTGGGGTACTGGCATATTGGAAGCAAAATTTCTTTGAAAATGGCATAATAAACGTTTACATGTAGAATATTTTTTTTTGCCAGTGTGTGTCAAGCTCAACGGGTTTTGGTGGTTGTTAAGACCTGCAAAAATCAGCGTCCTTTTTTATTTTTAGGCAATGAGTTGCCCTGATTGGTATTTTTTGTAAAAGTGTATATACACATCATCGCTCGTTGTACTCATTGCACAATGTTACTTTTATTGTCCAAAGGGGCAATCAAAAATGAATAAAACAAAATGGAAACGTACATACGTTTGGATCGGTGTGAAGCCAGTGAACAATTTGAGTGGTGGAAACTAAAAGAATATTCATAAATGACTTAGTTATCACACTTAGATTGAGTGTACATTTTTTGTACAAAACACCGTATGTGGGTTTTTTATATATATATATATATATATATATATATATATATATATATATATATATATATATATATATATATATATATATATATATATATATAAATGCCTCAAGGGCTAGGTGGCGCTGTATTTATAACTGAATGTTGTCATAGAGATACCTTCAGGCCTTGATTATAAGCATACATGTCAATTGTGGGATTTTTTTTGGAGCATGTACCGTGGAGTTATTAAGCATATCCTTCATTCACGATATTGCTTTTAATGTCCACAGAGGCTATCAAAAATAAATAAAAATATATATATGTTTGGATAAGTCTGATGCCAGTGAACATTTTGAGTGGTGGAAACTAAAAGAATATTCATAAATGACTTAGTTATCACACTTAGAATGAGTTTACATTTTTTGTACAAAATACCGTATGTGGGGTATTTTTTTTTTATGCCTCAAGGGCTAGGTGGCGCTGCATATATAACTGAATGTTGTCATAGAGATAACTTCAGGCCTTGACGATAAACATACATGTCAAGTTTGGGATTTTTTGGAGCATGTACCGGGGAGTTATCAAGCATATCCTTTTTCATTGTGAAACACAAATTTTGATGCCCCGCCCTCATCATATAGTATTTTGAAAAGTCAAAAATTTTCCCCCTGTCGTTGGCTCAGGTCTTGACATGGTCCAGGCCAAGTCTTAACTCAGTCGGATGAAACGTGTAGGAGAAGTGGGCAAAAGTCTGCCCCCTGTGAATGTGCAAAAATCGTCAAAAATGGGACATTCAAAAATTCGTAGCTCACTTCCTGTTCATTTTAGCATATGGGTACAAGAGACTTTTTTGTAGGTCTTGGGCTCCCTCATACACCTAAAAATATTCGTCGTTCTTGCTTAAACGTACAACTGGGGCTGTTTCGTTAAAGATTTCTAGGGGGCACTATTGAGTCATTTTTGTAAAAATAGCACAATCGCCGATAAGAAATTGCTCATTTTGCCAGGCCAGCTGTGTGTGCCAAGTTTCGTGTGTTTCTGTGCCAGTTTAGGCCCTCAAAATTGGCGTTGTTTTCTTGGCGAACAGCGCTTAGCCACGCCCACAGCGACTCGCGAAAACTCACAAACTTCGTGTTGTGACAGCATGAAGGCCGACACCCTCATCTGAGCAAATATGAGGTAGGTCCAGTTAACATGGTTGGAGAAAAACATTGAAGAAAAATCGTAAGAAAAAAAATTGCCAGTAGGTGGCGCTATCAGTAAGATGAAATATAAGTTTGTAGATGTCTTTAGGGCTGGACTCTCATCAATTGTGTACAATTTTGAGAAGATAGCATCATCTCGGTCAAGTTAATGCAGCTTTTGTTGTCACGAGAAATCTTCAGACTTTGCGGCACCGTAGCGGCCACGCCCTTTGGCGAAAAGTTACAATATTCGGTGTGGGGCATGATCAACATCTGAAGGCTTTTCTGACCAATTTTCAACTGGATCCCTTCAACGAGCTCAGCACAGTAGCTAAAAACGTAAAGTATGACAATTATTGTTACCACTAGGTGGCGCTACATGGATAACTGAATTTTATCATATAGATGTTTTCAGGCCGTGACTATTAAGTTGCCTGATAAGTTTGAGATTTTTTGGAGCTTGAACATGGGAGTTATTAAGCATTTGCTCTTTCTGGACAAATTAAATTTTAAAGGCAATATTTGATGCCCCACCCCCGTCATATAGTATTTCGAAAAGGCAAGATTTTTTCCCCAGTTGTTCTCTCAGGTCTTGAGATGATAAATGCCAAGTTTGAAGTCAATTGGATGAAAAATGTTTGCAAAGGGGGAAAAAGCATGACCACAGTGAATGTGCAAAAATAGGCCAAAATTGGACATTAAAAAATTCATAGCTCACTTCCTGTACATTTTAGCTACATGGTCCCAATAGACTTTTTTGTGCGTCTCGGGGTGCTACACGTGCCTGCCAATTTTCGTTGCTCTAGCTCAAACATGCCGGGCTTGGTTTTTATTTTTCTATGCTAGGGGGCGCTATAGAGTCGCGTTGTTATGACGACTTCATAATATCAAATTTTTCGCCGGGCCTGAGGAGTGTGCAAAGTTTGGTGAGTTTTCGTAAATGTTTAGGTACCCAAAATCGTGATCGTTTACGGAGAAGAAGAAGAAGAAGAATAATAATAATAATAATAATAATAATCCGATCGAAAAACAATAGGGACCTCGCAGCGGTAGCTGCTCGGGCCCTAATAATAATAATAATAATAATAATAATAATAATAATAATAATTTTTACAAAAACAATAGGGACCTCGCAGCGGTCGCTGCTCGGGCCCTAATAATAATAATAATAATAATAACTAGAGCTGCGAGCAGCTATAAAGGGCCCTCGCAGCCCGGGCCACATTGGGGTCCTTGCACGTTGGGGTACTTGCACGTTGGGGTACTGGCACGTTGGGGTACTGGCATATTGGAAGCAAAATTTCTTTGAAAATGGCATAATAAACGTTTACATGTAGAATATTTTTTTGCCAGTGTGTGTGTCAATCTCAACGGGTTTTGGTGATTGTTAAGACCTGCAAAAATCAGCGTCCTTTTTTATTTTTAGGCAATGAGTTGCCCTGATTGGTATTTTTTTGTAAAAGTGTATATACACATCATCGCTCGTTGTACTCATTGCACAATGTTACTTTTATTGTCCAAAGGGGCAATCAAAAATGAATAAAACAAAATGGAAACGTACATACGTTTGGATCGGTGTGAAGCCAGTGAACAATTTGAGTGGTGGAAACTAAAAGAATATTCATAACTGACTTAGTTATCACACTTAGAATGATTGTACATTTTTTGTACAAAATACCGTATGTGGGGTATTTTTTATTTTTTTTTATATAAGCCTCAAGGGCTAGGTGGCGCTGTATTTATAACTGAATGTTGTCATAGAGATACCTTCAGGCCTTGATTATAAGCATACATGTCAAGTGTGGGATTTTTTTTGGAGCATGTACCGTGGAGTTATTAAGCATATCCTTCATTCACGATATTGCTTTTAATGTCCATAGAGGCTATCAAAAATAAATAAAAATATATATATGTTTGGATAAGTCTGATGCCAGTGAACATTTTGAGTGGTGGAAACTAAAAGAATATTCATAAATGACTTAGTTATCACACTTAGAATGAGTTTACATTTTTTGTACAAAATACCGTATGTGTGGTATTTTTTTTTCATGCCTCAAGGGCTAGGTGGCGCTGCATATATAACTGAATGTTGTCATAGAGATAACTTCAGGCCTTGACGATAAACATACATGTCAAGTTTGGGATTTTTTGGAGCATGTACCGGGGAGATATCAAGCATATCATTTTTCATTGCGAAACACACATTTTGATGCCCCGCCCTCATCATATAGTATTTCGAAAAGTCAAAATTTTTCCCCCTGTCGTTGGCTCAGATCTTGACGTGGTCCAGGCCAAGTCTTAACTCAGTCGGATGAAACGTATAGGAGAAGTGGGCAAAAGTCTGCCCCCTGTGAATGTGCAAAAATCGTCAAAAATGGGACATTCAAAAATTCGTAGCTCACTTCCTGTTCATTTTAGCATATGGGTACAAGAGACTTTTTTGTAGGTCTTGGGCTCCCTCATACACCTAAAAATATTCGTCGTTCTTGCTTAAACGTACAACCGGGGCTGCTTCGTTAAAAATTTCGAGGGGGCGCTATTGAGTCATTTTTTTAAAAATAGCACAATCAACAATAAAATATTGCTCATTTTACCAGGCCAGATGTGTGTGCCAAGTTTCAGGAGTTTCTGTGCATGTTTAGACCCTCAAAACTGGCGTTGTTTTCTTGGCGAACAGCGCTTAGCCACGCCCACAGCAATTCGCGAAAACTCACAAACTTCGTGTTGTGACATCATGAAGGCCGAAACCCTCATCTGAGCAAATATGAGGTAGGTCCAGTTAACGTGTTTGGAGAAAAACGTAGAAGAAAATTCGTAAGAAAAAAAATTGCCACTAGGTGGCGCTATCAGTTAGATGAAATGTAAGTTAGTAGATGTCTTTAGAGCTGGACTCTCATCAAATGTGTGAAATTTTGAGAAGATAGGATCATCTCGGTCAAGTTAATGCAGCTTTTATTGTCACGAAAAATCTTCAGACTTTGCGTCACCGTAGCGGCCACGCCCTTTGGCGAAAAGTTACAATATTCGGTGTGGGGCATCATCAACATCTTAAGGCTTTTCTGACCAATTTTCAACTGGATCCCTTCAACGAGCTCAGCACAGTAGCTAAAAACGTAAAGTATGACATTTATTGTAACCACTAGGTGGCGCTATATGTAGAACTGAATTTTGTCATATAGATGTTTTCAGGCCGTGACTATTACGTTGCCTGAGAAGTTTGAGATTTTTTGGAGCTTGTACATGGGAGTTATTCAGCATTTGCTCTTTCTGGACAAATGAAATTTTAAAGGCAATATTTGATGCCCCGCCCCCGTCATATAGTATTTCGAAAAGGCAAGACTTTTTGCCCAGCTGTTCTCTTAGGTCTTGAGATGATAAATGCCAAGTTTGAAGTCAATGGGATGAAAAATGTTTGCATAGGGGGAAAAAGCATGACCACAGTGAATGTGCCAAAATCGGCCAAAATTGGACATTAAAAAATTCATAGCTCACTTCCTGTACATTTTAGCTACATGGTCCCAATAGACTTTTTTGTGCGTCTCGGGGTGCTACACGTGCCTACCAATTTTCGTTGCTCTAGCTCAAACGTGCCGGGCTTGGTTTTTATTTTTCTATGCTAGGGGGCGCTATAGAGTCGCGTTGTTATAACGACTTCATAATATCAAATTTTTCGCCGGACCTGAGGAGTGTGCAAAGTTCGGTGAGTTTTCGTGAATATTTAGGTACCCAAAATCGCGATTGTTTGCGGAGAATAAAGAAGAAGAAGAAGAATAATAATAATAATAATAATAATAATAATAATAATAATAATAATAATAATAATAATAATTTTTACAAAAACAATAGGGACCTCGCAGCGGTCGCTGCTCGGGCCCTAATAATAATAATAATTTTTACAAAAACAATAGGGACCTCGCAGCGGTCGCTGCTCGGGCCCTAATAACTAGAGCTGCGAGCAGCTATAAAGGGCCCTCGCAGCCCGGGCCACGTTGGGGTCCTTGCACGTTGGGGTACTGGCATATTGGATGCAAAATTTCTTTGAAAATGGCATAATAAACGTTTACATGTAGAATATTTTTTTTTTGCCAGTGTGTGTCAAGCTCAACGGGTTTTGGTGGTTGTTAAGACCTGCAAAAATCAGCGTCCTTTTTTATTTTTAGGCAATGAGTTGCCCTGATTGGTATTTTTTGTAAAAGTGTATATACACATCATCGCTCGTTGTACTCATTGCACAATGTTACTTTTATTGTCCAAAGGGGCAATCAAAAATGAATAAAACAAAATGGAAACGTACATACGTTTGGATCGGTGTGAAGCCAGTGAACAATTTGAGTGGTGGAAACTAAAAGAATATTCATAAATGACTTAGTTATCACACTTAGAATGAGTGTACATTTTTTGTACAAAACACCGTATGTGAGTTTTTATATATATATATATATATATATATATATATGCCTCAAGGGCTAGGTGGCGCTGTATTTATAACTGAATGTTGTCATAGAGATACCTTCAGGCCTTGATTATAAGCATACATGTCAAGTGTGGGATTTTTTTTGGAGCATGTACCGTGGAGTTATTAAGCATATCCTTCATTCACGATATTGCTTTTAATGTCCATAAAGGCTATCAAAAATAAATAAAAATATATATATGTTTGGATAAGTCTGATGCCAGTGAACATTTTGAGTGGTGGAAACTAAAAGAATATTCATAAATGACTTAGTTATCACACTTAGAATGAGTTTACATTTTTTGTACAAAATACCGTATGTGGGGTATTTTTTTTTTATGCCTCAAGGGCTAGGTGGCGCTGCATATATAACTGAATGTTGTCATAGAGATAACTTCAGGCCTTGACGATAAACATACATGTCAAGTTTGGGATTTTTTGGAGCATGTACCGGGGAGTTATCAAGCATATCCTTTTTCATTGCGAAACACAAATTTTTATGCCCCGCCCTCATCATATAGTATTTTGAAAAGTCAAAAATTTTCCCCCTGTCGTTGGCTCAGGTCTTGACATGGTCCAGGCCAAGTCTTAACTCAGTCGGATGAAACGTGTAGGAGAAGTGGGCAAAAGTCTGCCCCCTGTGAATGTGCAAAAATCGTCAAAAATGGGACATTCAAAAATTCGTAGCTCACTTCCTGTTCATTTTAGCATATGGGTACAAGAGACTTTTTTGTAGGTCTTGGGCTCCCTCATACACCTAAAAATATTCGTCGTTCTTGCTTAAACGTACAACTGGGGCTGTTTCGTTAAAGATTTCTAGAGGGCGCTATTGAGTCATTTTTGTAAAAATAGCACAATCGCCGATAAAAAATTGCTCATTTTGCCAGGCCAGCTGTGTGTGCCAAGTTTCGTGTGTTTCTGTGCCAGTTTAGGCCCTCAAAATTGGCGTTGTTTTCTTGGCGAACAGCGCTTGGCCACGCCCACAGCGACTCGCGAAAACTCACAAACTTCGTGTTGTGACAGCATGAAGGCCGACACCCTCATCTGAGCAAATATGAGGTAGGTCCAGTTAACATGGTTGGAGAAAAACATTGAAGAAAAAAAATTGCCAGTAGGTGGCGCTATCAGTAAGATGAAATATAAGTTTGTAGATGTCTTTAGGGCTGGACTCTCATCAATTGTGTACAATTTTGAGAAGATAGCATCATCTCGGTCAAGTTAATGCAGCTTTTGTTGTCACGAGAAATCTTCAGACTTTGCGGCACCGTAGCGGCCACGCCCTTTGGCGAAAAGTTACAATATTCGGTGTGGGGCATGATCAACATCTTAAGGCTTTTCTGACCAATTTTCAACTGGATCCCTTCAACGAGCTCAGCACAGTAGCTAAAAACGTAAAGTATGACAATTATTGTTACCACTAGGTGGCGCTACATGGATAACTGAATTTTATCATATAGATGTTTTCAGGCCGTGACTATTAAGTTGCCTGATAAGTTTGAGATTTTTTGGAGCTTGAACATGGGAGTTATTAAGCATTTGCTCTTTCTGGACAAATGAAATTTTAAAGGCAATATTTGATGCCCCGCCCCCGTCATATAGTATTTCGAAAAGGCAAGATTTTTTCCCCAGTTGTTCTCTCAGGTCTTGAGATGATAAATGCCAAGTTTGAAGTCAATTGGATGAAAAATGTTTGCAAAGGGGGAAAAAGCATGACCACAGTGAATGTGCCAAAATAGGCCAAAATTGGACATTAAAAAATTCATAGCTCACTTCCTGTACATTTTAGCTACATGGTCCCAATAGACTTTTTTGTGCGTCTCGGGGTGCTACACGTGCCTGCCAATTTTTGTTGCTCTAGCTCAAACATGCCGGGCTTGGTTTTTATTTTTCTATGCTAGGGGGCGCTATAGAGTCGCGTTGTTATGACGACTTCATAATATCAAATTTTTCGCCGGGCCTGAGGAGTGTGCAAAGTTTGGTGAGTTTTCGTAAATGTTTAGGTACCCAAAATCGTGATCGTTTACGGAGAAAAAGAATAATAATAATAATAATAATAATAATAATAATAATCCGATCGAAAAACAATAGGGACCTCGCAGCGGTAGCTGCTCGGGCCCTAACTAGAGCTGCGAGCAGCTATAAAGGGCCCTCGCAGCCCGGGCCACGTTGGGGTCCTTGCACGTTGGAGTACTTGCACGTTGGGGTACTGGCACGTTGGGGTACTGGCATATTGGAAGCAAAATTTCTTTGAAAATGGCATAATAAACGTTTACATGTAGAATATTTTTTTTTCCAGTGTCTGTCAAGCTCAACGGATTTTGGTGATTGTTAAGACCTGCAAAAATCAGCGTCCTTATTTATTTTTAGGCAATGAGTTGCCCTGATTGGTATTTTTTTGTAAAAGTGTATATACACATCATCGCTCGTTGTACTCATTGCACAATGTTTACTTTTATTGTCCAAAGGGGCAATCAAAAATGAATAAAACAAAATGGAAACGTACATACGTTTGGATCGGTGTGAAGCCAGTGAACAATTTGAGTGGTGGAAACTAAAAGAATATTCATAAATGACTTAGTTATCACACTTAGAATGAGTGTACATTTTTTGTACAAAATACCATATGTGGGGTATTTTTTTAAAAATTTTTTATATAAGCCTCAACGGCTAGGTGGCGCTGTATTTATAACTGAATGTTGTCATAGAGATACCTTCAGGCCTTGATTATAAGCAAACATGTCAAGTGTGGGATTTTTTGGAGCATGTATCGGGGAGTTATTAAGCATATCCTTTTTCAGTGCGAAACACAAATTTTGATGCCCCGCCCTCATCATATAGTATTTTCAAAAGTCAAGATTTTTCCGTCTGTTGTTGGCTCAGGTCTTGGCATGGTCCAGGTCAAGTCATAAGTCAGTCGGATAAAACGTGTAGGAGAAGTGGGCAAAAGTATGCCCTCTGAAAATGTGCAAAAATCGTAAAAAATGGGACATTCAAAAATTCGTAGCTCACTTCCTGTTCATTTTAGCATATGGGTCCAAGAGACTTTTTTGTAGGTCTTTGGCTCCCTCATACACGTAAAAATTTTCGTAGATCTTGCTTAAACGTACAATCGGGGCTGCTTCGTTAAAAATTTCTAGGGGGCGCTATTGAGTCATTTTTGTAAAAATAGCACAATCAACAATAAAATATTGTTCATTTTACCAGGCCAGATGTGTGTGCCAAGTTTCATGAGTTTCTGCGCATGTTTAGACCCTCAAAACTGGCATTGTTTTCTTGGCGAACAGTGCTTAGCCACGCCCACAGCGATTCGCGAAAACTCACAAACTTCGTGTTGTGACATCATGAAGGCCGAAACCCTCATCTGAGCAAATATGAGGTTGGTCCAGTTAGCGTGTTTGGAGAAAAAATGTACAAGAAAATTCGTAAGAAAAAAAATTGCCACTAGGTGGCGCTATCAGTAAGATGAAATATAAGTTCGTAGATGTCTTTAAAGCTGGACTCTCATCAAATGTGTGAAATTTTGAGAAGATAGGATCATCTCGGTCAAGTTAATGCAGCTTTTATTGTCACGAAAAATCTTCAGACTTTGCGTCACCGTAGCGGCCACGCCCTTTGGTGAAAAGTTACAATATTCGGTGTGGGGCATGATCAACATCTTAAGGCTTTTCTGACCAATTTTCAACTGGATCCCTTCAACGAGCTCAGCACAGTAGCTAAAAACGTAAAGTATGACATTTATTGTAACCACTAGGTGGCGCTATATGTATAACTGAATTTTGTCATATAGATGTTTTCAGGCCGTGACTATTACGTTGCCTGAGAAGTTTGAGATTTTTTGGAGCTTGTACATGGGAGTTATTAAGCATTTGGTCTTTCTGGACAAATGAAATTTTAAAGGCAATATTTGATGCCCCGCCCCCGTCATATAGTATTTCGAAAAGGCAAGACTTTTTGCCCAGCTGTTCTCTTAGGTCTTGAGATGATAAATGCCAATTTTGAAGTCAACTGGATGAAAAATGTTTGCAAAGGGGGAAAAAGCATGACCACAGTGAATGTGCCAAAATAGGCCAAAATTGGACATTAAAAAATTCATAGCTCATTTCCTGTACATTTTAGCTACATGGTCCCAATAGACTTTTTTGTGCGTCTCGGGGTGCTACACGTGCCTGCCAATTTTCGTTGCTCTAGCTCAAACGTGCCGGGCTTGGTTTTTATTTTTCTATGCTAGGGGGCGCTATGGAGTCGCGTTGTTATAACGACTTCATAATATCAAATTTTTCGCCGGACCTGAGGTGTGTGCAAAGTTCGGTGAGTTTTCGTGAATATTTAGGTACCCCAAATCGCGATTGTTTGCGGAGAATAAAGAATAATAATAATAATAATAATAATAATAATTTTTACAAAAACAATAGGGACCTCGCAGCGGTCGCTGCTCGGGCCCTAATAATAATAATAATAATAATAATTTTTACAAAAACAATAGGGACCTCGCAGCGGTCGCTGCTCGGGCCCTAATAATAATAATTTTTACAAAAACAATAGGGACCTCACAGCGGTCGCTGCTCGGGCCCTAAATATATATATGTTTGGATAAGTCTGATGCCAGTGAACATTTTGAGTGGTGCAAACTAAAAGAATATTCATAAATGACTTAGTTATCACACTTAGAATGAGTTTACATTTTTTGTACAAAATACCGTATGTGTGGTATTTTTTTTTCATGCCTCAAGGGCTAGGTGGCGCTGCATATATAACTGAATGTTGTCATAGAGATAACTTCAGGCCTTGACGATAAACATACATGTCAAGTTTGGGATTTTTTGGAGCATGTACCGGGGAGTTATCAACCATATCATTTTTCATTGCGAAACACAAAATTTGATGCCCCGCCCTCATCATATAGTATTTCCAAAAGTCAAGATTTTTCTGCCTGTAGTTGGCTCAGGTCTTGACATGGTCCAGGTCAAGTCTAAAGTCAGTCGGATGAAATGTGTAGGAGAAGTGGGCAAAAGTATGCCCCCTGAAAATGTGCAAAAATCGTCAAAAATGGGACATTCAAAAATTCATAGCTCACTTCCTGTTCATTTTAGCACATGGGTCCAAGAGACTTTTTTGTAGGTCTTGGACTCCCTCATACACCTAAAAATTTTCGTAGATCTTGCTTAAACGTACAATCGGGGCTGCTTCGTTAAAAATTTCTAGGGGGCGCTATTGAGTCATTTTTGTAAAAATAGGACAATACATGATAAAATATTGCTCATTTTGCCAGGCCAGATGTGTGTGCCAAGTTTCATGAGTTTCTGCGCATGTTTAGACCATCAAAACTAGCGTTGTTTTCTTGGCGAACAGTGCTTAGCCACGCCCACAGCGATTCGCGAAAACTCACAAACTTCGTGTTGTGACATCATGAAGGCCGAAACCCCCATCTGAGCAAATATGAGGTTGGTCCAGTTAACGTGTTTGGAGAAAAATGTACAAGAAAATTCGTAAGAAAAAAAATTGCCACTAGGTGGCGCTATCAGTTAGATGAAATATAAGTTCGTAGATGTCTTTAGGGCTGGACTCTCATCAAATGTGTGAAATTTTGAGAAGATAGGATCATCTCGGTCAAGTTCATGCAGCTTTTATTGTCACGAAAAATCTTCAGACTTTGCGTCACCGTAGCGGCCACGCCCTTTGGCGAAAAGTTACAATATTCGGTGTGGGGCATGATCAACATCTTAAGGCTTTTCTGACCAATTTTCAACTGGATCCCTTCAACGAGCTCGGCACAGTAGCTAAAAACGTAAAGTATGACATTTATTGTTACCACTAGGTGGCGCTATATGTATAACTGAATTTTATCATATAGATGCTTTCAGGCCGTGACTATTACGTTGCCTGAGAAGTTTGAGATTTTTTGGAGCTTGAACATGGGAGTTATCACACTTAGAATGAGTTGACATTTTTTGTACAAAATACCGTATGTGGGGTATTTTTTTTTCACGCCTGAAGGGCTAGGTGGCGCTGCATATATAACTGAATTTTGTCATAGAGATACCTTCAGGCTTTGACTATAAACATACATGTCAAGTTTGGGATTTTTTGGAGCATGTACCGGGGAGTTATTAAGCATATCCTTTTTCAGTGCGAAACACAAAATTTGATGCCCCGCCCTCATCATATAGTATTTCCAAAAGTCAAGATTTTTCTGCCTGTAGTTGGCTCAGGTCTTGACATGGTCCAGGTCAAGTCTAAAGTCAGTCGGATGAAATGTGTAGGAGAAGTGGGCAAAAGTATGCCCCCTGAAAATGTGCAAAAATCGTCAAAAATGGGACATTCAAAAATTCATAGCTCACTTCCTGTTCATTTTAGCACATGGGTCCAAGAGACTTTTTTGTAGGTCTTGGACTCCCTCATACACCTAAAAATTTTCGTAGATCTTGCTTAAACGTACAATCGGGGCTGCTTCGTTAAAAATTTCTAGGGGGCGCTATTGAGTCATTTTTGTAAAAATAGGACAATACATGATAAAATATTGCTCATTTTGCCAGGCCAGATGTGTGTGCCAAGTTTCATGAGTTTCTGCGCATGTTTAGACCATCAAAACTAGCGTTGTTTTCTTGGCGAACAGTGCTTAGCCACGCCCACAGCGATTCGCGAAAACTCACAAACTTCGTGTTGTGACATCATGAAGGCCGAAACCCCCATCTGAGCAAATATGAGGTTGGTCCAGTTAACGTGTTTGGAGAAAAATGTACAAGAAAATTCGTAAGAAAAAAAATTGCCACTAGGTGGCGCTATCAGTTAGATGAAATATAAGTTCGTAGATGTCTTTAGGGCTGGACTCTCATCAAATGTGTGAAATTTTGAGAAGATAGGATCATCTCGGTCAAGTTCATGCAGCTTTTATTGTCACGAAAAATCTTCAGACTTTGCGTCACCGTAGCGGCCACGCCCTTTGGCGAAAAGTTACAATATTCGGTGTGGGGCATCATCAACATCTTAAGGCTTTTCTGACCAATTTTCAACTGGATCCCTTCAACGAGCTCAGCACAGTAGCTAAAAACGTAAAGTATGACATTTATTGTAACCACTAGGTGGCGCTATATGTATAACTGAATTTTTTCATATAGGTGTTTTCAGGCCGTGACTATTACGTTGCCTGAGAAGTTTGAGATTTTTTGGAGCTTGTACATGGGAGTTATTCAGCATTTGCTCTTTCTGGACAAATGAAATTTTAAAGGCAATATTTGATGCCCCGCCCCCGTCATATAGTATTTCGAAAACGCAAGATTTTTTGCCTAGTTTTTCTCTTAAGTCTTGAGATGATAAATGCCAAGTTTGAAGTCAATTGGATGAAAAATGTTTGCATAGGGGGAAAAAGCATGACCACAGTGAATGTGCCAAAATAGGCCAAAATTGGACATAAAAAAATTCATAGCTCACTTCCTGTACATTTTAGCTACATGGTCCCAATAGACTTTTTTGTGCGTCTCGGGGTGCTACACGTGCCTGCCAATTTTCGTTGCTCTAGCTCAAACGTGCCGGGCTTGGTTTTTATTTTTCTACGCTAGGGGGCGCTATAGAGTCGCGTTGTTATAACGACTTCATAATATCAAATTTTTCGCCGGACCTGAAGAGTGTGCAAAGTTCGGTGAGTTTTCGTGAATGTTTAGGTACCCAAAATCGCGATTGTTTGCGGAGAATAAAGAAGAATAATAATAACTAGAGCTGCGAGCAGCTATAAAGGGCCCTCGCAGCCCGGGCCACGTTGGGGTACTTGCACGTTGGGGTACTTGCACGTTGGGGTACTGGCACGTTGGGGTACTGGCAAGTTTAGGTAAGGCACATTGGAAGCAGAATTTCTTTGAAAATGGCATGATAAACCTTGACATGTGGATTTTTTTTTTTTTTTGTAAAAATACCGTTAAGTTGGTGTATTTTTTTTTATGCCTCTAGGGCTAGGTGGCGCTGTATATATAATGGAATGTTGTCATAGGGATACCTTCAAGCCTTGACTCTAAACATACATGTCAAGTGTGGGATTTTTTTGGAGCATGTACCGTGGAGTTATTAAGCATATCCTTCATTCACGATATTGCTTTTAATGTCCATTAGAGGCTATCAAAAATAAATAAAAAAGTACATGTTTGGATAAGTCTAATGCCAGTGAACATTTTGAGTGGTGGAAAGTAAAAGAATATTCATAAATGACTTAGTTATCACACTTAGAATGAGTTTACATTTTTTGTACAAAATACCGTATGTGGGGTATTTTTTTTTCATGCCTCAAGGGCGAGGTGGCGCTGCATATATAACTGAATGTTGTCATAGAGATACCTTCAGGCCTTGACGATAAACATACATGTCAAGTTTGGGATTTTTTGGAGCATGTATCGGGGAGTTATTAAGCATATCCTTTTTCAGTGCGAAACACAAATTTTGATGCCCCGCGCTCATCATATAGTATTTCCAAAAGTCAAGATTTTTCCGTCTGTTGTTGGCTCAGGTCTTGGCATGGTCCAGGTCAAGTCATAAGTCAGTCGGATAAAACATGTAGGAGAAGTGGGCAAAAGTATGCCCCCTGAAAATGTGCAAAAATCGTCAAAAATGGGACATTCAAAAATTCGTACCTCACTTCCTGTTCATTTTAGCATATGGGTCCAAGAGACTTTTTTGTAGGTCTTTGGCTCCGTCATACACGTAAAAATTTTCGTAGATCTTGCTTAAACGTAGAATCGGGGCTGCTTCGTTAAAAATTTCTAGGGGGCGCTATTGAGTCATTTTTGTAAAAATAGTACAATCAACAATAAAATATTGTTCATTTTACCAGGCCAGATGTGTGTGCCAAGTTTCATGAGTTTCTGCGCATGTTTAGACCCTCAAAACTGGCGTTGTTTTCTTGGCGAACAGTGCTTAGCCACGCCCACAGCGATTCGCGAAAACTCACAAACTTCGTGTTGTGACATCATGAAGGCCGAAACCCTCATCTGAGCAAATATGAGGTTGGTCCAGTTAACGTGTTTGGAGAAAAATGTACAAGAAAATTCGTAAGAAAAAAAATTGCCACTAGGTGGCGCTATCAGTAAGATGAAATATAAGTTCGTAGATGTCTTAAGGGCTGGACTCTCATCAAATGTGTGAAATTTTGAGAAGATAGGATCATCTCGGTCAAGTTCATGCAGCTTTTATTGTCACGAAAAATTTTCGGACTTTGCGTCACCGTAGCGGCCACGCCCTTTGGCGAAAAGTTACAATATTCGGTGTGGGGCATGATCAACATCTTAAGGCTTTTCTGACCAATTTTCAACTGGATCCCTTCAACGAGCTCGGCACAGTAGCTAAAAACGTAAAGTATGACATTTATTGTTACCACTAGGTGGCGCTATATGTATAACTGAATTTTATCATATAGACGCTTTCAGGCCGTGACTATTACGTTGCCTGAGAAGTTTGAGATTTTTTGGAGCTTGAACATGGGAGTTATCACACTTAGAATGAGTTGACATTTTTTGTACAAAATACCGTATGTGGGGTATTTTTTTTTCACGCCTGAAGGGCTAGGTGGCGCTGCATATATAACTGAATTTTGTCATAGAGATACCTTCAGGCTTTGACTATAAACATACATGTCAAGTTTGGGATTTTTTGGAGCATGTACCGGGGAGTTATTAAGCATATCCTTTTTCAGTGCGAAACACAAAATTTGATGCCCCGCCCTCATCATATAGTATTTCCAAAAGTCAAGATTTTTCTGCCTGTAGTTGGCTCAGGTCTTGACATGGTCCAGGTCAAGTCTAAAGTCAGTCGGATGAAATGTGTAGGAGAAGTGGGCAAAAGTATGCCCCCTGAAAATGTGCAAAAATCGTCAAAAATGGGACATTCAAAAATTCATAGCTCACTTCCTGTTCATTTTAGCACATGGGTCCAAGAGACTTTTTTGTAGGTCTTGGACTCCCTCATACACCTAAAAATTTTCGTAGATCTTGCTTAAACGTACAATCGGGGCTGCTTCGTTAAAAATTTCTAGGGGGCGCTATTGAGTCATTTTTGTAAAAATAGGACAATACATGATAAAATATTGCTCATTTTGCCAGGCTAGATGTGTGTGCCAAGTTTCATGAGTTTCTGTGCATGTTTAGACCATCAAACCTAGCGTTGTTTTCTTGGCGAACAGTGCTTAGCCACGCCCACAGCGATTCGCGAAAACTCACAAACTTCGTGTTGTGACATCATGAAGGCCGAAACCCCCATCTGAGCAAATATGAGGTTGGTCCAGTTAACGTGTTTGGAGAAAAATGTACAAGAAAATTCGTAAGAAAAAAAATTGCCACTAGGTGGCGCTATCAGTTAGATGAAATGTAAGTTAGTAGATGTCTTTAGAGCTGGACTCTCATCAAATGTGTGAAATTTTGAGAAGATAGGATCATCTCGGTCAAGTTAATGCAGCTTTTATTGTCACGAAAAATCTTCAGACTTTGCGTCACCGTAGCGGCCACGCCCTTTGGCGAAAAGTTACAATATTCGGTGTGGGGCATCACCAACATCTTAAGGCTTTTCTGACCAATTTTCAACTGGATCCCTTCAACGAGCTCAGCACAGTAGCTAAAAACGTAAAGTATGACATTTATTGTAACCACTAGGTGGCGCTATATGTATAACTGAATTTTGTCATATAGATGTTTTCAGGCCGTGACTATTACGTTGCCTGAGAAGTTTGAGATTTTTTGGAGCTTGTACATGGGAGTTATTCAGCATTTGCTCTTTCTGGACAAATGAAATTTTAAAGGCAATATTTGATGCCCCGCCCCCGTCATATAGTATTTCGAAAAGGCAAGATTTTTTCCCCAGTTGTTCTCTCAGGTCTTGAGATGATAAATGCCAAGTTTGAAGTCAATTGGATGAAAAATGTTTGCAAAGGGGGAAAAAGCATGACCACAGTGAATGTGCCAAAATAGGCCAAAATTGGACATTAAAAAATTCATAGCTCACTTCCTGTACATTTTAGCTACATGGTCCCAATAGACTTTTTTGTGCGTCTCGGGGTGCTACACGTGCCTGCCAATTTTCGTTGCTCTAGCTCAAACGTGCCGAGCTTGGTTTTTATTTTTCTATGCTAGGGGGCGCTATAGAGTCGCGTTGTTATGACGACTTCATAATATCAAATTTTTCGCCGGGCCTGAGGAGTGTGCAAAGTTTGGTGAGTTTTCGTAAATGTTTAGGTACCCAAAATCGTGATCGTTTACGGAGAAGAAGAAGAAGAAGAAGAAGAATAATAATAATAATAATAATAATAATCCGATCGAAAAACAATAGGGACCTCGCAGCGGTAGCTGCTCGGGCCCTAACTAGAGCTGCGAGCAGCTATAAAGGGCCCTCGCAACCCGGGCCACGTTGGGGTACTTGCACGTCGGGGTACTGGCACGTTGGGGTACTGTCAAATAGGACAAGGACCATCTTAAAATGTTTTTGACAAGCCTTGTGTGTGCAAAGTTTAATCAAAACGCAAAATATGGTGCGCAATTCCCAAAATAAATTCAAAATGTCGGACTTCCTTTTAGGTTTAGCATACGGCTACAGAATACTTTTTGTAGGTCTTAAGCTAATAGGTATGCCTCCCAGTTTTCACAAATCTAGGTCAAGTCATCTTTAGTTGTGTATCGCTTGAATCATACAATTGGAAATGCTCCATAAAAATGCATAGAGGGCGCTATTGAGCACAACGTTGGGTTACTTGCACGTCAGGGTACTGGCACGTTGGGGTACTGTTACATGGAACAAGGACCATTTAAAATGTTAGTTTTTTCCATGCCTTGTCTGTGCAAAGTTTAATGAAAAAGGCCAAAAATGATGTATGATTCCCAAAATAAAATTAAAATAGCGGACTTCCTCTTTGGTTTGGCAAATGGCTACATAATACTTTTTTGTAGGTCTAGCATAATCATACAATCGGAAATGCTTCATAAAAATGTCTAGAGGGCGCTATTTATTGCAAATTGCACAATAAATCTCTGAAAAATCATGTTCATGACAAGTCTGATGTGTTTGCAAAGTTTCATGAGTTTTCATGTGTATAAAAAAAAAAAAAAGCAGCACTTGACAAACAATGCATTGCTATGGCAACAGCGTGTTACAAAATAAAAAACTTTCAATAACTTTTCATTTTCAACATCTTAAGATGAATCACACCAAGTTTGAAGATGATCGGATAAACTCTGTAGGAGGAGTTTGTTAAAATATGACCCCTATGAAATGGCCCAAAAAAATGGCAACACATTCCAAAGTAAATCAAAATGGCGGACGTCCTGTTAGGTTTAGCATATGGTTCAAAAAGAGTTTTTTGTACCTCGAGGGCTGTTATATACCTCTACAAATGTTGGTAACTCTATGTGAAACGTACAGCCGGGTATGCTTTGTTAAAGAGGAGTTTTTTATCTCAAAATGTGATGCCCGGCCCCTGGGGGACTTCCTGTTGGGTTTAGCACAGGGCACCAAGAGACTTTTTTGTACATCTTGGGCTGTTACATATGTCTACAAATTTTCGTAGCTCTAGCTGCTTCGTACAAATGGGAATGCTTCTTTAAGGATATTTTTTTCCCTTTAAAAACAGTGCATGCCATGACAACAGCGTGCGACGAAATACAAAGCTTTCAATAACTTTTCATCTTCAACATCTTAAGATGAATCACACCAAGTTTGAAGATGATCGGATAAACACTGTAGGAGGAGTTCGTTAAAATAAGACCCCAATGAAATGGCCAAAAAAATGGCAACACGTTCCAAAATAAATCAAAATGGTGGACTTCCTGTTAGGTTAAGCATATGGTTCAAAAAGAGTTTTTTGTAGGTCATAGCCTGTTACATATGTTTACCAATTTTCGTAGCTCTAGATTAAACGTACAACCGGCAATGCTTCGTGAAGTAAGAATTTTTAAACTCTAAATTTGATGCGCCGCCGCCGTCATATAGTATATCAAAAACTTTTCATTTTTCACAATGATGTTGTCCCAGGTGTTGAGATGGTACATCCCAAGTTTGAAGTCAATCGGGTTAACCGTGTAGGAGAAGCGGGCAAAAGTATGACCCCTGTAAATGTGCAAAAATTGGCAAAAATTGGACATTTAAATACTCATACCTCACTTTCTGTCTATTTTAGGGTACACACTTCAAAGAGGTTTTTGTTCATTGGGATGTGCTACAGGTGCCACACAATTTTCATAGCCGTCGGACAATCGTAGCGGGATAGGGATCCGTTTAACCTATGTAGGGGGCGCTAAGGAGCCATTTTTCTGTTATCATGTATGGCGACTTTAAAATATCAAATTTTTCGCCAGGCCTGATGTGCGTGTAAAGTTTGGTGAGTTTTCGGTCACGTTTAGTGTCTCAAAAATGCGATTGTTTGCGGAGAAGAATAATAATAAGAATAATAATAATAAGAAGAATTCCTACAAAAACAATAGGGCCTCGCAGCGGCACCGCCGCCGCCGCTGCTCGGGCCCTAATAATAATAACTAGAGCTGCGAGCAGCTATAAAGGGCCCTCGCAGCCCGGGCCACGTTGGGGTCCTTGCACGTTGGGGTACTTGCACGTTGGGGTACTGGCACGTTGGGGTACTGGCATATTGGAAGCAAAATTTCTTTGAAAATGGCATAATAAACGTTTACATGTAGAATATTTTTTTTGCCAGTGTCAAGCTCAACGGATTTTGGTGATTGTTAAGACCTGCAAAAATCAGCGTCCTTATTTATTTTTAGGCAATGAGTTGCCCTGATTGGTATTTTTTTGTAAAAGTGTATATACACATCATCGCTCGTTGTACTCATTGCACAATGTTTACTTTTATTGTCCAAAGGGGCAATCAAAAATGAATAAAACAAAATGGAAACGTACATACGTTTGGATCGGTGTGAAGCCAGTGAACAATTTGAGTGGTGGAAACTAAAAGAATATTCATAAATGACTTAGTTATCACACTTAGAATGAGTGTACATTTTTTGTACAAAATACCGTATGTGGGGTATTTTTTTTATTTTTTTTTATATAAGCCTCAACGGCTAGGTGGCGCTGTATTTATAACTGAATGTTGTCATCGAGATACCTTCAGGCCTTGATTATAAGCATACATGTCAAGTGTGGGATTTTTTTTGTAGCATGTACCGTGGAGTTATTAAGCATATCCTTCATTCACGATATTGCTTTTAATGTCCACAGAGGCTATCAAAAATAAATAAAAATATATATATGTTTGGATAAGTCTGATGCCAGTGAACATTTTGAGTGGTGGAAACTAAAAGAATATTCATAAATGACTTAGTTATCACACTTAGAATGAGTTTACATTTTTTGTACAAAATACCGTATGTGGGGTATTTTTTTTTTATGCCTCAAGGGCTAGGTGGCGCTGCATATATAACTGAATGTTGTCATAGAGATAGCTTCAGGCCTTGACGATAAACATACATGTCAAGTTTGGGATTTTTTGGAGCATGTACCGGGGAGTTATTAAGCATATCCTTTTTCAGTGCGAAACACAAATTTTGATGCCCCGCCTTCATCATATAGTATTTCGAAAGGTCAAGATTTTTCCCCCTGTCGTTGGCTCAGGTCTTGACATGGTCCAGGTCAAGTCTTAACTCAGTCAGATGAAACGTGTAGGAGAAGTGGGCAAAAGTCTGCCCCCTGTGAATGTGCAAAAATTGTCAAAAATGGGACATTCAAAAATTCGTAGCTCACTTCCTGTTCATTTTAGCATATGGGTCCAAGAGACTTTTTTGTAGGTCTTGGGCTCCCTCATACACCTAAAAATATTTGTCGTTCTTGCTGAAACGTACAACCGGGGCTGCTTCGTTAAAAACTTCTAGGGGGCGCTATTGAGTCATTTTTGTAAAAATAGCACAATCAACAATAAAATATTGCTCATTTTACCAGGCCAGATGTGTGTGCCAAGTTTCATGAGTTTCTGTGCATGTTTAGACCCTCAAAACTGGCGTTGTTTTCTTGGCGAACAGCGCTTAGCCACACCCACAGCAATTCGCGAAAACTCACAAACTTCGTGTTGTGACATCATGAAGGCCGAAACCCTCATCTGAGCAAATATGAGGTAGGTCCAGTTAACGTGTTTGGAGAAAAACGTAGAAGAAAATTCGTAAGAAAAAAAATTGCCACTAGGTGGCGCGATCAGTTAGATGAAATATAAGTTCATAGATGTCTTTAGGGCTGGACTCTCATCAAATGTGTGAAATTTTGAGAAGATAGGATCATCTCGGTCAAGTTAATGCAGCTTTTATTTTCACGAAAAATCTTCAGACTTTGCGTCACCGTAGCGGCCACGCCCTTTGGCGAAAAGTTACAATATTCGGTGTGGGGCATAATCAACATCTTAAGGCTTTTCTGACCAATTTTCAAATGGATCCCTTCAACAAGCTCAGCACAGTAGCTAAAAACGTAAAGTATGACATTTATTGTAACCACTAGGTGGCGCTATATGTATAACTGAATTTGATCATATAGATGTTTTCAGGCCGTGACTATTACGTTGCCTGAGAAGTTTGAGATTTTTTTGAGCTTGAACATGGGAGTTATTAAGCATTTGCTCTTTCTGGACAAATGAAATTTTAAAGGCAATATTTGATGCCCCGCCCCCGTCATATAGTATTTCAAAAAGACAAGATGTTTTGCCCAGTTGTTCTCTCAGGTCTTGAGATGATAAATGCCAAGTTTGAAGTCAATTGGATGAAAAATGTTTGCAAAGGGGGAAAAAGCATGACCACAGTGAATGTGCCAAAATAGGCCAAAATTGGACATAAAAAAATTCATAGCTCACTTCCTGTACATTTTAGCTACATGGTCCCAATAGACTTTTTTTTGCGTCTCGGGGTGCTACACGTGCCTGCCAATTTTTGTTGCTCTAGCTCAAACGTGCCGGGCTTGGTTTATATTTTTCTACGCTAGGGGGCGCTATCGAGTCGCATTGTTATGACGACTTAATAATATCAAATTTTTCGCCGGGCCTGAGGAGTGTGCAAAGTTCGGTGAGTTTTCGTGAATGTTTAGGTACCCAAAATCGCGATCGTTTGCGGAGAATAAAGAATAATAATAATAATAATAATAATAATAATAATAATAATAATAATAATAATAATTTTTACAAAAACAATAGGGACCTCGCAGCGGTCGCTGCTCGGGCCCTAATAATAATAATAATAATAATAATAATTTTTACAAAAACAATAGGGACCTCGCAGCGGTCGCTGCTCGGGCCCTAATAATAATAATAATAATAATTCGAACGAAAAACAATAGGGACCTCGCAGCGGTCGCTGCTCGGGCCCTAATAATAATAATAATCCGATCGAAAAACAATAGGGACCTCGCAGCGGTAGCTGCTCGGGCCCTAATAATAATAATAATAATAATTTTTACAAAAACAATAGGGACCTCGCAGCGGTCGCTGCTCGGGCCCTAATAATAATAATAATAATAATAATAATAATAATAATAATTTTTACAAAAACAATAGGGACCTCGCAGCGGTCGCTGCTCGGGCCCTAACTAGAGCTGCGAGCAGCTATAAAGGGCACTCGCAGCCCGGGCCACGTTGGAGTCCTTGCACGTTGGGGTACTTGCACGTTAGGGTACTGGCACGTTGGGGTACTGGCATATTGGAAGCAAAATTTCTTTGAAAATGGCATAATAAACGTTTACATGTAGAATATTTTTTTTGCCAGTGTGTGTCAAGCTCAACGGGTTTTGGTGATTGTTAAGACCTGCAAAAATCAGCGTCCTTTTTTATTTTTAGGCAATGAGTTGCCCTGATTGGTATTTTTTGTAAAAGTGTATATATACATCATCGCTCGTTGTACTCATTGCACAATGTTACTTTTATTGTCCAAAGGGGCAATCAAAAATGAATAAAACAAAATGGAAACGTACATACGCTTGGATCGGTGTGAAGCCAGTGAACAATTTGAGTGGTGGAAACTAAAAGAATATTCAGAAATGACTTAGTCATCACACTTAGAATGAGTTTACATTTTTTTGTACAAAATACCGTATGTGGTTTTTTTTTTTTATATAAGCCTCAAGGGCTAGGTGGCGCTGTATTTATAACTGAATGTTGTCATCGAGATACCTTCAGGCCTTGATTATAAGCATACATGTAAAGTGTGGGATTTTTTTTGGAGCATGTACCGTGGAGTTATTAAGCATATCCTTCATTCACGATATTGCTTTTAATGTCCACAGAGGCTATCAAAAATAAATAAAAATATATATATGTTTGGATAAGTCTGATGCCAGTGAACATTTTGAGTGGTGGAAACTAAAAGAATATTCATAAATGACTTAGTTATCACACTTAGAATGAGTTTACATTTTTTGTACAAAATACCGTATGTGGGGTATTTTTTTTTTCACGCCTCAAGTGCTAGGTGGCGCTGCATATATAACTGAATTTTGTTATAGAGATACCTTCAGGCCTTGACTATAAACATACATGTCAAGTTTGGGATTTTTTGGAACATGTACCGGGGAGTTATTAAGCATATCCTTTTTCAGTGCGAAACACAAAATTTGATGCCCCGCCCTCCTCATATAGTATTTCCAAAAGTCAAGATTTTTCCGCCTGTCGTTGGCTCAGGTCTTGACATGGTCCAGGTCAAGTCTGAAGTCAGTCGGATGAAATGTGTAGGAGAAGTGGGCAAAAGTATGCCCCCTGAAAATGTGCAAAAATCGTCAAAAATGGGACATTCAAAAATTCATAGCTCACTTCCTGTTCATTTTAGCACATGGGTCCAAGAGACTTTTTTGTAGGTCTTGGACTCCCTCATACAACTAAAAATTTTCATAGATCTTGCTTAAACGTACAACCGGGGCTGCTTCGTTAAAAAATTCTAGGGGGCGCTATTGAGTCATTTTTCTAAAAATAGCACAATCAAGAATAAAATATTGTTCATTTTACCAGGCCAGATGTGTGTGCCAAGTTTCATGAGTTTCTGCGCATGTTTAGACCCTCAAAACTGGCGTTGTTTTCTTGGCGAACAGCGCTTAGCCACGCCCACAGCGATTCGCGAAAACTCACAAACTTCGTGTTGTGACATCATGAAGGCCGAAACCCTCATCTGAGCAAATATGAGGTAGGTTCAGTTAACGTGTTTGTAGAAAAACGTAGAAGAAAATTCGTAAGAAAAAAAAATTGCCACTAGGTGGCGCTATCAGTAAGATGAAATATAAGTTTGTAGATGTCTTCAGGGCTGGACTGTCATCAAATGTGTGAAATTTTGAGAAGATAGGATCATCTCGGTCAAGTTAATGCAGATTTTATTGTCACGAAAAATCTTCAGACTTTGCGGCACCGTAGCGGCCACGCCCTTTGGCGAAAGGTTACAATATTCGGTGTGGGGCATGATCAACATCTTAAGGCTTTTCTGACCAATTTTCAACTGGATCCCTTCAACGAGCTCAGCACAGTAGCTAAAAACGTAAAGTATGACATTTATTGTTACCACTAGGTGGCGCTATATCTAGAACTGAATTTTATCATATAGATGTTTTCAGGCCGTGACTATTACGTTGCCTGAGAAGTTTGAGATTTTTTGGAGCTTGAACATGGGAGTTATTCAGCATTTGCTCTTTCTGGACAAATGAAATTTTAAAGACAATATTTGATGCCCCGCCCCCATCATATAGTATTTCGAAAAGGCAAGACTTTTTGCCCAGTTGTTCTCTCAGGTCTTGAGATGATAAATGCGAAATTTGAAGTCAATTGGATGAAAAATGTTTGCAAAGGGGGAAAAAGCATGACCACAGTGAATGTGCCAAAATAGGCCAAAATTGGACATAAAAAAATTCATAGCTCATTTCCTGTACATTTTAGCTACATGGTCCCAATAGACTTTTTTGTGCGTCTCGGGGTGCTACACATGCCTGCCAATTTTTGTTGCTCTAGCTCAAACGTGCCGGGCTTGGTTTTCATTTTTCTACGCTAGGGGGCGCTATAGAGTCGTGTTGTTATGACGACTTCATAATATCAAATTTTTCGCCGGGCCTGAGGAGTGTGCAAAGTTTGGTGAGTTTTCGTAAATGTTTAGGTACCCAAAATCGTGATCGTTTACGGAGAAGAATAATAATAATAATAATAATAATAATAATAATAATAATAATAATCCGATCGAAAAACAATAGGGACCTCGCAGCGGTAGCTGCTCGGGCCCTAATAATAATAATTTTTACAAAAACAATAGGGACCTCGCAGCGGTCGCTGCTCGGGCCCTAACTAGAGCTGCGAGCAGCTATAAAGGGCCCTCGCAGCCCGGGCCACGTTGGGGTCCTTGCACGTTGGGGTACAGGCATATTGGAAGCACAATTTCTTTGAAAATGGCATAATAAACGTTTACATGTAGAATATTTTTTTTTGCCAGTGTGTGTCAAGCTCAACGGGTTTTGGTGGTTGTTAAGACCTGCAAAAATCAGCGTCCTTTTTTATTTTTAGGCAATGAGTTGCCCTGATTGGTATTTTTTGTAAAAGTGTATATACACATCATCGCTCGTTGTACTCATTGCACAATGTTACTTTTATTGTCCAAAGGGGCAATCAAAAATGAATAAAACAAAATGGAAACGTACATACGTTTGGATCGGTGTGAAGCCAGTGAACAATTTGAGTGGTGGAAACTAAAAGAATATTCATAAATGACTTAGTTATCACACTTAGAATGAGTGTACATTTTTTGTACAAAACACCGTATGTGGTTTTTATATATATATATATATATATATAAATGCCTCAAGGGCTAGGTGGCGCTGTATTTATAACTGAATGTTGTCATAGAGATACCTTCAGGCCTTGATTATAAGCATACATGTCAAGTGTGGGATTTTTTTTGGAGCATGTACCGTGGAGTTATTAAGCATATCCTTCATTCACGATATTGCTTTTAATGTCCATAGAGGCTATCAAAAATAAATAAAAATATATATATGTTTGGATAAGTCTGATGCCAGTGTACATTTTGAGTGGTGGAAACTAAAAGAATATTCATAAATGACTTCGTTATCACACTTAGAATGAGTTTACATTTTTTGTACAAAATACCGTATGTGGGGTATTTTTTTTTCATGCCTCAAGGGCTAGGTGGCGCTGCATATATAACTGAATGTTGTCATAGAGATAACTTCAGGCCTTGACGATAAACATACATGTCAAGTTTGGGATTTTTTGGAGCATGTACCGGGGAGTTATCAAGCATATCCTTTTTCATTGCGAAACACAAATTTTGATGCCCCGCCCTCATCATATAGTAATTTGAAAAGTCAAAAATTTTCCCCCTGTCGTTGGCTCAGGTCTTGACATGGTCCAGGCCAAGTCTTAACTCAGTCGGATGAAACGTGTAGGAGAAGTGGGCAAAAGTCTGCCCCCTGTGAATGTGCAAAAATCGTCAAAAATGGGACATTCAAAAATTCGTAGCTCACTTCCTGTTCATTTTAGCATATGGGTACAAGAGACTTTTTTGTAGGTCTTGGGCTCCCTCATACACCTAAAAATATTCGTCGTTCTTGCTTAAACGTACAACTGGGGCTGTTTCGTTAAAGATTTCTAGGGGGCGCTATTGAGTCATTTTTGTAAAAATAGCACAATCGCCGATAAAAAATTGCTCATTTTGCCAGGCCAGCTGTGTGTGCCAAGTTTCGTGTGTTTCTGTGCCAGTTTAGGCCCTCAAAATTGGCGTTGTTTTCTTGGCGAACAGCGCTTAGCCACGCCCACAGCGACTCACGAAAACTCACAAACTTCGTGTTGTGACAGCATGAAGGCCGACACCCTCATCTGAGCAAATATGAGGTAGGTCCAGTTAACATGGTTGGAGAAAAACATTGAAGAAAAATCGTAAGAAAAAAAATTGCCAGTAGGTGGCGCTATCAGTAAGATGAAATATAAGTTTGTAGATGTCTTTAGGGCTGGACTCTCATCAATTGTGTACAATTTTGAGAAGATAGCATCATCTCGGTCAAGTTAATGCAGCTTTTGTTGTCACGAGAAATCTTCAGAATTTGCGGCACCGTAGCGGCCACGCCCTTTGGCGAAAAGTTACAATATTCGGTGTGGGGCATGATCAACATCTTAAGGCTTTTCTGACCAATTTTCAACTGGATCCCTCCAACGAGCTCAGCGCAGTAGCTAAAAACGTAAAGTATGACAATTATTGTTACCACTAGGTGGCGCTACATGGATAACTGAATTTTATCATATAGATGTTTTCAGGCCGTGACTATTAAGTTGCCTGATAAGTTTGAGATTTTTTGGAGCTTGAACATGGGAGTTATTAAGCATTTGCTCTTTCTGGACAAATGAAATTTTAAAGGCAATATTTGATGCCCCGCCCCCGTCATATAGTATTTCGAAAAGGCAAGATTTTTTCCCCAGTTGTTCTCTCAGGTCTTGAGATGATAAATGCCAAGTTTGAAGTCAATTGGATGAAAAATGTTTGCAAAGGGGGAAAAAGCATGACCACAGTGAATGTGCCAAAATAGGCCAAAATTGGACATTAAAAAATTCATAGCTCACTTCCTGTACATTTTAGCTACATGGTCCCAATAGACTTTTTTGTGCGTCTCGGGGTGCTACACGTGCCTGCCAATTTTCGTTTCTCTAGCTCAAACATGCCGGGCTTGGTTTTTATTTTTCTATGCTAGGGGGCGCTATAGAGTCGCGTTGTTATGACGACTTCATAATATCAAATTTTTCGCTGGGCCTGAGGAGTGTGCAAAGTTTGGTGAGTTTTCGTAAATGTTTAGGTACCCAAAATCGTGATCGTTTACGGAGAAGAAGAAGAAGAAGAAGAAGAAGAAGAAGAAGAAGAAGAATCCGATCGAAAAACAATAGGGACCTCGCAGCGGTAGCTGCTCGGGCCCTAATAATAATAATTCGAACGAAAAACAATAGGGACCTCGCAGCGGTCGCTGCTCGGGCCCTAACTAGAGCTGCGAGCAGCTATAAAGGGCCCTCGCAGCCCAGGCCACGTTGGGGTACTTGCACGTTGGGGTACTTGCACGTTGGGGTACTCGCACATTGGGGTACTGGCACATTAGGAGCAACATTTCTTTGAACATGGCATGATAAACCTTTACATGTGAATTTTTTTTTTTTTGCCAGGTGTGATGTGTGTGACAAGCTCAATGTGTTTTGGTGATTGTCAAGATCTGCAAAAATCAGCTTCCTTTTTTATTTTTAGGGAATGAGTTGACCTGACTGTTTTTTTTTTTTTTGGCAAAAGTATGTATACCCATCATCGCTTGTACTCATTGCACAATGTTGCTTTTATTGTCCATAGAGGCAATACAAAAAAATTAAACTGAATAAAAAAACTACAGATGTTTGGATCGGTCTGATACCAGTGAACATCTTGAGTAGTGGAAAGTAAAAGAATATTCATAAATGACTTAGTTATAACACTTACGAGTTCACAAATTTTGTTCAAAATACCGTAAGTGTTTTTTTTTTTTTTTTATGCCTCAAGGACTAGGTGGCGCAGTATTTATAACTGAATTTTGTCATAGAGATACCTTCAGGCCTTGACTATAAATATACATGTCAAGTTTGGGATTCTTTGAAGCATGCACCGGGGAGTTATTCAGCATATCCTTCATTCACGATACTGCTTTTAACATCAATAGAGGCTATCAAAAATAAATAAAACTAAATAAAAAATACGTATGTTTGGATAGGTCTGATGCTAGTGAACATTTTGAGTGGTGGAAAGTAAAATTATATTCATAAATGACTTAGTTATCACACTTAGAATGAGTTTACATTTTTTGTACAAAATACCGTATATGGGGTATTTTTTTGTTTTGCCTCAAGGGCTAGGTGGCGCTGCATATATAACTGAATGTTGTCATAGAGATACCTTCAGGCCTTGACTATGAACATACATGTCAAGTTTGGGATTTTTTGGAGCATGTACTGGGAAGTTATTAAGCATATCCTTTTTCAGTTCGAAACACAAAGTTTGATGCCCCGCCTTCATCATATAGTATTTCGAAAAGTCAAGATTTTTCCCTCTGTCGTTGGCTCAGGTCTTGACATGGTCCAGGTCAAGTCCTAACTCAGTCGGATGAAACGTGTAGGAGAAATGGGCAAAAGTCTGCCCTCTGTAAATGTGCAAAAATCGTCAAAAATGGGACATTCAAAAATTCGTAGCTCACTTCCTCTTCATTTTAGCATATGGGTCCAAGAGACTTTTTTGTAGGTCTTGGGCTCACTCATACACTTAAAAATATTCGTCGTTATTGCTTAAACGTACAACCGGGGCTGCTTCGTAAAAAATTTCTAGGGGGCGCTATTGAGTCATTTTTGTAAAAATAGCACAATCAACAATAAAATATTGCTCATTTTACCAGGCCAGATGTGTGTGCCAAGTTTCATGGGTTTCTGTGCATGTTTAGACCCTCAAAACTGGCGTTGTTTTCTTGGTGAACAGCGCTTAGCCACGCCCACAGCAATTCGCGAAAACTCACAAACTTCGTGTTGTGACATCATGAAGGCCGAAACCCTCATCTGAGCTAACATGAGGTAGGTCCAGTTAACGTGTTCGGAGAAAAACGTACAAGAAAATTCGTAAGAAAAAAAATTGCCACTAGGTGGCGCTATCAGTTAGATGAAATATAAGTTCGTAGATGTCTTTAGGGCTGGACTCTCATCAAATGTGTAAAATTTTGAGAAGATAGGATCATCTCGGTCAAGTTCATGCAGCTTTTATTTTCACGAAAAATCTTTGCGGCACCCTAACGGCCACGCCCTTTGGCGAAAAGTTACAATATTCGGTGTGGGGCATGATCAACATCTTAAGGCTTTTCTGACCAATTTTCAACTGGATCCCTACAACGAGCTCAGCGCAGTAGCTAAAAACGTAAAGTATGACATTTATTGTTACCACTAGGTGGCGCTATATGTATAACTGAATTTTATCATATAGATGTTTTCAGGCCGTGACTATTACGTTGCCTGAGAAGTTTGAGATTTTTTGGAGCTTGTACATGGGAGTTATTCAGCATTTTGTCTTTCTGGACAAATGAAATTTTAAAGGCAATATTTGATGCCCCGCCCCCGTCATATAGTATTTCGAAAAGGCAAGATTTTTTGCCCAGTTGTTCTCTTAGGTCTTGAGATGATAAATGCCAAGTTTGAAGTCAATTGGATGAAAAGTGTTTTCAAAGGGGGGAAAAGCATGACCACAGTGAATGTGTCAAAATAGGCCAAAATTGGACATTAAAAAATTCATAGCTCACTTCCTGTACATTTTAGCTACATGGTCCCAATAGACTTTTTTGTGCGTCTCGGGGTGCTACACGTGCCTGCCAATTTTCGTTGCACTAGCTCAAACGTGCCGGGCTTGGTTTTAATTTTTCTATGCTAGGGGGCGCTATAGAGTCGCGTTATTATGACGACTTCATAATATCAAATTTTTCGCCGGACCTGAGGAGTGTGCAAAGTTTGGTGAGTTTTCGTGAATGTTTAGGTACCCAAAATCGCGATCGTTTGCGGAGAATAAAGAAGAAGAAGAATAATAATAATAACTAGAGCTGCGAGCAGCTATAAAGGGCCCTCGCAACCCGGGCCACGTTGGGGTATTTGCACGTCGGGGTACTGGCATGTTGGGGTACTGTCAAATAGGAAACCATCTAAATTTTAAACATTTTTGCCATGCTTTGTGTTTGTAAAGTTTCATGGAAAGGCCAAAAATGATGCACAATTAACAAATAAAATCAAAATGGATTGGCACATGGCTATATAGAATACTTTTTGAATATATTAGGCATGCCTGCCAATATTCACACATCTAGCTGAATCATATAATCGGAAAGACTTCATAAAAATGTCTAGAGGGCGCTATTGAAGCATTTATTGCAAATTTAATAAGAAATCTCTAAAATATTCATGCTTATGACAAGCCTGATGTGTGTGTAAAGTTTCATGAGTTTTTGCACATGTTTAGACCAAAAAAAAAAAGCAGCATTTTACTTGGCAAACAATCCATCGCCATGAAACGGCGTGCGACAAAATAAATAACTTCCGATAACTTTGTATCTTAAACATCTTAAGATGAAGAACACCAAGTTTGAAGACAGTCGGATAAATTTTGTAGGAGGAGTTCGTTAAAATATGACCCCTAAAAAAGGCCACAAAAAATGGCTACAAATCCCAACGTAAATCAAAATGGCGGACTTCCTGTTTGGTTTAGCAGATGGTTCCAAGAGACTTTTTTGTACATCGTGGGCTCTTATGTATGCCTCTAAATTATCATAGCGCTAGGTGAAACGTACAACCGGGAATGCTTCGTTAAAGAGGAGTTTTTTACCTCAAAATGTGATGACCGGCCCCTACGGGACTTCCTGTTGGGTTTAGCACATGGCACCAAGAGACTTTTTTGTACAACGTGGGCTGTTAAATTTGTCTCCAAATTTTCGTAGCTCTAGCTGCTTCGTACAACTGGGAATGCTTCATTAAGAGGGAATTTTTTCCTTCGCAATCTGTGCATGCCACGGCAACAGCGTGCGACGAAATAAAAAGCTTTCAATAACTTTTCATCTTCAACATTTTAAGATGAATCACACCAAGTTTGGAGATGATCGGATAAACTCTGTAGGAGGAGTTCGTTAAAATAAGACCCCTATGAAATGGCCCAAAAAATGGCAACACGTTCCAAAGTAAATCAAAATGGCGGACTTCCTGTTCGGTTTAGCATATGGTTCAAAAAGAGTTTTTTGTACCTTGAGGGCTGTTACATATGTCTTCAAATGTTGGTAACTCTAGGTGAAATGTACAGCCGGGAATGCTTCATTAAATAAGAATTTTGAAACACAAAATTTGATGCCTCGCCTCTGGCGGACTTCCTGTTAGGTTTAGCATATGGCACCAACAGGCTTTTTTGTAGATCATAGTCTGTTACATATGTGTACCAATTTTCGTGGCTCTCAATTAAACGTACCACCGGCAATGCTTAGTTAAGTAAGAATTTTGAAACTGTAAATTTGATGCCCCGCCACCGTCATATAGTATGTCAAAAACTTTAGATTTTTTACCATGATGTTGTCCCAGGTGTTGAGATGGTACAGCCCAAGTTTGAAGTCAATCGGGTTAACCGTGTAGGAGAAGCGGGCAAAAGTATGACCCCTGTAAATGTGCAAAAATGGGCCAAAATTGGACATTCAAATACTCATACCTCACTTCCTGTCTATTTTAGGGTACACATATCAAAGAGGTTTTTGTTCATCTGGATGTGCTACAGGTGCCACACAATTTTCGTAGCCATAGGACAATCGTAGCGGGACAGGGATCCGTTAAACCTATGTAGGTGGCGCTACAGAGCCATTTTTCTGTTATCATGTATGGCGACTTTAAAATATCAAATTTTTCGCCAGGCCTGATGTGCGTGTAAAGTTTGGTGAGTTTTCGTTCACGTTTAGTGTCTCAAAAATGCGATTGTTTGCGGAGAAGAAAAAGAAGAATAATAAGAAGAATTCCTACAAAAACAATAGGGCCTCGCAGCGGCACCGCCGCCGCCGCTGCTCGGGCCCTAACTAGAGCTGCGAGCAGCTATAAAGGGCCCTCGCAGCCCGGGCCACGTTGGGGTACTTGCACGTTGGGGAACTTGCACATTGGGGTACTGGCACATTGGAAGCAGAATTTCTTTGAAAATGGCATGATAAACATGTGGATTTTTTTTTTTTTTGCCAGGTGTGATGAGTGTGTCAAGCTCAATGGGTTTTGGTGATTGTTAAGATCTGCAAAAATCAGCGTCTTATTTTTTATTTTTAGGCAATGAGTTGCCCTGATTGGTATTTTTCGTAAAAGTATATATACACACATCATTGCTCGTACTCATTGCACAATGTTGCTTTTATTGTCCATAGAGGCGATCAAAAAAAAAATAAAACTAAATAAAAAATACGTATGTTTGGATCGGTCTGATGCCAGTGAACATATTGAGTGGTGGAAAGTAAAAGAATATTCATAAATGACTTAGTTATCACACTTACAATGAGTTTACAATTTTTGCAAAAATACCGTAAGTGAGCCATTTTTTTTTTTATGCCTCAAGGACTAGGTGGCGCTGTATTTATAACTGAATTTTGTCATAGAGATACCTTCAGGCCTTGAATATAAATATACATTATTGCATAATATACTTTTTTGTGCATCTCGGGGTGCTACACGTGCCTGCCAATTTTCGTTGCTCTTGCTCAAACGTGCCGGGCTTGGTTTTTATTTTTCTACGCTAGGGGGCGCTATAGAGTTGCGTTGTTATGACGACTTCATAATATCAAATTTTTCGCCGGGCCTGAGGAGTGTGCAAAGTTCGGTGAGTTTTCGTGAATGTTTAGGTACCCAAAAGCGGGATCGTTTGCGGAGAATAAAGAAGAAGAAGAAGAAGAAGAATAATAACTAGAGCTGCGAGCAGCTATAAAGGGCCCTCGCAGCCCGGGCCACATTGGGGTCCTTGCACGTTGGGGTACTTGCACGTTGGGGTACTGGCACGTTGGGGTACTGGCATATTGGAAGCAAAATTTCTTTAAAAATGGCATAATAAACGTTTACATGTAGAATATTTTTTTGCCAGTGTGTGTGTCAAGCTCAACGGGTTTTGGTGATTGTTAAGACCTGCAAAAATCAGCGTCCTTTTTTATTTTTAGGCAATGAGTTGCCCTGATTGGTATTTTTTGTAAAAGTGTATATATACATCATCGCTCGTTGTACTCATTGCACAATGTTACTTTTATTGTCCAAAGGGGCAATCAAAAATGAATAAAACAAAATGGAAACGTACATACGTTTGGATCGGTGTGAAGCCAGTGAACAATTTGAGTGGTGGAAACTAAAAGAATATTCATAAATGACTTAGTTATCACACTTAGAATGATTGTACATTTTTTGTACAAAATACCGTATGTGGGGTATTTTTTATTTTTTTTTATATAAGCCTCAAGGGCTAGGTGGCGCTGTATTTATAACTGAATGTTGTCATAGAGATACCTTCAGGCCTTGATTATAAGCATACATGTCAAGTGTGGGATTTTTTTTGGAGCATGTACCGTGGAGTTATTAAGCATATCCTTCATTCACGATATTGCTTTTAATGTCCATAGAGGCTATCAAAAATAAATAAAAAAATATATATGTTTGGATAAGTCTGATGCCAGTGAACATTTTGAGTGGTGGAAACTAAAAGAATATTCATAAATGACTTAGTTATCACACTTAGAATTAGTTTACATTTTTTGTACAAAATACCGTATGTGTGGTATTTTCTTTTCATGCCTCAAGGGCTAGGTGGCGCTGCATATATAACTGAATGTTGTCATAGAGATAGCTTCAGGCCTTGACGATAAACATACATGTCAAGTTTGGGATTTTTTGGAGCATGTACCGGGGAGTTATCAAGCATATCATTTTTCATTGCGAAACACACATTTTGATGCCCCGCCCTCATCATATAGTATTTCGAAAAGTCAAAATTTTTCCCCCTGTCGTTGGCTCAGGTCTTGACATGGTCCAGGCCAAGTCTTAACTCAGTCGGATGAAACGTATAGGAGAAGTGGGCAAAAGTCTGCCCCCTGTGAATGTGCAAAAATCGTCAAAAATGGGACATTCAAAAATTCGTAGCTCACTTCCTGTTCATTTTAGCATATGGGTCCAAGAGACTTTTTTGTAGGTCTTGGGCTCCCTCATACACCTAAAAATATTCGTCGTTCTTGCTTAAACGTACAACCGGGGCTGCTTCGTTAAAAATTTCGAGGGGGCGCTATTGAGTCATTTTTTTAAAAATAGCACAATCAACAATAAAATATTGCTCATTTTACCAGGCCAGATGTGTGTGCCAAGTTTCAGGAGTTTCTGTGCATGTTTAGACCCTCAAAACTGGCGTTGTTTTCTTGGCGAACAGCACTTAGCCACGCCCACAGCAATTCGCGAAAACTCACAAACTTCGTGTTGTGACATCATGAAGGCCGAAACCCTCATCTGAGCAAATATGAGGTAGGTCCAGTTAACGTGTTTGGAGAAAAACGTAGAAGAAAATTCGTAAGAAAAAAAATTGCCACTAGGTGGCGCTATCAGTTAGATGAAATGTAAGTTAGTAGATGTCTTTAGAGCTGGACTCTCATCAAATGTGTGAAATTTTGAGAAGATAGGATCATCTAGGTCAAGTTAATGCAGCTTTTATTGTCACGAAAAATCTTCAGACTTTGCGTCACCGTAGCGGCCACGCCCTTTGGCGAAAAGTTACAATATTCGGTGTGGGGCATGATCAACATCTTAAGGCTTTTCTGACCAATTTTCAACTGGATCCCTTCAACGAGCTCAGCACAGTAGCTAAAAACGTAAAGTATGACATTTATTGTAACCACTAGGTGGCGCTTTATGTAGAACTGAATTTTGTCATATAGATGTTTTCAGGCCGTGTCGATTACGTTGCCTGAGAAGTTTGAGATTTTTTGGAGCTTGTACATGGGAGTTATTCAGCATTTGCTCTTTCTGGACAAATGAAATTTTAAAGGCAATATTTGATGCCCCGCCCCCGTCATATAGTATTTCGAAAAGGCAAGACTTTTTGCCCAGCTGTTCTCTTAGGTCTTGAGATGATAAATGCCAAGTTTGAAGTCAATGGGATGAAAAATGTTTGCATAGGGGGAAAAAGCATGACCACAGTGAATGTGCCAAAATAGGCCAAAATTGGACATTAAAAAATTCATAGCTCACTTCCTGTACATTTTAGCTACATGGTCCCAATAGACTTTTTTGTGCGTCTCGGGGTGCTACACGTGCCTACCAATTTTCGTTGCTCTAGCTCAAACGTGCCGGGCTTGGTTTTTATTTTTCTATGCTAGGGGGCGCTATAGAGTCGCGTTGTTATAACGACTTCATAATATCAAATTTTTCGCCGGACCTGAGGAGTGTGCAAAGTTCGGTGAGTTTTCGTGAATATTTAGGTACCCAAAATCGCGATTGTTTGCGGAGAATAAAGAAGAAGAAGAATAATAATAATAACTAGAGCTGCGAGCAGCTATAAAGGGCCCTCGCAGCCCGGGCCACGTTGGGGTCCTTGCACGTTGGGGTACTTGCACGTTGGGGTACTGGCACATTGGGGTACTGGCATATTGGAAGCAAAATTTATTTGAAAATGGCATAATAAACGTTTACATGTAGAATATTTTTTTGCCAGTGTGTGTGTCAAGCTCAACGGGTTTTGGTGATTGTTAAGACCTGCAAAAATCAGCGTCCTTTTTTATTTTTAGGCAATGAGTTGCCCTGATTGGTATTTTTTTGTAAAAGTGTATATACGGACTTCCGGTAATGGCGGCTTGCTGAGAGGACGTGCTCGCTTTCGCTCCGCTACCTTCCTTCAGAATCCTTAAACATACTCGGTGAATTTGACTCTACACTACGTGTGAGTGTCAGTTGAGATGCCACTCTCTCAAAAGAAACCCAGCAAAAGTTCCAGTAAGACGACGCAATCCAAGTTGTCTGACTTCTCTTCGAAAGTTAGCTCCGGGGCTAGCGGCGAAGCTAACATGGACACGTGCGAGAGAATGGAGGAGGAGGAGAACATCGAACAACCCCAAGAGGGAAATACGGCCGGTAACGCCGGCGCAATACTGGCTGCAATTGCTAGTTTGAAATCTGATTTCTCCTCCAAGCTGGATGGCATCTTGGCAGCGATTGAGACAATGAAGAAAGATATACGTGATTGCGCAGACAGGATCGGCGAAGCGGAGACCCGGATATCTACGGCAGAGGATGACATTGCCACACTACATTGCACACGCTGGAGAATAAAAATAAAAGTCTTGAGGAAAAAATGCTCGATTTGGAGGCGAGGTCACGCCGCTCTAATCTGAGACTGGTTAACCTACCCGAGAGCTCGGAAGGGGAGGATGCGTGCGCGTTTCTGGAGAATTGGCTCCCGGAGGCTTTGAATCTGGCGCCGCTTCGCACTGCTTTGACACTGGAAAGAGCCCATCGCATCGGTCGGAGGAATACTTCAAGCAATGCTACACCAAGGACTCTCATCATGAAGTTTTTGAATTATAAGGATAAAGTGATGGTGATGAGAGCCGCCAGGGCGAAGGGACAGATTCTCTACAAGAACCACCCAGTGAGATTCTACGATGACCTCGCGGCCGGTGTCCACAAAAAGCAGAAGGAGTTCGACGCCGTGAGACAACAACTACGAGTCATGGGGATTAGGTACGGCATGATTCCTCTCGCTCGACTGCTGGTGACGTACAACGGAAAGTCCCGCATCTTTAACCAGCCGGCTGAAGCAGAGGACTTTGTGAAGACATTGAAGGCAAAAAGTAGACCAGAGTGAGGTCAGATGATTATTACGCTGTAAATGTGGTTCCTGTAATTGTGGCTTTTTTTTTTCTTTTTTTACTTAAAGACGAGTTTTGTTTTGTTGTTTTTTCTCTCTGTCTATGTAGCGGAGGAAGTTGGTATAGTATTTAGGTTATAGTTGGTTGCTCCTCACTTTATGTGGAACAGCCTTTAGCCATTAGATAGGTGGTAGTACATCTTGGGGGCGGGAAGTAGATAAGAAGTTTAATTTTGTTTAATTTTTTTTAAGGGAGTTTCAGTGTTTATTATTGTTATGGGTATTGGTTTTACTGCCCATGTGTTTTTTGTTTTTGTTCTCAGGTCTACTAAATATTTCATCGTACAAACATGCCCACTTTTTGTTGCACAACATGACTGGTGGTTTAACGATTAAAATTTTGTCTTGGAACTGCAGAGGACTACAAAAATTTAAAAAGGTAAAACAAGTGATGACTAGGGTGAAATCTTTACGTTCTGATATTGTGCTGCTCCAGGAGACTCACCTACTTTCAAACCAAGAAACAAGGATTAGGAGGAGGTGGCAGGGTAATATATATTCATCACCATTTACTTCACAGGCAAGAGGGGTTATGGTTTTGATTCATAAATCTATACCCTTTCATGTGAGTCGGGTTATTAAAGATAAGGGTGGAAGATTTATTATTCTACAGGGCACACTTATTAGTGAGAAAATAAACATTATAAATATTTACGCCCCGAATGTTGATGATCCAAAATTCTTTCAAAATCTTTTCCTTACAGTTTCATCTCTACCCGGTAGCCATATTATAGCTGGGGATTTTAATTGCACATTAAACCCAGAATTGGATAGAAGCACAGGTATTGATAACACCCACTGTAGGAGCAGACAAACTATAAATAACTTTATGAAGGAACTTAACTTGAGGGATATTTGGAGGGATGGAAATCCCAAAGGTTTGAAATACTCCTGCTACTCGAGTACGTATACATCATATTCACGCATTGACTATTTTCTAGTCTCCGGAGATCTGAGTCATAAAATAAAGGATTCTCAGTATGAAAGCATCTTAATATCTGACCATGCACCAAATTTATTAATATATGAAGATTTAAGGTTGCAGAGAGATCCTCCAAGGTGGAGGTTTAAACAAAAGTGGCTTCTGGACCCAGAATTTGTACCGTTTATGGATACTCAAATTGATACATTTTTTGAAACCAATACGGACGAAACATCACCCTCTGTAAGGTGGGAAGCTTTTAAAGCTTATTTAAGGGGTCAGATAATTAGTTTTACTAGCCATAGGGCAAAACAGACTTGGCATGAAACAAAAAAGCTGGAAGCGGAGATTGCGACCCTTGAAGGGGAATATTTTCAAACGTTATGTCCAGAGGTCCATCGAAAACTTCTGTTACTGAGAACGCAATATAATGAACTCTCCGCCTCTAAAGCAGCTTCCCGTCTCCTACGTCTTAAACAAACATTTTACGACCAAGGGGAAAAGTCTGGGAAATTACTGGCCTGGCGTCTTCGACAATTACAGAACGAGAAAGTTATTACCTCAGTTCAAAACAGTGATGGACAGATGATGGTTGACCCTTTAGGAATTAATAAAACGTTTAAGCTTTTTTTTTGAAAAATTATATAGCTCAGACACGACACATATGGGACATGAACAAACTGTCTTTCTGGACTCCCTTTTAATACCCAAGATTCCAGGATTGTCGAGTGCAGATTTGGATGCTCCTATAACAAAGGAGGAAATATCCGAAGCAATAGACCGTATGAAAGCAGGCAAGGCTCCAGGCCCAGATGGAATTTCGTTGGAAATATATACAAAATTTAAAAATAAAATCCTTAGCCCTCTTCTAGACATGTTTTCTGACTCATTTGAAAAGGGAATTCTTCCCGTTTCATTGAGAGGAGCGTTGATAACTCTATTACCTAAACCTGGTAAACCATGCACTGAATGTGGAAATCTCAGACCAATAAGCCTCCTTAATGTAGACTTAAAAATACTTTGTAAAGTTCTGGCTCGGAGACTGGAGAGAATATTACCTGACATTATAGCAGATGATCAGAATGGCTTTATTGTACGCAGACAGGGATTTCACAATGTGAGACGAGTACTGAATGTTTTACATAATTGGGAAGGGAAAACAGACACTGCTCTACTATCATTGGATGCTGAGAAAGCCTTTGATAGAGTTGAATGGCACTATTTATTTGAAATTTTAAAAAGATTTGGTTGTGGGGATGTTTTCTGTCGGTGGGTAGAACTTATTTACAATGAACCATATGCTGAAATAGTGACAAATGGAGTCATTTCTGAACCATTTCAAATTAAACGGGGATGTAGGCAAGGCTGTCCTTTGTCTCCCTTATTATTCATTTTAGCGATCGAACCGTTTGCCATCGCAGTGCGGTTTCATAAATCTATAACTGGTTTATGTATAGGCCAACAGGAACATAAAATCTCCTTATTTGCTGATGATGTTATCCTTTTTCTAAGGGAACTGGAGAAATCTATCCCAGCCTTGTTAGATCTAATTAACATGTTTGGAAGGATATCAGGGTATAAAGTAAATAAAGAAAAATCTTCTCTAATGTTACTTAACACAGAAGAAAGGATGATGGCTGAAAATTCTTTCCCATTTAAAAAGGTAGAGTGTTTTTCATATTTGGGCATTAAGATCGTTCCATGTATAAAAGAGATAGCTATGGTTAATTATACCCCCATGATTGATTCTATTACTTCCTTACTAGACAGATGGAATTCTCTGCCCTTATCACTTATAGCAAGAATTAATGTTCTCAAAACAAATATAATGCCTAAACTTCTATATTTGTTTCAAAACATCCCATTGCCACCTCCTACTAATCTATTTCCACACTTAAAGAGCATTTTTGTTCGCTTTTTGTGGAATAATAGAAGACCAAGGTTACGTCTGTCACTCTTGTACTTACCGTATGATAGAGGCGGCCTCAAGTGCCCTAACCCTATATGGTATTACTGGGCAGCACAATTACGGACTGTGATGTTTTATTTTACAGATAAATGTTTCCCACTCTGGATGTTTATTGAATCCTGCTCTGTCCCCCTCCCTCTTCCTCAGTACTTGTACTCATCAAAAGTTAGAATGCTAAAAAATAAGACAAAGAATCCTATCGTTAAACATATGATTACAATTTGGTATCAGGTACAAAAATACATGGGTGAATGGTCCTCCTTATCACGCTTTAGTCCGATATGGGGCAATTCTTTCTTCCCTCCAGGCAGAGCCGATTCTGGGTTTAGGATTTGGGCTGAAAAAGGTTTGAAGACTGTAGGGGATCTCTTGGGTCCGGAAGGTGGAACTCTGATGTCATTTGATGAGTTGATTGCCAAGTATGATGTTCCTCGCAAGCATCTATTTAAATATCTTCAGGTGAGAAACTTAATCAGATCGGCTCAAAATCAATGCATGTTGATTCCCGAGTTGTCTAATTTAGAAAAAGAAATGAAAAAGGATTGCTATGGAAGGGGAATCATCTCCAAGTTGTACAGAATGTTGGAAGCAGGATCTTCTGAGTCCTCTGTACAGAGACTTAATGCCTGGAGGGAAGATTTACAGGGGAGCTTTTCTCCAGAGGATTGGGGAAAGGCATGTGCTAAAGCACAAATGAAGACTGCCAATACCCGACTTAAATTACTTCAGTATAATTGGTTAATGAGGACATATGTGACACCAGAAAAGCTTAATAAGTATAATGGTGCCATCCCTGATTGGTGTTTCAGGTGTGGGACGGAAAAGGGGACATTCTTTCACTGTGTATGGAAATGTAATAAAGTTCAACACTTTTGGCAAGAGGTCAAACAAGCCTTAGAAAGTATATTGAATGTGAAACTAGTTCTTGAACCTAAGGTGTTTGTTTTAGGATTATATCCTGATGACCATCAGATGTCTGGGAAAATAATAACTGCTTTGGATTTATGTTTTTTGCTTGCAAAAAGAGTCATAGCACTCTCATGGAGGAGGACAAGTAAACCAAAGTTCATCGACTGGATTAAGGAACTGTCCACAACTTTACCTATGGAGAAAATAACCTACATTATTAAAGGGAAACTGTCATTGTTTCAAAGTATTTGGGGCCCATTTATGCACTATCTGGAGAGTGTGGATCTCAGGCATGCCAATGAGCCTAATGAGGTGTGATTTTTATTTTTTGTTTTTTGGTGGTCCTCTGCAGTCCATTAAATAAATACTCTTTCTGTTGAAATTTAATGTATGTAATATGCAGGAAACTGGTTGTGTACTGTACTGTGAATTTGAGTTTGTTCTTCTCGAATTGACATAATCGTTAAGTAACTTGGGCTGAAGATGACAAGTTAGACCTGTATGTGTGTGTATGCGTATTTTTATTTTATTTTATTTTTTGGGGGGGGTGGGGTTTGTTTGTTTTCATGTAATTTTGTACTCAGTATTTGTTATTTGTTGTGCCCCTTTTTATGTATGTAATGTTAATTTTCTAAGATACAATCAAGGGCAATCTTGATGTTGGACAATACTCTGAGATAGCCTGGACAATTTCTATGTCATGAGAATTTTTTTTTTTTTTGTAAGTTGTTTCTTTTCTTTATTTGAAAAATGTCAATAAATATATTGCTGGTAAAAAAAAGTGTATATACACATCATCGCTCGTTGTACTCATTGCACAATGTTACTTTTATTGTCCAAAGGGGCAATCAAAAATGAATAAAACAAAATGGAAACGTACATACGTTTGGATCGGTGTGAAGCCAGTGAACAATTTGAGTGGTGGAAACTAAAAGAATATTCATAAATGACTTAGTTATCACACTTAGAATGAGTGTACATTTTTTGTACAAAATACCGTATGTGGGGTATTTTTTATTTTTTTTATATAAGCCTCAAGGGCTAGGTGGCGCTGTATTTATAACTGAATGTTGTCATAGAGATACCTTCAGGCCTTGATTATAAGCATACATGTCAAGTGTGGGATTTTTTTTGGAGCATGTACCGTGGAGTTATTAAGCATATCCTTCATTCACGATATTGCTTTTAATGTCCATAGAGGCGATCAAAAATAAATAAAAATATATATATGTTTGGATAAGTCTGATGCCAGTGAACATTTTGAGTGGTGGAAACTAAAAGAATATTCATAAATGACTTCGTTATCACACTTAGAATGAGTTTACATTTTTTGTACAAAATACCGTATGTGGGGTATTTTTTTTTCATGCCTCAAGGGCTAGGTGGCGCTGCATATATAACTGAATGTTGTCATAGAGATAACTTCAGGCCTTGACGATAAACATACATGTCAAGTTTGGGATTTTTTGGAGCATGTACCGGGGAGTTATCAAGCATATCCTTTTTCATTGCGAAACACAAATTTTGATGCCCCGCCCTCATCATATAGTATTTCGAAAAGTCAAAATTTTTCCCCTTGTCGTTGGCTCAGGTCTTGACATGGTCCAGGCCAAGTCTTAACTCAGTCGGATGAAACGTGTAGGAGAAGTGGGCAAAAGTCTGCCCCCTGTGAATGTGCAAAAATCATCAAAAATGGGACATTCAAAAATTCGTAGCTCACTTCCTGTTCATTTTAGCATATGGGTACAAGAGACTTTTTTGTAGGTCTTGGGCTCCCTCATACACCTAAAAATATTCGTCGTTCTTGCTTAAACGTACAACCGGGGCTGCTTCGTTAAAAATTTCGAGGGGGCGCTATTGAGCCATTTTTGTAAAAATAGCACAATCAACAATAAAATATTGCTCATTTTACCAGGCCAGATGTGTGTGCCAAGTTTCATGAGTTTCTGTGCATGTTTAGACCCTCAAAACTGGCGTTGTTTTCTTGGCGAACAGCGCTTAGCCACACCCACAGCAATTCGCGAAAACTCACAAACTTCGTGTTGTGACATCATGAAGGCCGAAACCCTCATCTGAGCAAATATGAGGTAGGTCCAGTTAACGTGTTTGGAGAAAAACGTAGAAGAAAATTCGTAAGAAAAAAAATTGCCACTAGGTGGCGCTATCAGTTAGATGAAATATAAGTCAGTAGATGTCTTTAGGGCTGGACTCTCATAAAATGTGTGAAATTTTGAGAAGATAGGATCATCTCGGTCAAGTTAATGCAGCTTTTATTTTCACGAAAAATCTTCAGACTTTGCGTCACCGTAGCGGCCACGCCCTTTGGCGAAAAGTTACAATATTCGGTGTGGGGCATGATCAACATCTTAAGGCTTTTCTGACCAATTTTCAAATGGATCCCTTCAACAAGCTCAGCACAGTAGCTAAAAACGTAAAGTATGACATTTATTGTAACCACTAGGTGGCGCTATATGTATAACTGAATTTTATCATATAGATGTTTTCAGGCCGTGACTATTACGTTGCCTGAGAAGTTTGAGATTTTTTGGAGCTTGAACATGGGAGTTATTAAGCATTTGCTCTTTCTGGACAAATGAAATTTTAAAGGCAATATTTGATGCCCCGCCCCCGTCATATAGTATTTCAAAAAGGCAAGATGTTTTGCCCAGTTGTTCTCTCAGGTCTTGAGATGATAAATGCCACGTTTGAAGTCAATTGGATGAAAAATGTTTGCAAAGGGGGAAAAAGCATGACCACAGTGAATGTGCCAAAATAGGCCAAAATTGGACATAAAAAAATTCATAGCTCACTTCCTGTACATTTTAGCTACATGGTCCCAATAGACTTTTTTGTGCGTCTCGGGGTGCTACACGTGCCTGCCAATTTTTGTTGCTCTTGCTCAAACGTGCCGGGCTTGGTTTTTATTTTTCTACGCTAGGGGGCGCTATCGAGTCGCATTGTTATGACGACTTAATAATATCAAATTTTTCGCCGGGCCTGAGGAGTGTGCAAAGTTCGGTGAGTTTTCGTGAATGTTTAGGTACCCAAAATCGCGATCGTTTGCGGAGAATAAAGAATAATAATAATAATAATAATAATAATAATAACTAGAGCTGCGAGCAGCTATAAAGGGCCCTCGCAGCCCGGGCCACGTTGGGGTCCTTGCACGTTGGGGTACTGGCACGTTGGGGTACTGGCATATTGGAAGCAAAATTTCTTTGAAAATGGCATAATAAACCTTTACATGTAGAATATTTTTTGCCAGTGTGTGTGTCAAGCTCAACGGGTTTTGGTGATTGTTAAGACCTGCAAAAATCAGCGTCCTTTTTTATTTTTAGGCAATGAGTTGCCCTGATTGGTATTTTTTGTAAAAGTGTATATACACATCATCGCTCGTTGTACTCATTGCACAATGTTACTTTTATTGTCCAAAGGGGCAATCAAAAATGAATAAAACAAAATGGAAACGTACATACGTTTGGATCGGTGTGAAGCCAGTGAACAATTTGAGTGGTGGAAACTAAAAGAATATTCATAAATGACTTAGTCATCACACTTAGAATGAGTTTACATTTTTTGTACAAAATACCGTATGTGGTTTTTTTTTTTTATATAAGCCTCAAGGGCTAGGTGGCGCTGTATTTATAACTGAATGTTGTCATCGAGATACCTTCAGGCCTTGATTATAAGCATACATGTCAAGTGTGGGATTTTTTTTGGAGCATGTACCGTGGAGTTATTAAGCATATCCTTCATTCACGATATTGCTTTTAATGTCCACAGAGGCTATCAAAAATAAATAAAAATATATATATGTTTGGATAAGTCTGATGCCAGTGAACATTTTGAGTGGTGGAAACTAAAAGAATATTCATAAATGACTTAGTTATCACACTTAGAATGAGTTTACATTTTTTGTACAAAATACCGTATGTGGGGTATTTTTTTTTTTATGCCTCAAGGGCTAGGTGGCGCTGCATATATAACTGAATGTTGTCATAGAGATAGCTTCAGGCCTTGACGATAAACATGCATGTCAAGTTTGGGATTTTTTGGAGCATGTACCGGGGAGTTATTAAGCATATCCTTTTTCAGTGCGAAACACAAATTTTGATGCCCCGCCTTCATCATATAGTATTTCGAAAGGTCAAGATTTTTCCCCCTGTCGTTGGCTCAGGTCTTGACATGGTCCAGGTCAAGTCTTAACTCAGTCAGATGAAACGTGTAGGAGAAGTGGGCAAAAGTCTGCCCCCTGTGATTGTGCAAAAATAGTCAAAAATGGGACATTCAAAAATTCGTAGCTCACTTCCTGTTCATTTTAGCATATGGGTCCAAGAGACTTTTTTGTAGGTCTTGGGCTCCCTCATACACCTAAAAATATTCGTCGTTCTTGCTTAAACGTACAACCGGGGCTGCTTCGTTAAAAACTTCTCGGGGGCGCTATTGAGTCATTTTTGTAAAAATAGCACAATCAACAATAAAATATTGCTCATTTTACCAGGCCAGATGTGTGTGCCAAGTTTCATGAGTTTCTGTGCATGTTTAGACCCTCAAAACTGGCGTTGTTTTCTTGGCGAACAGCGCTTAGCCACACCCACAGCAATTCGCGAAAACTCACAAACTTCGTGTTGTGACATCATGAAGGCCGAAACCCTCATCTGAGCAAATATGAGGTAGGTCCAGTTAACGTGTTTGGAGAAAAACGTAGAAGAAAACTCGTAAGAAAAAAAATTGCCACTAGGTGGCGCTATCAGTTAGATGAAATATAAGTCAGTAGATGTCTTTCGGGCTGGACTCTCATCAAATGTGTGAAATTTTGAGAAGATAGGATCATCTCGGTCAAGTTAATGCAGCTTTTATTTTCACGAAAAATCTTCAGACTTTGCGTCACCGTAGCGGCCACGCCCTTTGGCGAAAAGTTACAATATTCGGTGTGGGGCATGATCAACATCTTAAGGCTTTTCTGACCAATTTTCAAATGGATCCCTTCAACAAGCTCAGCACAGTAGCTAAAAACGTAAAGTATGACTTTTATTGTAACCACTAGGTGGCGCTATATGTATAACTGAATTTTATCATATAGATGTTTTCAGGCCGTGACTATTACGTTGCCTGAGAAGTTTGAGATTTTTTGGAGCTTGAACATGGGAGTTATTAAGCATTTGCTCTTTCTGGACAAATGAAATTTTAAAGGCAATATTTGATGCCCCGCCCCCGTCATATAGTATTTCAAAAAGGCAAGATGTTTTGCCCAGTTGTTCTCTCAGGTCTTGAGATGATAAATGCCAAGTTTGAAGTCAACTGGATGAAAAATGTTTGCAAAGGGGGAAAAAGCATGACCACAGTGAATGTGCCAAAATAGGCCAAAATTGGACATAAAAAAATTCATAGCTCACTTCCTGTACATTTTAGCTACATGGTCCCAGTAGACTTTTTTGTGCGTCTCGGGGTGCTACACGTGCCTGCCAGTTTTTGTTGCTCTAGCTCAAACGTGCCGGGCTTGGTTTTTATTTTTCTACGCTAGGGGGCGCTATTGAGTCGCATTGTTATGACGACTTAATAATATCAAATTTTTCGCCGGGCCTGAGGAGTGTGCAAAGTTCGGTGAGTTTTCGTGAATGTTTAGGTACCCAAAATCGCGATCGTTTGCGGAGAATAAAGAATAATAATAATAACTAGAGCTGCGAGCAGCTATAAAGGGCCCTCGCAGCCCGGGCCACGTTGGGGTCCTTGCACGTTGGGGTACTTGCACGTTGGGGTACTGGCACATTGGGGTACTGGCATATTGGAAGCAAAATTTCTTTGAAAATTGCATAATAAACGTTTACATGTAGAATATTTTTTTGCCAGTGTGTGTATCAAGCTCAACGGGTTTTGGTGATTGTTAAGACCTGCAAAAATCAGCGTCCTTTTTTATTTTTAGGCAATGAGTTGCCCTGATTGGTATTTTTTTGTAAAAGTGTATATACACATCATCGCTCGTTGTACTCATTGCACAATGTTACTTTTATTGTCCAAAGGGGCAATCAAAAATGAATAAAACAAAATGGAAACGTACATACGTTTGGATCGGTGTGAAGCTAGTGAACAATTTGAGTGGTGGAAACTAAAAGAATATTCATAAATGACTTAGTTATCACACTTAGAATAAGTGTACATTTTTTGTACAAAATACCGTATGTGGGGTATTTTTTATTTTTTTTTATATAAGCCTCAAGGGCTAGGTGGCGCTGTATTTATAACTGAATGTTGTCATAGAGATAACTTCAGGCCTTGACGATAAACATACATGTCAAGTTTGGGATTTTTTGGAGCATGTACCGGGGAGTTATCAAGCATATCCTTTTTCATTGTGAAACACAAATTTTGATGCCCCGCCCTCATCATATAGTATTTCGAAAAGTCAAGATTTTTCCCCCTGTCGTTGGCTCAGGTCTTGACATGGTCCAGGCCAAGTCTTAACTCAGTCGGATGAAACGTGTAGGAGAAGTGGGCAAAAGTCTGCCCCCTGTGAATGTGCAAAAATCGTCAAAAATGGGACATTCAAAAATTCGTAGCTCACTTCCTGTTCATTTTAGCACATGGGTCCAAGAGACTTTTTTGTAGGTCTTGGGCTCCCTCATACACCTAAAAATATTCGTCGTTCTTGCTTAAACGTACAACCGGGGCTGCTTCGTTAAAAACTTCTAGGGGGCGCTATTGAGTCATTTTTGTAAAAATAGCACAATCAATGATAAAATATTGCTCATTTTACCAGGCCAGATGTGTGTGCCAAGTTTCATGAGTTTCTGTGCATGTTTAGACCCTCAAAACTGGCGTTGTTTTCGTGGCGAACAGCGCTTAGCCACACCCACAGCAATTCGCGAAAACTCACAAACTTCGTGTTGTGACATCATGAAGGCCGAAACCCTCATCTGAGTAAATATGAGGTAGGTCCAGTTAACGTGTTTGGAGAAAAATGTAGAAGAAAATTCGTAAGAAAAAAAATTGCCACTAGGTGGCGCTATCAGTTAGATGAAATATAAGTCAGTAGATGTCTTTAGGGCTGGACTCTCATCAAATGTGTGAAATTTTGAGAAGATAGGATCATCTCGGTCAAGTTAATGCAGCTTTTATTTTCACGAAAAATCTTCAGACTTTGCGTCACCGTAGCGGCCACGCCCTTTGGCGAAAAGTTACAATATTCGGTGTGGGGCATGATCAACATCTTAAGGCTTTTCTGACCAATTTTCAAATGGATCCCTTCAACAAGCTCAGCACAGTAGCTAAAAACGTAAAGTATGACATTTATTGTAACCACTAGGTGGCGCTATATGTATAACTGAATTTTATCATATAGATGTTTTCAGGCCGTGACTATTACGTTGCCTGAGAAGTTTGAGATTTTTTGGAGCTTGAACATGGGAGTTATTAAGCATTTGCTCTTTCTGGACAAATGAAATTTTAAAGGCAATATTTGATGCCCCGCCCCCGTCATATAGTATTTCAAAAAGGCAAGATGTTTTGCCCAGTTGTTCTCTCAGGTCTTGAGATGATAAATGCCAAGTTTGAAGTCAATTAGATGAAAAATGTTTGCAAAGGGGGAAAAAGCATGACCACAGTGAATGTGCCAAAATAGGCCAAAATTGGACATAAAAAAATTCATAGCTCACTTCCTGTACATTTTAGCTACATGGTCCCAATAGACTTTTTTGTGCGTCTCGGGGTGCTACACGTGCCTGCCAATTTTTGTTGCTCTTGCTCAAACGTGCCGGGCTTGGTTTTTATTTTTCTACGCTAGGGGGCGCTATCGAGTCGCATTGTTATGACGACTTAATAATATCAAATTTTTCGCCGGGCCTGAGGAGTGTGCAAAGTTCGGTGAGTTTTCGTGAATGTTTAGGTACCCAAAATCGCGATCGTTTGCGGAGAATAAAGAAGAAGAATAATAATAATAATAATAATAATAATAATAATAATAATAATAATAATAATAATTTTTACAAAAACAATAGGGACCTCGCAGCGGTCGCTGCTCGGGCCCTAATAATAATAATAATAACTAGAGCTGCGAGCAGCTATAAAGGGCCCTCGCAGCCCGGGCCACGTTGGAGTCCTTGCACGTTGGGGTACTTGCACGTTAGGGTACTGGCACGTTGGGGTACTGGCATATTGGAAGCAAAATTTCTTTGAAAATGGCATAATAAACGTTTACATGTAGAATATTTTTTTTGCCAGTGTGTGTCAAGCTCAACGGGTTTTGGTGATTGTTAAGACCTGCAAAAATCAGCGTCCTTTTTTATTTTTAGGCAATGAGTTGCCCTGATTGGTATTTTTTGTAAAAGTGTATATATACATCATCGCTCGTTGTACTCATTGCACAATGTTACTTTTATTGTCCAAAGGGGCAATCAAAAATGAATAAAACAAAATGGAAACGTACATACGTTTGGATCGGTGTGAAGCCAGTGAACAATTTGAGTGGTGGAAACTAAAAGAATATTCAGAAATGACTTAGTCATCACACTTAGAATGAGTTTACATTTTTTGTACAAAATACCGTATGTGGGGTATAAGCCTCAAGGGCTAGGTGGCGCTGTATTTATAACTGAATGTTGTCTTCGAGATACCTTCAGGCCTTGATTATAAGCATACATGTAAAGTGTGGGATTTTTTTTGGAGCATGTACCGTGGAGTTATTAAGCATATCCTTCATTCACGATATTGCTTTTAATGTCCACAGAGGCTATCAAAAATAAATAAAAATATATATATGTTTGGATAAGTCTGATGCCAGTGAACATTTTGAGTGGTGGAAACTAAAAGAATATTCATAAATGACTTAGTTATCACACTTAGAATGAGTTTACATTTTTTGTACAAAATACCGTATGTGGGGTATTTTTTTTTTATGCCTCAAGGGCTAGGTGGCGCTGCATATATAACTGAATGTTGTCATAGAGATAGCTTCAGGCCTTGACGATAAACATACATGTCAAGTTTGGGATTTTTTGGAGCATGTACCGGGGAGTTATTAAGCATATCCTTTTTCAGTGCGAAACACAAATTTTGATGCCCCGCCTTCATCATATAGTATTTCGAAAGGTCAAGATTTTTCCCCCTGTCGTTGGCTCAGGTCTTGACATGGTCCAGGTCAAGTCTTAACTCAGTCAGATGAAACGTGTAGGAGAAGTGGGCAAAAGTCTGCCCCCTGTGAATGTGCAAAAATAGTCAAAAATGGGACATTCAAAAATTCGTAGCTAACTTCCTGTTCATTTTAGCATATGGGTCCAAGAGACTTTTTTGTAGGTCTTGGGCTCCCTCATACACCTAAAAATATTCGTCGTTCTTGCTTAAACGTACAACCGGGGCTGCTTCGTTAAAAACTTCTCGGGGGCGCTATTGAGTCATTTTTGTAAAAATAGCACAATCAACAATAAAATATTGCTCATTTTACCAGGCCAGATGTGTGTGCCAAGTTTCATGAGTTTCTGTGCATGTTTAGACCCTCAAAACTGGCGTTGTTTTCTTGGCGAACAGCGCTTAGCCACACCCACAGCAATTCGCAAAAACTCCTAAACTTCATGTTGTGACATCATGAAGGCCGAAACCCTCATCTGAGCAAATATGAGGTAGGTCCAGTTAACGTGTTTGGAGAAAAACGTAGAAGAAAATTCGTAAGAAAAAAAATTGCCGCTAGGTGGCGCTATCAGTTAGATGAAATATAAGTCAGTAGATGTCTTTAGGGCTGGACTCTCATCAAATGTGTGAAATTTTGAGAAGATAGGATCATCTCGGTCAAGTTAATGCAGCTTTTATTTTCACGAAAAATCTTCAGACTTTGCGTCACCATAGCGGCCACGCCCTTTGGCGAAAAGTTACAATATTCGGTGTGGGGCATGATCAACATCTTAAGGCTTTTCTGACCAATTTTCAAATGGATCCCTTCAACAAGCTCAGCACAGTAGCTAAAAACGTAAAGTATGACATTTATTGTAACCACTAGGTGGCGCTATATGTATAACTGAATTTTATCATATAGATGTTTTCAGGCCGTGACTATTACGTTGCCTGAGAAGTTTGAGATTTTTTGGAGCTTGAACATGGGAGTTATTAAGCATTTGCTCTTTCTGGACAAATGAAATTTTAAAGGCAATATTTGATGCCCCGCCCCCGTCATATAGTATTTCAAAAAGGCAAGATGTTTTGCCCAGTTGTTCTCTCAGGTCTTGAGATGATAAATGCCAAGTTTGAAGTCAATTGGATGAAAAATGTTTGCAAAGGGGGAAAAAGCATGACCACAGTGAATGTGCCAAAATAGGCCAAAATTGGACATTAAAAAATTCATAGCTCACTTCCTGTACATTTTAGCTACATGGTCCCAATAGACTTTTTTGTGCGTCTCGGGGTGCTACACGTGCCTGCCAATTTTTGTTGCTCTAGCTCAAACGTGCCGGGCTTGGTTTTTATTTTTCTACGCTAGGGGGCGCTATCGAGTCGCATTGTTATGACGACTTAATAATATCAAATTTTTCGCCGGGCCTGAGGAGTGTGCAAAGTTCGGTGAGTTTTCGTGAATGTTTAGGTACCCAAAATCGCGATCGTTTGCGGAGAATAAAGAAGAAGAAGAAGAATAATAATAACTAGAGCTGCGAGCAGCTATAAAGGGCCCTCGCAACCCGGGCCACGTTGGGGTATTTGCACGTCGGGGTACTGGCATGTTGGGGTACTGTCAAATAGGAAACCATCTAAATTTTAAACGTTTTTTCCATGCTTTGTGTTTGTAAAGTTTCATGGAAAGGCCAAAAATGATGCACAATTAACAAAATAAAATCAAAATGGATTGGCACATGGCTATATAGAATACTTTTTGAATATATTAGGCATGCCTGCCAATATTCACACATCTAGCTGAATCATATAATCGGAAAGACTTCATAAAAATGTCTAGAGGGCGCTATTGAAGCATTTATTGCAAATTTAATAAGAAATCTCTAAAATATTCATGCTGATGACAAGCCTGATGTGTGTGTAAAGTTTCATGAGTTTTTGCACATGTTTAGACCAAAACAAAAAAGCAGCATTTTACTTGGCAAACAATGCATCGCCATGACAACGGCGTGCGACAAAATAAATAACTTTCGATAACTTTGCATCTTAAACATCTTAAGATGAAACATACCAAGTTTGAAGACAGTCGGATAAATTTTGTAGGAGGGGTTCGTTAAAATATGACCCCTGAAAAAGGCCACAAAAAATGGCAACAAATCCCATCATAAATCAAAATGGCGGACTTCCTGTTTGGTTTAGCCCATGGTTCCAAGAGACTTTTTTGTACATCGTGGGCTCTTATGTATGCCTGCAAATTATCATAGCGCTAGGTGAAAGGTACAACCGGGAATGCTTCGTTAAAGAGGAGTTTTTTAGCTCAAAATGTGATGCCCGGCCCCTGGGGGACTTCCTGTTGCGTTTAGCACATGGCACCAAGAGACATTTTTGTACATCCTGGGCTGTTACATATGTCTACAATTTTTCGTCGCTCTAGCTGCTTCGTACAACTGGGAATGCTTCATTAAGAAGGATTTTTTTCCTTTGCAAAAAGTGCATGCCACGATAACAGCGTGTGACGAAATAAAAAACTTTCAATAACTTTTCATTTTCAACATCTTAAGATGAATCACACCAAGTTTGAAGATGATCGGATAAACTCTGTAGGAGGAGTTTGTTAAAATATGACCCCTATGAAATGGCCAAAAAAAATGGCAACACATTCCAAAGTAAATCAAAATGGCGGACGTCCTGTTAGGTTTAGCATATGGTTCAAAAAGAGTTTTTTGTACTTCGAGGGCTGTTATATACCTCTGCAAATTTTGGTAACTCTAGGTGAAACGTACAGCCGGGTATGCTTTGTTAAAGAGGAGTTTTTTTTAGCTCAAAATGTGATGCCCGGCCCCTGGGGGACTTCCTGTTGGGTTTAGCACAGGGCACCAAGAGACTTTTTTTGTACATCTTGGGCTGTTACATATGTCTACAAATTTTCGTAGCTCTAGCTGCTTCGTACAACTGGCAATGCTTCTTTAAGGATATTTTTTTTCCTTTGCAAACAGTGCATGCCATGACAACAGCGTGCGACGAAATACAAAGCTTTCAATAACTTTTCATCTTCAACATCTTAAGATGAATCACACCAAGTTTGAAGATGATCGGATAAACACTGTAGGAGGAGTTCGTTAAAATAAGGCCCCAATGAAATGGCCAAAAAAATGGCAACACGTTCCAAAATAAATCAAAATGGTGGACTTCCTGTTAGGTTTAGCATATGGTTCAAAAAGAGTTTTTTGTAGGTCATAGTCTGTTACATATGTGTACCAATTTTCGTAGCTCTAGATTAAACGTACAACCGGCAATGCCTCGTGAAGTAAGAATTTTTAAACTCTAAATTTGATGCGCCGCCGCCGTCATATAGTATATCAAAAACTTTTCATTTTTCACAATGATGTTGTCCCAGGTGTTGAGATGGTACATCCCAAGTTTGAAGTCAATCGGGTTAACCGTGTAGGAGAAGCTGGCAAAAGTATGACCCCTGTAAATGTGCAAAAATTGGCAAAAATTGGACATTTAAATACTCATACCTCACTTTCTGTCTATTTTAGGGTACACACTTCAAAGAGGTTTTTGTTCATTGGGATGTGCTACAGGTGCCACACAATTTTCATAGCCGTCGGACAATCGTAGCGGGACAGGGATCCGTTTAACCTATGTAGGGGGCGCTAAGGAGCCATTTTTCTGTTATCATGTATGGCGACTTTAAAATATAAAATTTTTCGCCAGGCCTGATGTGCGTGTAAAGTTTGGTGAGTTTTCGTTCACGTTTAGTGTCTCAAAAATGCGATTGTTTGCGGAGAAGAAAAAGAAGAATAATAAGAAGAATTCCTACAAAAACAATAGGGCCTCGCAGCGGCACCGCCGCCGCCGCTGCTCGGGCCCTAATAATAATAATAATAATAATAATAATAATTTTTACAAAAACAATAGGGACCTCGCAGCGGTCGCTGCTCGGGCCCTAATAATAATAATAATAATAATAATAATAATAATAATTTTTACAAAAACAATAGGGACCTCGCAGCGGTCGCTGCTCGGGCCCTAATAATAATAATAATAATAATAATAATAATAATAATAATAATAATAATAATTTTTACAAAAACAATAGGGACCTCGCAGCGGTCGCTGCTCGGGCCCTAATAATAATAATAATAATAATAATAATAATAATAATAATAATTTTTACAAAAACAATAGGGACCTCGCAGCGGTCGCTGCTCGGGCCCTAATAATAATAATAATTTTTACAAAAACAATAGGGACCTCGCAGCGGTCGCTGCTCGGGCCCTAACTAGAGCTGCGAGCAGCTATAAAGGGCCCTCGCAGCCCGGGCCACGTTGGAGTCCTTGCACGTTGGGGTACTTGCACGTTAGGGTACTGGCACGTTGGGGTACTGGCACGTTGGGGTACTGGCATATTGGAAGCAAAATTTCTTTGAAAATGGCATAATAAACATTTACATGTAGAATATTTTTTTTGCCAGTGTGTGTCAAGCTCAACGGGTTTTGGTGATTGTTAAGACCTGCAAAAATCAGCGTCCTTTTTTAATTTTTAGGCAATGAGTTGCCCTGATTGGTATTTTTTGTAAAAGTGTATATATACATCATCGCTCGTTGTACTCATTGCACAATGTTACTTTTATTGTCCAAAGGGGCAATCAAAAATGAATAAAACAAAATGGAAACGTACATACGTTTGGATCGGTGTGAAGCCAGTGAACAATTTGAGTGGTGGAAACTAAAAGAATATTCAGAAATGACTTAGTCATCACACTTAGAATGAGTTTAAATTTTTTTGTACAAAATACCGTATGTGGTTTTTTTTTTTTATATAAGCCTCAAGGGCTAGGTGGCGCTGTATTTATAACTGAATGTTGTCATCGAGATACCTTCAGGCCTTGATTATAAGCATACATGTCAAGTGTGGGATTTTTTTTGGAGCATGTACCGTGGAGTTATTAAGCATATCCTTCATTCACGATATTGCTTTTAATGTCCACAGAGGCTATCAAAAATAAATAAAAATATATATATGTTTGGATAAGTCTGATGCCAGTGAACATTTTGAGTGGTGGAAACTAAAAGAATATTCATAAATGACTTAGTTATCACACTTAGAATGAGTTTACATTTTTTGTACAAAATACCGTATGTGGGGTATTTTTTTTTTATGCCTCAAGGGCTAGGTGGCGCTGCATATATAACTGAATGTTGTCATAGAGATAGCTTCAGGCCTTGACGATAAACATACATGTCAAGTTTGGGATTTTTTGGAGCATGTACCGGGGAGTTATGAAGCATATCCTTTTTCAGTGCGAAACACAAATTTTGATGCCCCGCCTTCATCATATAGTATTTCGAAAGGTCAAGATTTTTCCCCCTGTCGTTGGCTCAGGTCTTGACATGGTCCAGGTCAAGTCTTAACTCAGTCAGATGAAACGAGTAGGAGAAGTGGGCAAAAGTCTGCCCCCTGTGAATGTGCAAAAATTGTCAAAAATGGGACATTCAAAAATTCGTAGCTCACTTCCTGTTCATTTTAGCATATGGGTCCAAGAGACTTTTTTGTAGGTCTTGGGCTCCCTCATACACCTAAAAATATTCGTCGTTCTTGCTTAAACGTACAACCGGGGCTGCTTCGTTAAAAACTTCTAGGGGGCGCTATTGAGTCATTTTTGTAAAAATAGCACAATCAACATTAAAATATTGCTAATTTTACCAGGCCAGATGTGTGTGCCAAGTTTCATGTGTTTCTGTGCCAGTTTAGGCTCTCAAAATTGGCGTTGTTTTCTTGGCAAACAGCGCTTAGCCACGCCCACAGCGATTCGTGAAAACTCACAAACTTTGTGTTGTGACATCATGAAGGCCGAAACCCTCATCTGAGCAAATATGAGGTAGGTCCAGTTAACGTGTTTGGAGAAAAACGTAGAAGAAAATTCGTAAGAAAAAAAATTGCCACTAGGTGGCGCTATCAGTTAGATGAAATATAAGTCAGTAGATGTCTTTAGGGCTGGACTCTCATCAAATGTGTGAAATTTTGAGAAGATAGGATCATCTCGGTCAAGTTAATGCAGCTTTTATTTTCACGAAAAATCTTCAGACTTTGCGTCACCGTAGCGGCCACGCCCTTTGGTGAAAAGTTACAATATTTGGTGTGGGGCATGATCAACATCTTAAGGCTTTTCTGACCAATTTTCAAATGGATCCCTTCAACAAGCTCAGCACAGTAGCTAAAAACGTAAAGTATGACATTTATTGTAACCACTAGGTGGCGCTATATGTATAACTGAATTTTATCATATAGATGTTTTCAGGCCGTGACTATTACGTTGCCTGAGAAGTTTGAGATTTTTTGGAGCTTGAACATGGGAGTTATTAAGCATTTGCTCTTTCTGGACAAATGAAATTTTAAAGACAATATTTGATGCCCCGCCCCCATCATATAGTATTTCGAAAAGGCAAGACTTTTTGCCCAGTTGTTCTCTCAGGTCTTGAGATGATAAATGCCAAGTTTGATGTGAATTGGATGAAAAATGTTTGCAGAGGGGGAAAAAGCATGACCACAGTGAATGTGCCAAAATAGGCCAAAATTGGACATAAAAAAATTCATAGCTCATTTCCTGTACATTTTAGCTACATGGTCCCAATAGACTTTTTTGTGCGTCTCGGGGTGCTACACGTGCCTGCCAATTTTCGTTGCTCTAGCTCAAACGTGCCAGGCTTGGTTTTTATTTTTCTACGCTAGGGGGCGCTATAGAGTCGCGTTGTTATGACGACTTCATAATATCAAATTTTTCGCCGGGCCTGAGGAGTGTGCAAAGTTTGGTGAGTTTTCGTGAATGTTTAGGTACTCAAAAATGCGATCGTTTACGGAGAATAATAATAATAATAATAATAATAATAATAATAATAATTCGAACGAAAAACAATAGGGACCTCGCAGCGGTCGCTGCTCGGGCCCTAATAACTAGAGCTGCGAGCAGCTATAAAGGGCCCTCGCAGCCCGGGCCACGTTGGAGTCCTTGCACGTTGGGGTACTTGCACGTTAGGGTACTGGCACGTTGGGGTACTGGCATATTGGAAGCAAAATTTCTTTGAAAATGGCATAATAAACGTTTACATGTAGAATATTTTTTTTGCCAGTGTGTGTCAAGCTCAACGGGTTTTGGTGATTGTTAAGACCTGCAAAAATCAGCGTCCTTTTTTATTTTTAGGCAATGAGTTGCCCTGATTGGTATTTTTTGTAAAAGTGTATATATACATCATCGCTCGTTGTACTCATTGCACAATGTTACTTTTATTGTCCAAAGGGGCAATCAAAAATGAATAAAACAAAATGGAAACGTACATACCGTTTGGATCGGTGTGAAGCCAGTGAACAATTTGAGTGGTGGAAACTAAAAGAATATTCATAAATGACTTCGTTATCACACTTAGAATGAGTTTACATTTTTTTGTACAAAATACCGTATGTGGGGTATTTTTTTTTCATGCCTCAAGGGCTAGGTGGTGCTGCATTTATAACTGAATGTTGTCATAGAGATACCTTCAGGCCTTGATTATAAGCATACATGTCAAGCGTGGGATTTTTTTTGGAGCATGTACCGTGGAGTTATTAAGCATATCCTTCATTCACGATATTGCTTTTAATGTCCATAGAGGCTATCAAAAATAAAAAAATATATATATATGTTTGGATAAGTCTGATGCCAGTGAACATTTTGAGTGGTGGAAACTAAAAGAATATTCATAAATGACTTAGTTATCACACTTAGAATGAGTGTACATTTTTTGTACAAAATACCGTATGTGGGATACGTATTTTTTTTTTTTTTATATAAGCCTCAAGGGCTAGGTGGCGCTGTATTTATAACTGAATGTTGTCATAGAGATACCTTCAGGCCTTGATTATAAGCATACATGTCAAGTGTGGGATTTTTTTTGGAGCATGTACCGTGGAGTTATTAAGCATATCCTTCATTCACGATATTGCTTTTAATGTCCATAAAGGCTATCAAAAATAAATAAAAATATATATATGTTTGGATAAGTCTGATGCCAGTGAACATTTTGAGTGGTGGAAACTAAAAGAATATTCATAAATGACTTAGTTATCACACTTAGAATGAGTTTACATTTTTTGTACAAAATACCGTATGTGGGGTATTTTTTTTTTATGCCTCAAGGGCTAGGTGGCGCTGCATATATAACTGAATATTGTCATAGAGATAACTTCAGGCCTTGACGATAAACATACATGTCAAGTTTGGGATTTTTTGGAGCATGTACCGGGGAGTTATCAAGCATATCCTTTTTCATTGCGAAACACAAATTTTGATGCCCCGCCCTCATCATATAGTATTTTGAAAAGTCAAAATTTTTCCCCCTGTCGTTGGCTCAGGTCTTGACATGGTCCAGGCCAAGTCTTAACTCAGTCGGATGAAACGTGTAGGAGAAGTGGGCAAAAGTCTGCCCCCTGTGAATGTGCAAAAATCGTCAAAAATGGGACATTCAAAAATTCGTAGCTCACTTCCTGTTCATTTTAGCATATGGGTACAAGAGACTTTTTTGTAGGTCTTGGGCTCCCTCATACACCTAAAAATATTCGTCGTTCTTGCTTAAAAGTACAACTGGGGCTGTTTCGTTAAAGATTTCTAGGGGGCGCTATTGAGTCATTTTTGTAAAAATAGCACAATCGGCGATAAAAAATTGCTCATTTTGCCAGGCCAGCTGTGTGTGCCAAGTTTCGTGTGTTTCTGTGCCAGTTTAGGCCCTCAAAATTGGCGTTGTTTTCTTGGCGAACAGCGCTTAGCCACGCCCACAGCGACTCGCGAAAACTCACAAACTTCGTGTTGTGACATCATGAAGGCCGAAACCCTCATCTGAGCAAATATGAGGTAGGTCCAGTTAACGTGTTTGGAGAAAAACGTAGAAGAAAATTCGTAAGAAAAAAAATTGCCACTAGGTGGCGCTATCAGTTAGATGAAATGTAAGTTAGTAGATGTCTTTAGAGCTGGACTCTCATCAATTGTGTACAATTTTGAGAAGATAGCATCATCTCGGTCAAGTTAATTCAGCTTTTGTTGTCACGAGAAATCTTCAGACTTTGCGGCACCGTAGCGGCCACGCCCTTTGGCGAAAAGTTACAATATTCGGTGTGGGGCATGATCAACATCTTAAGGCTTTTCTGACCAATTTTCAACTGGATCCCTTCAACGAGCTCAGCACAGTAGCTAAAAACGTAAAGTCTGACAATTATTGTTACCACTAGGTGGCGCTACATGGATAACTGAATTTTATCATATAGATGTTTTCAGGCCGTGACTATTAAGTTGCCTGATAAGTTTGAGATTTTTTGGAGCTTGAACATGGGAGTTATTAAGCATTTGCTCTTTCTGGACAAATTAAATTTTAAAGGCAATATTTGATGCCCCGCCCCCGTCATATAGTATTTCGAAAAGGCAAGATTTTTTCCCCAGTTGTTCTCTCAGGTCTTGAGATGATAAATGCCAAGTTTGAAGTCAATTGGATGAAAAATGTTTGCAAAGGGGGAAAAAGCATGACCACAGTGAATGTGCCAAAATAGGCCAAAATTGGACATTAAAAAATTCATAGCTCACTTCCTGTACATTTTAGCTACATGGTCCCAATAGACTTTTTTGTGCGTCTCGGGGTGCTACACGTGCCTGCCAATTTTCGTTGCTCTAGCTCAAACATGCCGGGCTTGGTTTTTATTTTTCTATGCTAGGGGGCGCTATAGAGTCGCGTTGTTATGACGACTTCATAATATCAAATTTTTCGCCGGGCCTGAGGAGTGTGCAAAGTTTGGTGAGTTTTCGTAAATGTTTAGGTACCCAAAATCGTGATCGTTTACGGAGAAAAAGAATAATAATAATAACTAGAGCTGCGAGCAGCTATAAAGGGCCCTCGCAACCCGTGCCACGTTGGGGTATTTGCACATCGGGGTACTGGCACGTTAGGGTACTGTTTAGAGGTGGGAATCTTGGGGCACCTCACGATTCGATTGCGATTACGATTCAGAGGCTACGATTCGATTATAAAACGATTATTGATTTCCCCCCAGGCAGCAGAAAAAAAACAATGTATTTTGGTGCTTTTAATGTTTCGTACATTAGTTACAAAAATAGTACAAAAGTCCTCTCAGGCCTAAATAAACTACTATTTCAGTATCAAGTTAACAGTTCAAAACAGTAAATAAAATACTCAAGTCCTCATTCTGTAACAACAGCTTTTAAGTATATTCAGTCTTCAACAGAATAAAACATAGCATTGAGCAAAAATATATTATTTTTATCCACTCAAAAGTGCACTGAGATATAAATGAAAGACAATGTGAACTACTACTTCAATACAAATGCCTAAAAAAAAAAAAGTGCTTTCCTGCTTTTTAAGTTGTGTAAAGATGAACATGTAAGCATTAAAGTTTCTCAGAGGTACAAAAAAAAAAACCTCGAGTGCTTTTCTGCTTTTTAACTTGTGTAAACATGAACGTGTAAACATTAAAGGGATCGTTCGGCTTTTTTAACATGAATCTCAATTTGATCCTCACCTCCCGTGTGTGCGATCAGCACTGACTTCTTTCTGACAGCGTTCGGTGACACGCGTTCATGTTCGACGTTGGACGAGAGGAAAATAGTCCAGCAAGCTGGCTGGGGTCTCGGAAATAAAGCCTTTTTCTTCTAAAAACTATTTGTTTTCAAAAGCGTGATACATTTCCACCACAATACTCTTTTCTGAATAAAGTCAGACGTCATTACCGCCAGCCACTACTTTTCTGTTCGTTCGTTCGTATCACTGTGCGGCGCCCTGTAGAACGCTAACCGACGCACTGCAGCCAGCTAGCTGATACTTCCGCCTGAAGTTGTTTGCCTTTTCGGAGCAGGTCTGATCTGACGAAGAGGTGGGTTGGTCAGCTCAGTCATGCTTGTTGTTGTTTTGAATGTCGAGGCGTGAGTTGTGGATGTGTACTCTCGGTCCGTCCCATTAAGCGTCCCGAAGACCGCGCGCGCTACTGCGTTTCAGTTCCGCGTACTTTCCGCTCCGGTCCACTTTTAGTTTCGGTTCCCTTGGCATATTTATATAATCGGAATTTGGACTTTTGTGAATCGTTCTCGATTGTTCCACGGCCGAATCGTGAATAATCTAAGAATCGGAAATTTTGCACACCTCTAGTACTGTTTCATAAGAAACCGTCTAAATTGTAAATGTTTTGCCATGCTTTTTGTGTTTGTTCACATTGCTATGGAATGCTTTGTCGAGGTATTCGGCTGATAGGTATGCCTCCCAATATTCACACATCTAGCTGAATCATATAAAAAAAAAAAATCTTTGCAAACAATGCATCGCTACAGCAAAGGCGTGCCACGTTGGGGTACTTGCACGTCGGGGTACTGGCACGTTGGGGTACTGTCAAATAGGACAAGGACCATCTAAAATGTTTTTGACAAGCCTTGTGTGTGCAAAGTTTAATCAAAACGCAAAATATGGTGCGCAATTCCCAAAATAAATTCAAAATGGCGGACTTCCTTTTAGGTTTAGCATACGGCTACAGAATACTTTTTGTAGGTCTTAAGCTAATAGGTATGCCTCCCAGTTTTCACAAATCTAGGTCAAGTCATCTTTAGTTGTGTATCGCTTGAATCATACAATTGGAAATGCTCCATAAAAATGCATAGAGGGCGCTATTGAGCACAACGTTGGGTTACTTGCACGTCAGGGTACTGGCACGTTGGGGTACTGTTACATGGAACAAGGACCATTTAAAATGTTAGTTTTTTCCATGCCTTGTCTGTGCAAAGTTTAATGAAGAAGGCCAAAAATTATGTATAATTCCCAAAATAAAATCAAAATAGCGGACTTCCTCTTTGGTTTGGCAAATGGCTACATAATACTTTTTTGTAGGTCTAGCATAATCATACAATCGGAAATGCTTCATAAAAATGTCTAGAGGGCGCTATTTATTGCAAATTGCACAATAAATCTCTCAGAATTCATGTTCATGACAAGTCTGATGTGTTTGCAAAGTTTCATGAGTTTTCATGTGTATAAAAAAAAAAAAAAGCAGCACTTGACAACTGTTACATGGAACAAGGACCATTTAAAATGTTAGTTTTTTCCATGCCTTGTCTGTGCAAAGTTGAATGAAAAAGGCCAAAAATGATGTATAATTCCCAAAATAAAATCAAAATAGCGGACTTCCTCTTTGGTTTGGCAAATGGCTACATAATACTTTTTTGTAGGTCTAGCATAATCATACAATCGGAAATGCTTCATAAAAAGGTCTAGAGGGCGCTATTTATTGCAAGTTGCACAATAAATCTCTGAAAATTCATGTTCATGACAAGTCTGATGTGTTTGCAAAGTTCCATGAGTTTTCATGTGTATAAAAAAAAAAGCAGCACTTGACAAACAATGTATTGCTATGGCAACAGCGTGTTACAAAATAAAAAACTTTCGATTACTTTGCATCTTAAACATTTTAAGATGAAACACACCAAGTTTGAAGACAGTCGGATAAATTTTGTAGGAGGGGTTCGTTAAAATATGACCCCTGAAAGTTTTTCCTTGCCCGGTTGGAGGGTTAGATCAGGGGATGTCGCAACTTGTTTGTGGTTTAGTGCTACAGAAGTAAATGTGTCTTAACAACCTCATGATTGAATGTGTTTTCAATTCTCTAGGATGTGATTGGATTGTATCAATTAAATGTTCTTATAACTGATTCAGTGAGTAGTAAAAATAGTGTGTCAAGTATAATGACATGAAATATAAGGAATACAAAAAACAAAACAAGAACCCTCTAAATTACACATTTTGTTCCAGGCTTTATGTGCGTGCATAGTTTGAGTATACACCTAGGTTTAGGCCAGGAGTGTTCAAACCTTTTGCAAAGAGGGCCGGGTATGGTAAGGTGAAAATGTGTGGGGCCTAATCAACCATTTAGTTTAGCCTGACATAATTTTTTTACATGCATATGTAAATATATATATGTGGACAAATGTGTACATATGTCTACAAATTTTTGTAGCTCGAGCTGCTTCGTCCAACTGGGAACGCTGCATTAAGAAGGATTTTTTTTTCCTTTGCCAACAGTGCATGCCACGACAACAGCGTGCGACGAAATAAAAAGCTTTCAATAACTTTTCATCGTCAACATCTTAAGATGAATCACACCAAGTTTGAAGATGATCGGATAAACTCTGTAGGAGGAGTTCGTTAAAATAAGACCCCTATGAAATGGCCAAAAAAATGGCAACATGTTCCAAAGTAAATCAAAATGGCAGACTTCCTGTTAGGTTTAGCATATGGTTCAAAAAGAGTTTTTTGTACCTCGAGGGCTCTTACATATGTCTTCAAATTTTGGTCACTCTAGGTGAAACGTACAGCCGGAAATGCTTCATTAAGTAAAAATTTTGAAATGCAAAATTTGATGCCCTGCCTCTGGCGGACTTCCTGTTAGGTTTAGCATATGGCACCAACAGGCTTTTTTGTAGATCATAGTCTGTTACATATGTGTACCAATTTTCGTAGCTCTAGATTAAACGTATAACCGGCAATACTTCAGATGAAACATGCCAAAGAATGAAGACAATCTGATAAGTTTTGTAGAAAATATGAGGCCTATAAAAGGCCCCCAAAAAATGGCTACAAATAGCAAAGTAAATCAAAATGCCGGACTTCCTGTTTGGCTTAGCATATTGTTCTAAAAGACTTTTTTGTACATCGTGGGCTCTTATGTATGCCTCCAAATTATCATTGCGCTAGGTGAAAGGTACAACCGGGAATGCTTCGTTAAAGAGGAGTTTTTTAGCTCAAAAAGTGATGCCCGGCCCTTGCGGGACTTCCTGTTGGGTTTAGCACAAAGCAGCAAGAGACTTTTTTGTACATCGTGGGCTGTTACATATGTCTCCAAATTTTCGTAGCTCTAGCTGCTTCGTACAACTGAGAATTCTTCATTAAGAAGAATTTTTTTCCTTTGCAAACAAGTGCATGCCACGACAACAGCGTGCAGCGAAATAAAAAGCTTTCAATAACTTTTCATCTTCAACATCTTAAGATGAATCACACCAAGTTTGAAGATGATCGGATAAACTCTGTAAGAGGAGTTCGTTAAAATAGGACCCCTATGAAATGGCCAAAAAAATGGGAACACGTTCCAAAGTAAATCAAAATGGTGGACTTTCTGTTAGGTTTAGCATATGGTTCAAAAAGAGTTTTTTGTACCTTGAGGGCTGTTACATATGTCTTTAAATTTTGGTAACTCTAGGTGAAACGTACAGCCGGGAATGCTTCATTAAGTAAGAATTTTGAAACTCAAAATTTGATGCCCCGCCTCTGGCGGACTTCCTGTTGGGTTTAGCATATGGCACCAACAGACTTTTTTGTAGGTCATAGTCTGTTACATATGTGTACCAATTTTCGTAGCTCTAGGTTAAACATACAACCGGCAATACTACGTTTAGTAAGAGTTTTGAAACTCTAAATTTGATGCCCCACCGCCGTCATATAGTATGTCGAAAACTTTAGATTTTTTACCATGGTGTTGTCCCAGGTCTTGAGATGGTACATCCCAAGTTTGAAGTCAATTGGATTACCCGTGTAGGAGAAGCAGGCAAAAGTATGACCCCTGTAAATGTGCAAAAATTGGCCAAAATTGGACATTTAAATACTCATATCTCACTTCCTGTCTATTTTAGGGTACACACATCAAAGAGGTTTTTGTTCATCTGGATGTGCTACAGGTGCCACACAATTTTCATAGCCGTCGGACAATCGTAGTGGGCCAGGGATCTGTTTAACCTATGTAGGTGGCGCTATGGAGCCATTTTTCTGTTATCACCTATGGCGACTTTAAAATATCAAATTTTTCGCCAGGCCTGACGTGTGTGTAAAGTTTGGTGAGTTTTCGTTCACGTTTAGTGTCTCAAAAATGTGATTGTTTGCGGAAAAGAATAATAACAAATAAAAAGAAGAAGAATAATAAGAATTCCTTGAAAAACAATAGGGACCTCGCAGCGGTCGCTGCTCGGGCCCTAATAATAACTAGAGCTGCGAGCAGCTATAAAGGGCCCTCGCAGCCCGGGCCACGTTGGAGTCCTTGCACGTTGGGGTACTTGCACGTTAGGGTACTGGCACGTTGGGGTACTGGCACGTTGGGGTACTGGCATATTGGAAGCAAAATTTCTTTGAAAATGGCATAATAAACGTTTACATGTAGAATACTTTTTTTGCCAGTGTGTGTCAAGCTCAACGGGTTTTGGTGATTGTTAAGACCTGCAAAAATCATCGTCCTTTTTTATTTTTAGGCAATGAGTTGCCCTGATTGGTATTTTTTGTAAAAGTGTATATATACATCATCGCTCGTTGTACGCATTGCACAATGTTGCTTTTATTGTCCAAAGGGGCAATCAAAAATGAATAAAACAAAATGGAAACGTACATACGTTTGGATCGGTGTGAAGCCAGTGAACAATTTGAGTGGTGGAAACTAAAAGAATATTCATAAATGACTTAGTCATCACACTTAGAATGAGTTTACATTTTTTTGTACAAAATACCGTATGTGGGTTTTTTTTTTTATATAAGCCTCAAGGGCTAGGTGGCGCTGTATTTATAACTGAATGTTGTCATCGAGATACCTTCAGGCCTTGATTATAAGCATACATGTCAAGTGTGGGATTTTTTTTGGAGCATGTACCGTGGAGTTATTAAGCATATCCTTCATTCACGATATTGCTTTTAATGTCCACAGAGGCTATCAAAAAAAAAAAAAATATATATATATGTTTGGATAAGTCTGATGCCAGTGAACATTTTGAGTGGTGGAAACTATAAGAATATTCATAAATGACTTAGTTATCACACTTAGAATGAGTTTACATTTTTTGTACAAAATACCGTATGTGGGGTATTTTTTTTTTATGCCTCAAGGGCTAGGTGGCGCTGCATATATAACTGAATGTTGTCATAGAGATAGCTTCAGGCCTTGACGATAAACATACATGTCAAGTTTGGGATTTTTTGGAGCATGTACCGGGGAGTTATTATGCAAATCCTTTTTCAGTGCGAAACACAAATTTTGATGCCCCGCCTTCATCATATAGTATTTCGAAAGGTCAAGATTTTTCCCCCTGTCGTTGGCTCAGGTCTTGACATGGTCCAGGTCAAGTCTTAACTCAGTCAGATGAAACGTGTAGGAGAAGTGGGCAAAAGTCTGCCCCCTGTGAATGTGCAAAAATCGTCAAAAATGGGACATTCAAAAATTCGTAGCTCACTTCCTGTTCATTTTAGCATATGGGTCCAAGAGACTTTTTTGTAGGTCTTGGGCTCCCTCATACACCTAAAAATATTCGTCGTTCTTGCTTAAACGTACAACCGGGGCTGCTTCGTTAAAAACTTCTAGGGGGCGCTATTGAGTCATTTTTGTAAAAATAGCACAATCAACAATAAAATATTGTTCATTTTACCAGGCCAGATGTGTGTGCCAAGTTTCATGAGTTTCTGCGCATGTTTAGACCCTCAAAACTGGCGTTGTTTTCTTGGCGAACAGTGCTTAGCCACGCCCACAGCGATTCGCGAAAACTCACAAACTTCGTGTTGTGACATCATGAAGGCCGAATCCCTCATCTGAACAAATATGAGGTAGGTCCAGTTAACGTGTTTGGAGAAAAACATAGAAGAAAATTCGTAAGAAAAAAAATTGCCACTAGGTGGCGCTATCAGTTAGATGAAATATAAGTCAGTAGATGTCTGTAGGGCTGGACTCTCATCAAATGTGTGAAATTTTGAGAAGATAGGATCATCTCGGTCAAGTTAATGCAGCTTTTATTTTCACGAAAAATCTTCAGACTTTGCGTCACCGTAGCGGCCACGCCCTTTGGCGAAAAGTTACAATATTCGGTGTGGGGCATGATCAACATCTTAAGGCTTGTCTGACCAATTTTCAAATGGATCCCTTCAACAAGCTCAGCACAGTAGCTAAAAACGTAAAGTATGACATTTATTGTAACCACTAGGTGGCGCTATATGTATAACTGAATTTTATCATATAGATGTTTTCAGGCCGTGACTATTACGTTGCCTGAGAAGTTTGAGATTTTTTGGAGCTTGAACATGGGAGTTATTAAGCATTTGCTCTTTCTGGACAAATTAAATTTTAAAGGCAATATTTGATGCCCCGCCCCCGTCATATCGTATTTCAAAAAGGCAAGATGTTTTGCCCAGTTGTTCTCTCAGGTCTTGAGATGATAAATGCCAAGTTTGAAGTCAATTGGATGAAAAATGTTTGCAAAGGGGGAAAAAGCATGACCACAGTGAATGTGCCAAAATAGGCCAAAATTGGACATTAAAAAATTCATAGCTCACTTCCTGTACATTTTAGCTACATGGTCCCAATAGACTTTTTTGTGCGTCTCGGGGTGCTACATGTGCCTGCCAATTTTTGTTGCTCTAGCTCAAACGTGCCGGGCTTGGTTTTTATTTTTCTACGCTAGGGGGCGCTATCGAGTCGCATTGTTATGACGACTTAATAATATCAAATTTTTCGCCGGGCCTGAGGAGTGTGCAAAGTTCGGTGAGTTTTCGTGAATGTTTAGGTACCCAAAATCGCGATCGTTTGCGGAGAATAAAGAATAATAATAACTAGAGCTGCGAGCAGCTATAAAGGGCCCTCGCAGCCCGGGCCACGTTGGGGTCCTTGCACGTTGGGGTACTTGCACGTTAGGGGACTGCCACGTTGGGGTACTTGGCATATTGGAAGCAAAATTTCTTTGAAAATGGCATAATAAACGTTTACATGTAGAATATTTTTTTTTGCCAGTGTGTGTCAAGCTCAACGGGTTTTGGTGATTGTTAAGACCTGCAAAAATCAGCGTCCTTTTTTATTTTTAGGCAATGAGTTGCCCTGATTGGTATTTTTTGTAAAAATGTATATACACATCATCGCTCGTTATACTCATTGCACAATGTTACTTTTATTGTCCAAAGGGGCAATCAAAAATGAATAAAACAAAATGGAAACGTACATACGTTTGGATCGGTGTGAAGCCAGTGAACAATTTGAGTGGTGGAAACTAAAAGAATATTCATAAATGACTTAGTTATCACACTTAGAATGAGTTTACATTTTTTGTACAAAATACCGTATGTGTTTTTTTTTTTAAATATAATTATGCCTCAAGGGCTAGGTGGCGCTGTATTTATAACTGAATGTTGTCATAGAGAAACCTTCAGGCCTTGATTATAAGCATACATGTCAAGTGTGGGATTTTTTTTGGAGCATGTACCGTGGAGTTATTAAGCATATCCTTCATTCACGATATTGCTTTTAATGTCCACAGAGACTATCAAAAATAAATAAAAATATATATATGTTTGGATAAGTCTGATGCCAGTGAACATTTTGAGTGGTGGACACTAAAAGAATATTCATAAATGACTTAGTTATCACACTTAGAATGAGTTTACATTTTTTGTACAAAATACCGTATGTGGGGTATTTTTTTTTTATGCCTCAAGGGCTAGGTGGCGCTGCATATATAACTGAATGTTGTCATAGAGATAACTTCAGGCCTTGACGATAAACATGCATGTCAAGTTTGGGATTTTTTGGAGCATGTACCGGGGAGTTATCAAGCATATCCTTTTTCATTGCGAAACACAAATTTTGATGCCCCGCCCTCATCATATAGTATTTCGAAAAGTCAAAAGTTTTCCCCCTGTCGTTGGCTCAGGTCTTGACATGCTCCAGGTCAAGTCTGAAGTCAGTCGGATGAAACGTGTAGGAGAAGTGGGCAAAAGTATGCCCCCTGTAAATGTGCTAAAATCATAAAAAATGGGACATTCAAAAATTTGTAGCTCACTTCCTGTTCATTTTAGCATATAGGTCCAAGAGACTTTTTTGTAGGTCTTGGGCTCCCTCATACACCTAAAAATTTTCGTAGGTGTTGCTTAAACGTACAACCGGGGCTGCTTCGTTAAATATTTCTAGGGGGCGCTATTGAGTCATTTTTGTAAGAATAGCACAATCAACAATAAAATATTGTTCATTTTACCAGGCCAGATGTGTGTGCCAAGTTTCATGTGTTTCTGCGCATGTTTAGACCCTCAAAACTGGCGTTGTTTTCTTGGCGAACAGCGCTTAGCCACGCCCACAGCGATTCGCGAAAACTCACAAACTTCGTGTTGTGACATCATGAAGGGCGAAAGCCTCATCTGAGCAAATATGAGGTAGGTCCAGTTAACGTGTTTGGAGAAAAACGTAGAAGAAAATTCGTAAGAAAAAAAAATTGCCACTAGGTGGCGCTATCAGTAAGATGAAATATAAGTTCGTAGATGTCTTTAGGGCTGGACTCTCATCAAATGTGTCAAATTTTGAGAAGAATAGGATCATCTCGGTCAACTTAATGCAGCTTTTATTGTCACGAAAAATCTTCAGATTTTGCGGCACCGTAGCGACAACACCCTTTGGCGAAAAGTTACAATATTCGGTGTGGGGCATGATCAACATCTTAAGGCTTTTCTGACCAATTTTCAACTGGATCCCTTCAACGAGCTCAGCACAGTAGCTAAAAACGTAAAGTATGACATTTATTGTTACCACTAGGTGGCGCTATATGTATAACTGAATTTTATCGTATAGATGTTTTCAGGCCGTGACTATTGCGTTGCCTGAGAAGTATGAGATTTTTTGGAGCTTGAACATGGGAGTTATTAAGCATTTGCTCTTTCTGGACAAATGAAATTTTAAATGCAATATTTGATGCCCCACCCCCGTCATATAGTATTTCAAAAAGGAAAGATGTTTTGCCCAGTTGTTCTCTCAGGTCTTGAAATGATAAATGCCAAGTTTGAAGTCAATTGGATGAAAAATGTTTGCAAAGGGGGAAAAAGCATGACCACAGTGAATGTGCCAAAATAGGCCAAAATTGGACATAAAAAAATTCATAGCTCATTTCCTGTACATTTTAGCTACATGGTCCCAATAGACTTTTTTGTGCGTCTCGGGGTGCTACACGTGCCTGCCAATTTTTGTTGCTCTAGCTCAAACGTGCCGGGCTTGGTTTTTATTTTTCTACGCTAGGGGGCGCTATAGAGTCGCGTCGCTATGACGACTTCATAATATCAAATTTTTCGCCGGGCCTGAAGAGTGTGCAAAGTTTGGTGAGTTTTCGTGAATGTTTAGGTACCCAAAATCGTGATCGTTTACGGAGAATAATAATAATAATAATAATAATAATAATAATAATAATAATCCGATCGAAAAACAATAGGGACCTCGCAGCGGTAGCTGCTCGGGCCCTAATAATCCGATCGAAAAACAATAGGGACCTCGCAGCGGTAGCTGCTCGGGCCCTAATTAGAGCTGCGAGCAGCTATAAAGGGCCCTCGCAGCCCGGGCCACGTTGGGGTCCTTGCACGTTGGGGTACTGGCACGTTGGGGTACTGGCATATTGGAAGCAAAATTTCTTTGAAAATGGCATAATAAACCTTTACATGTAGAATATTTTTTTGCCAGTGTGTGTGTCAAGCTCAACGGGTTTTGGTGATTGTTAAGACCTGCAAAAATCAGCGTCCTTTTTTATTTTTAGGCAATGAGTTGCCCTGATTGGTATTTTTTGTAAAAGTGTATATACACATCATCGCTCGTTGTACTCATTGCACAATGTTACTTTTATTGTCCAAAGGGGCAATCAAAAATGAATAAAACAAAATGGAAACGTACATACGTTTGGATCGGTGTGAAGCCAGTGAACAATTTGAGTGGTGGAAACTAAAAGAATATTCATAAATGACTTAGTTATCACACTTAGAATGAGTTTACATTTTTTGTACAAAATACCGTATGTGTTTTTTTTATTTTTTATATAAGCCTCAAGGGCTAGGTGGCGCTGTATTTATAACTGAATGTTGTCATCGAGATACCTTCAGGCCTTGATTATAAGCATACATGTCAAGTGTGGGATTTTTTTTGGAGCATGTACCGTGGAGTTATTAAGCATATCCTTCATTCACGATATTGCTTTTAATGTCCACAGAGGCTATCAAAAATAAATAAAAATATATATATGTTTGGATAAGTCTGATGCCAGTGAACATTTTGAGTGGTGGAAACTAAAAGAATATTCATAAATGACTAAGTTATCACACTTAGAATGAGTTTACATTTTTTGTACAAAATACCGTATGTGGGGTATTTTTTTTTTATGCCTCAAGGGCTAGGTGGCGCTGCATATATAACTGAATGTTGTCATAGAGATAGCTTCAGGCCTTGACGATTAACATACATGTCAAGTTTGGGATTTTTTGGAGCATGTACCGGGGAGTTATTAAGCATATCCTTTTTCAGTGCGAAACACAAATTTTGATGCCCCGCCTTCATCATATAGTATTTCGAAAGGTCAAGATTTTTCCCCCTGTCGTTGGCTCAGGTCTTGACATGGTCCAGGTCAAGTCTTAACTCAGTCAGATGAAACGTGTAGGAGAAGTGGGCAAAAGTCTGCCCCCTGTGAATGTGCAAAAATTGTCAAAAATGGGACATTCAAAAATTCGTAGCTAACTTCCTGTTCATTTTAGCATATGGGTCCAAGAGACTTTTTTGTAAGTCTTGGGCTCCCTCATACACCTAAAAATATTCGTCGTTCTTGCTTAAACGTACAACCGGGGCTGCTTCGTTAAAAACTTCTCGGGGGCGCTATTGAGTCATTTTTGTAAAAATAGCACAATCAACAATAAAATATTGCTCATTTTACCAGGCCAGGTGTGTGTGCCAGGTTTCATGAGTTTCTGTGCATGTTTAGACCCTCAAAACTGGCGTTGTTTTCTTGGCGAACAGCGCTTAGCCACACCCACAGCAATTCGCGAAAACTCACAAACTTCGTGTTGTGACATCATGAAGGCCGAAACCCTCATCTGAGCAAATATGAGGTAGGTCCAGTTAACGTGTTTGGAGAAAAACGTAGAAGAAAATTCGTAAGAAAAAAAATTGCCACTAGGTGGCGCTATCAGTTAGATGAAATATAAGTCAGTAGATGTCTTTAGGGCTGGACTCTCATCAAATGTGTGAAATTTTGAGAAGATAGGATCATCTCGGTCAAGTTACTGCAGCTTTTATTTTCACGAAAAATCTTCAGACTTTGCGTCACCGTAGCGGCCACGCCCTTTGGCGAAAAGTTACAATATTCGGTGTGGGGCATGATCAACATCTTAAGGCTTTTCTGACCGATTTTCAAATGGATCCCTTCAACAAGCTCAGCACAGTAGCTAAAAACGTAAAGTATGACATTTATTGTAACCACTAGGTGGCGCTATATGTATAACTGAATTTTATCATATAGATGTTTTCAGGCCGTGACTATTACGTTGCCTGAGAAGTTTGAGATTTTTTGGAGCTTGAACATTGGAGTTATTAAGCATTTGCTCTTTCTGGACAAATGAAATATTAAAGGCAATATTTGATGCCCCGCCCCCGTCATATAGTATTTCAAAAAGGCAAGATGTTTTGCCCAGTTGTTCTCTCAGGTCTTGAGATGATAAATGCCAAGTTTGAAGTCAATTGGATGAAAAATGTTTGCAAAGGGGCAAAAAGCATGACCACAGTGAATGTGCCAAAATCGGCCAAAATTGGACATTAAAAAATTCATAGCTCACTTCCTGTACATTTTAGCTACATGGTCCCAATAGACTTTTTTGTGCGTCTCGGTGTGCTACACGTGCCTGCCGATTTTTGTTGCACTAGCTCAAACGTGCCGGGCTTGGTTTTTATTTTTCTACGCTAGGGGGCGCTATCGAGTCGCATTGTTATGACGACTTAATAATATCAAATTTTTCGCCGGGCCTGAGGAGTGTGCAAAGTTCGGTGAGTTTTCGTGAATGTTTAGGTACCCAAAATCGCGATTGTTTGCGGAGAATAAAGAAGAAGAAGAATAATAATAATAATAATAATAATAACTAGAGCTGCGAGCAGCTATAAAGGGCCCTCGCAGCCCGGGCCACGTTGGGGTACTTGCACGTTGGGGAACTTGCACATTGGGGTACTGGCACATTGGAAGCAGAATTTCTTTGAAAATGGCATGATAAACGTGGATTTTTTTATTTTATTTTTTGCCAGGTGTGATGAGTGTGTCAAGCTCAATGGGTTTTGGTGATTGTTAAGATCTGCAAAAATCAGCGTCTTATTTTTTATTTTTAGGCAATGAGTTGCCCTGATTGGTATTTTTTGTAAAAGTGTATATACACATCATCGCTCGTTGTACTCATTGCACAATGTTACTTTTATTGTCCAAAGGGGCAATCAAAAATGAATAAAACAAAATGGAAATGTACATACGTTTGGATCGGTGTGAAGCCAGTGAACAATTTGAGTGGTGGAAACTAAAAGAATATTCATAAATGACTGAGTTATCACACTTAGAATGAGTGTACATTTTTTGTACAAAATACCGTATGTGGGGTATTTTTTTTTTATTCCTCAAGGGCTAGGTGGCGCTGCATATATAACTGAATGTTGTCACAGAGATAACTTCAGGCCTTGACGATAAACATACATGTCAAGTTTGGGATTTTTTGGAGCATGTACCGGGGAGTTATCAAGCATATCCTTTTTCATTGCGAAACACAAAATTTGATGCCCCGCCCTCATAATATAGTATTTCGAAAAGACAAAATTTTTCCCCCCTGTCGTTGGCTCAGGTCTTGACATGGTCCAGGCCAAGTCTTAACTCAGTCGGATGAAACGTGTAGGAGAAGTGGGCTAAAGTCTGCCCCCTGTGAATGTGCAAAAATCGTCAAAAATGGGACATTCAAAAATTCGTAGCTCACTTCCTGTTCATTTTAGCATATGGGTCCAAGAGACTTTTTTGTAGGTCTTGGGCTCCCTCATACACCTAAAAATATTCGTCGTTCTTGCTTAAACGTACAACCGGGGCTGCTTCGTTAAAAACTTCTAGGGGGCGCTATTGAGTAATTTTTGTAAAAATAGCACAATCAACAATAAAATATTGCTCATTTTACCAGGCCAGATGTGTGTGCCAAGTTTCATGAGTTTCTGTGCATGTTTAGACCCTCAAAACTGGCGTTGTTTTCTTGGCGAACAGCGCTTAGCCACGCCCACAGCAATTCGCGAAAACTCACAAACTTCGTGTTGTGACATCATGAAGGCCGAAACCCTCATCTGAGCAAATAAGAGGTAGGTCCAGTTAACGTGTTTGGAGAAAAACGTAGAAGAAAATTCGTAATAAAAAAAATTGCCACTAGGTGGCGCTATCAGTTAGATGAAATATAAGTCAGTAGATGTCTTTAGGGCTGGACTCTCATCAAATGTGTGAAATTTTGAGAAGATAGGATCATCTCGGTCAAGTTAATGCAGCTTTTATTTTCACGAAAAATCTTCAGACTTTGCGTCACCGTAGCGGCCACGCCCTTTGGCGAAAAGTTACAATATTCGGTGTGGGGCATGATCAACATCTTAAGGCTTTTCTGACCAATTTTCAAATGGATCCCTTCAACGAGCTCAGCACAGTAGCTAAAAACGTAAAGTATGACATTTATTGTAACCACTAGGTGGCGCTATATGTATAACTGAATTTTATCATATAGATGTTTTCAGGCCGTGACTATTACGTTGCCTGAGAAGTTTGAGATTTTTTGGAGCTTGTACATGGGAGTTATTCAGCATTTGCTCTTTCTGGACAAATGAAATTTTAAAGGCAATATTTGATGCCCCGCCCCCGTCATATAGTATTTCAAAAAGGCAAGATGTTTTGCCCAGTTTTTCTCTCAGGTCTTGAGATGATAAATGCCAAGTTTGAAGTCAATTGGATGAAAAAATTTTGCAAAGGGGGAAAAAGCATGACCACAGTGAATGTGCCAAAATAGGCCAAAATTGGACATAAAAAAATTCATAGCTCACTTCCTGTACATTTTAGCTACATGGTCCCAATAGACTTTTTTGTGCGTCTCGCGGTGCTACACGTGCCTGCCAATTTTTGTTGCTCTAGCTCAAACGTGCCGGGCTTGGTTTTTATTTTTCTACGCTAGGGGGCGCTATCGAGTCGCATTGTTATGACGACTTCATAATATCAAATTTTTCGCCGGGCCTGAGGAGTGTGCAAAGTTTGGTGAGTTTTCGTGAATGTTTAGGTACCCAAAATCGCGATCGTTTGCGGAGAATAAAGAAGAAGAAGAATAACTAGAGCTGCGAGCAGCTATAAAGGGCCCTCGCAGCCCGGGCCACGTTGGGGTCCTTGCACGTTGGGGTACTTGCACGTTGGGGTACTTGCACGTTGGGGTACTGGCACATTGGGGTACTGGCATATTGGAAGCAAAATTTCTTTGAAAATGGCATAATAAACGTTTACATGTAGAATATTTTTTTGCCAGTGTGTGTGTCAAGCTCAACGGGTTTTGGTGATTGTTAAGACCTGCAAAAATCAGCGTCCTTTTTTATTTTTAGGCAATGAGTTGCCCTGATTGGTATTTTTTTGTAAAAGTGTATATACACATCATCGCTCGTTGTACTCATTGCACAATGTTACTTTTATTGTCCAAAGGGGCAATCAAAAATGAATAAAACAAAATGGAAACGTACATACGTTTGGATCGGTGTGAAGCCAGTGAACAATTTGAGTGGTGGAAACTAAAAGAATATTCATAAAGGACTTAGTTATCACACTTAGAATGAGTGTACATTTTTTGTACAAAATACCGTACGTGGGGTATTTTTTTTTCATGCCTCAAGGGCTACGTGGCGCTGCATATATAACTGAATGTTGTCATAGAGATAACTTCAGGCCTTGACGATAAACATACATGTCAAGTTTGGGATTTTTTGGAGCATGTACCGGGGAGTTATCAAGCATATCCTTTTTCATTGCGAAACACAAATTTTGATGCCCCGCCCTCATCATATAGTATTTCGAAAAGTCAAAATTTTTCCCCTTGCCGTTGGCTCAGGTCTTGACATGGTCCAGGCCAAGTCTTAACTCAGTCGGATGAAACGTGTAGGAGAAGTGGGCAAAAGTCTGCCCCCTGTGAATGTGCAAAAATCGTCAAAAATGGGACATTCAAAAATTCGTAGCTCACTTCCTGTTCATTTTAGCATATGGGTACAAGAGACTTTTTTGTAGGTCTTGGGCTCCCTCATACACCTAAAAATATTCGTCGTTCTTGCTTAAACGTACAACCGGGGCTGCTTCGTTAAAGATTTCGAGGGGGCGCTATTGAGTCATTTTTGTAAAAATAGCACAATCAACAATAAAATATTGCTCATTTTACCAGGCCAGATGTGTGTGCCAAGTTTCATGAGTTTCTGTGCATGTTTAGACCCTCAAAACTGGCGTTGTTTTCTTGGCGAACAGCGCTTAGCCACACCCACAGCAATTCGCGAAAACTCACAAACTTCGTGTTGTGACATCATGAAGGCCGAAACCCTCATCTGAGCAAATATGAGGTAGGTCCAGTTAACGTGTTTGGAGAAAAACGTAGAGGAAAATTCGTAAGAAAAAAAATTGCCACTAGGTGGCGCTATCAGTTAGATGAAATATAAGTCAGTAGATGTCTTTAGGGCTGGACTCTCATCAAATGTGTGAAATTTTGAGAAGATAGGATCATCTCGGTCAAGTTAATGCAGCTTTTATTTTCACGAAAAATCTTCAGAATTTGCGTCACCGTAGCGGCCACGCCCTTTGGCGAAAAGTTACAATATTCGGTGTGGGGCATGATCAACATCTTAAGGCTTTTCTGACCAATTTTCAAATGGATCCCTTCAACGAGCTCAGCACAGTAGCTAAAAACGTAAAGTATGACATTTATTGTTACCACTAGGTGGCGCTATATGTATAACTGAATTTTATCATATAGATGTTTTCAGGCCGTGACTATTACGTTGCCTGAGAAGTTTGAGATTTTTTGGAGCTTGAACATGGGAGTTATTAAGCATTTGCTCTTTCTGGACAAATGAAATTTTAAAGGCAATATTTGATGCCCCGTCCCCGTCATATAGTATTTCAAAAAGGCAAGATGTTTTGCCCAGTTGTTCTCTCAGGTCTTGAGATGATAAATGCCAAGTTTGAAGTCAATTGGATGAAAAATGTTTGCAAAGGGGGAAAAAGCATGACCACAGTGAATGTGCCAAAATAGGCCAAAATTGGACATAAAAAAATTCATAGCTCACTTCCTGTACATTTTAACTACATGGTCCCAATAGACTTTTTTGTGCGTCTCGGGGTGCTACACGTGCCTGCCAATTTTTGTTGCTCTAGCTCAAACGTGCCGGGCTTGGTTTTTATTTTTCTACGCTAGGGGGCGCTATCGAGTCGCATTGTTATGACGACTTAATAATATCAAATTTTTCGCCGGGCCTGAGGAGTGTGCAAAGTTCGGTGAGTTTTCGTGAATGTTTAGGTACCCAAAATCGCGATCGTTTGCGGAGAATAAAGAAGAAGAATAATAATAATAATAATAATAATAATAATAATTTTTACAAAAACAATAGGGACCTCGCAGCGGTCGCTGCTCGGGCCCTAATAATAACTAGAGCTGCGAGCAGCTATAAAGGGCCCTCGCAGCCCGGGCCACGTTGGGGTCCTTGCACGTTGGGGTACTTGCACGTTGGGGTACTGGCACGTTGGGGTACTGGCATATTGGAAGCAAAATTTCTTTGAAAATGGCATAATAAACGTTTACATGTAGAATATTTTTTTGCCAGTGTGTGTGTCAAGCTCAACGGGTTTTGGTGATTGTTAAGACCTGCAAAAATCAGCGTCCTTTTTTATTTTTAGGCAATGAGTTGCCCTGATTGGTATTTTTTTGTAAAAGTGTATATACACATCATCGCTCGTTGTACTCATTGCACAATGTTACTTTTATTGTCCAAAGGGGCAATCAAAAATGAATAAAACAAAATGGAAACGTACATACGTTTGGATCGGTGTGAAGCCAGTGAACAATTTGAGTGGTGGAAACTAAAAGAATATTCATAAATGACTTAGTTATCACACTTAGAATGAGTGTACATTTTTTGTACAAAATACCGTATGTGGGGTATTTTTTTTTTTTTTTTATATAAGCCTCAAGGGCTAGGTGGCGCTGTATTTATAACTGAATGTTGTCATAGAGATACCTTCAGGCCTTGATTATAAGCATACATGTCAAGTGTGGGATTTTTTTTTGGAGCATGTACCGTGGAGTTATTAAGCATATCCTTCATTCACGATATTGCTTTTAATGTCCATAGAGGCTATCAAAAATAAATAAAAATATATATATGTTTGGATAAGTCTGATGCCAGTGAACATTTTGAGTGGTGGAAACTAAAAAAATATTCATAAATGACTTAGTTATCACACTTAGAATGAGTGTACATTTTTTGTACAAAATACCGTATGTGGGGTATTTTTTTTTCATGCCTCAAGGGCTAGGTGGCGCTGCATATATAACTGAATGTTGTCATAGAGATAACTTCAGGCCTTGACGATAAACATACATGTCAAGTTTGGGATTTTTTGGAGCATGTACCGGGGAGTTATCAAGCATATCCTTTTTCATTGTGAAACACAAATTTTGATGCCCCGCCCTCATCATATAGTATTTCGAAAAGTCAAAATTTTTCCCCCTGTCGTTGGCTCAGGTCTTGACATGGTCCAGGCCAAGTCTTAACTCAGTCGGATGAAACGTGTAGGAGAAGTGGGCAAAAGTCTGCCCCCTGTGAATGTGCAAAAATCGTCAAAAATGGGACATTCAAAAATTCGTAGCTCACTTCCTGTTCATTTTAGCATATGGGTACAAGAGACTTTTTTGTAGGTCTTGGGCTCCCTCATACACTTAAAAATATTCGGCGTTCTTGCTTAAACGTACAACCGGGGCTGCTTCGTTAAAAATTTCGAGGGGGCGCTATTGAGTCATTTTTGTAAAAATAGCACAATCAACAATAAAATATTGCTCATTTTACCAGGCCAGATGTGTGTGCCAAGTTTCAGGAGTTTCTGTGCATGTTTAGACCCTCAAAACTGGCGTTGTTTTCTTGGCGAACAGCGCTTAGCCACGCCTACAGCAATTCGCGAAAACTCACAAACTTCGTGTTGTGACATCATGAAGGCCGAAACCCTCCTCTGAGCAAATATGAGGTAGGTCCAGTTAACGTGTTTGGAGAAAAACGTAGAAGAAAATTCGTAAGAAAAAAAATTGCCACTAGGTGGCGATATCAGTTAGATGAAATGTAAGTTAGTAGATGTCTTTAGAGCTGGACTCTCATCAAATGTGTGAAATTTTGAGAAGATAGGATCATCTCGGTCAAGTTAATGCAGCTTTTATTTTCACGAAAAATCTTCAGATTTTGCGTCACCGTAGCGGCCACGCCCTTTGACGAAAAGTTACAATATTCGGTGTGGGGCATGATCAACATCTTAAGGCTTTTCTGACCAATTTTCAAATGGATCCCTTCAACAAGCTCAGCACAGTAGCTAAAAACATAAAGTATGACATTTATTGTAACCACTAGGTGGCGCTATATGTATAACTGAATTTTGTCATATAGATGTTTTCAGGCTGTGACTATTACGTTGCCTGAGAAGTTTGAGATTTTTTGGAGCTTGAACATGGGAGTTATTAAGCATTTGCTCTTTCTGGACAAATGAAATTTTAAAGGCAATATTTGATGCTCCGCCCCCGTCGTATAGTATTTCGAAAAGGCAAGATGTTTTGCCCAGCTGTTCTCTTAGGTCTTGAGATGATAAATGCCAAGTTTGAAGTCAATTGGATGAAAAATGTTTGCAAAGGGGGAAAAAGCATGACCACAGTGAATGTGCCAAAATAGGCCAAAATTGGACATTAAAAAATTCATAGCTCACTTCCTGTACATTTTAGCTACATGGTCCCAATAGACTTTTTTGTGCGTCTCGGGGTGCTACACGTGCCTGCCAATTTTCGTTGCTCTAGCTCAAACGTGTCGGGCTTGGTTTTTATTTTTCTACGCTAGGGGGCGCTATAGAGTCGCGTTGTTATAACGACTTCATAATATCAAATTTTTCGCCGGACCTGAGGAGTGTGCAAAGTTTGGTGAGTTTTCGTGAATATTTAGGTACCCAAAATCGCGATTGTTTGCGGAGAATAAAGAAGAAGAAGAATAATAATAATAATAATAATAATAATAATAATAATAATAATAATAATAATAATAATAATAATTTTTACAAAAACAATAGGGACCTCGCAGCGGTCGCTGCTCGGGCCCTAATAATTTTTACAAAAACAATAGGGACCTCGCAGCGGTCGCTGCTCGGGCCCTAATAATAATAATAATAATAATAATCCGATCGAAAAACAATAGGGAACTCGCAGCGGTAGCTGCTCGGGCCCTAACTAGAGCTGCGAGCAGCTATAAAGGGCCCTCGCAGCCCGGGCCACGTTGGGGTCCTTGCACGTTGGGGTACTTGCACGTTGGGGTACTTGCACGTTGGGGTACTGGCATATTGGAAGCAAAATTTCTTTGAAAATGGCATAATAAACGTTTACATGTAGAATATTTTTTTGCCAGTGTGTGTCAAGCTCAACGGGTTTTGGTGATTGTTAAGACCTGCAAAAATCAGCGTACTTTTTTATTTTTAGGCAATGAGTTGCCCTGATTGGTATTTTTTGTAAAAGTGTATATACACATCATCGCTCGTTGTACTCATTGCACAATGTTACTTTTATTGTCCAAAGGAGCAATCAAAAATGACTAAAACAAAATGGAAACGTACATACGTTTGGATCGGTGTGAAGCCAGTGAACAATTTGAGTGGTGGAAACTAAAAGAATATTCATAAATGACTTAGTTATCAAACTTAGAATGAGTGTACATTTTTTGTACAAAATACCGTATGTGGGGTATTTTTTTTATTTTTTTATATAAGCCTCAAGGGCTAGGTGGCGCTGTATTTATAACTGAATGTTGTCATACAGATACCTTCAGGCCTTGATTATAAGCATACATGTCGAGTGTGCGATTTTTTTTTGAGCATGTACCGTGGAGTTATTAAGCATATCCTTCATTCACGATATTGCTTTTAATGTCCATTGAGGCTGTCAAAAATAAAAAAATAAAAATATATATTTGGATAAGTCTGATGCCAGTGAACATTTTGAGTGGTGGAAACTAAAAGAATATTCATAAATGACTTAGTTATCACACTTAGAATGAGTTTACATTTTTTGTACAAAATACCGTATGTGGGGTATTTTTTTTTTATTCCTCAAGGGCTAGGTGGCGCTGCATATATAACTGAATGTTGTCATAGAGATACCTTCAGGCCTTGGCGATAAACATACATGTCAAGTTTGGGATTTTTTGGAGCATGTACCGGGGAGTTATCAAGCATATCCTTTTTCATTGCGAAACACAAATTTTGATGCCCCGCCCTCATCATATAGTATTTCGAAAAGTCAAAATTTTTCACCCTGTCGTTGGCTCAGGTCTTGACATGGTCCAGGCCAAGTCTTAACTCAGTCGGATGAAACATGTAGGAGAAGTGGGCAAAAGTCTGCCCCCTGTGAATGTGCAAAAATCTTAAAAACTGGGACATTCAAAAATTCGTAGCTCACTTCCTGTTCATTTTAGCATATGGGTACAAGAGACTTTTTTTGTAGGTCTTGGGCTCCCTCATACACCTAAAAATATTCGTCGTTCTTGCTTAAACGTACAACCGGGGCTGCTTCGTTAAAAATGTCTAGGGGGCGCTATTGAGTCATTTTTGTAAAAATAGCACAATCAACAATAAAATATTGCTCATTTTCCCAGGCCAGATGTGTGTGCCAAGTTTCAGGAGTTTCTGTGCATGTTTAGACCCTCAAAACTGGCGTTGTTTTCTTGGCGAACAGCGCTTAGCCACGCCCACAGCAATTCGCGAAAACTCACAAACTTCGTGTTGTGACATCATGAAGGCCGAAACCCTCATCTGAGCAAATATGAGGTAGGTCCAGTTTACGTGTTTGGAAAAAAATGTAGAAGAAAATTCGTAAGAAAAAAAATTGCCACTAGGTGGCGCTATCAGTTAGATGAAATGTAAGTTAGTAGATGTCTTTAGGGCTGGACTCTCATCAAATGTGTGAAATTTTGAGAAGATAGGATCATCTCGGTCAAGTTAATGCAGCTTTTATTGTCACGAAAAATCTTCAGACTTTGCGTCACCGTAGCGGCCACGCCCTTTGGCGAAAAGTTACAATATTCGGTGTGGGGCATCATCAATATCTTAAGGCTTTTCTGACCAATTTTCAACTGGATCCCTTCAACAAGCTCAGCACAGTAGCTAAAAACGTAAAGTATGACATTTATTGTAACCACTAGGTGGCGCTATATGTATAACTGAATTTTGTCATATAGATGTTTTCAGGCCGTGACTATTACGTTGCCTGAGAAGTTTGAGATTTTTTGGAGCTTGAACATGGGAGTTATTAAGCATTTGCTCTTTCTGGACAAATGAAATTTTAAAGACAATATTTGATGCCCCGCCCCCGTCATATAGTATTTCGAAAAGGCAAGATTTTTTGCCTAGTTGTTCTCTTAGGTCTTGAGATGATAAATGCCAAGTTTGAAGTCAATGGGATGAAAAATGTTTGCATAGGGGGAAAAAGCATGACCACAGTGAATGTGCCAAAATAGGCCAAAATTGGACATTAAAAAATTCATAGCTCACTTCCTGTACATTTTAGCTACATGGTCCCAATAGACTTTTTTGTGTGTCTCGGGGTGCTACACGTGCCTGCCAATTTTCGTTGCTCTAGCTCAAACGTGCTGGGCTTGGTTTTTATTTTTCTACGCTAGGGGGCGCTATAGAGTCGCGTTGTTATAACGACTTCATAATATCAAATTTTTCGCCGGACCTGAGGAGTGTGCAAAGTTCGGTGAGTTTTCGTGAATATTTAGGTACCCAAAATCGCGATTGTTTGCGGAGAATAAAGAAGAAGAAGAAGAAGAAGAAGAAGAAGAATAACTAGAGCTGCGAGCAGCTATAAAGGGCCCTCGCAGCCCGGGCCACGTTGGAGTCCTTGCACGTTGGGGTACTTGCACGTTAGGGTACTGGCACGTTGGGGTACTGGCATATTGGAAGCAAAATTTCTTTGAAAATGGCATAATAAACGTTTACATGTAGAATATTTTTTTTGCCAGTGTGTATCAAGCTCAACGGGTTTTGGGGATTGTTAAGACCTGCAAAAATCTGCGTCCTTTTTTATTTTTAGGCAATGAGTTGCCCTGATTGGTATTTTTTGTAAAAGTGTATATATACATCATCGCTCGTTGTACTCATTGCACAATGTTACTTTTATTGTCCAAAGGAGCAATCAAAAATGAATAAAACAAAATGGAAACGTACATACGTTTGGATCGGTGTGAAGCCAGTGAACAATTTGAGTGGTGGAAACTAAAAGAATATTCAGAAATGACTTAGTCATCACACTTAGAATGAGTTTACATTTTTTGTACAAAATACCGTATGTGGGTTTTTTTTTTTATATAAGCCTCAAGGGCAAGGTGGCGCTGTATTTATAACTGAATGTTGTCATCGAGATACCTTCAGGCCTTGATTATAAGCATACATGTCAAGTGTGGGATTTTTTTTGGAGCATGTACCGTGGAGTTATTAAGCATATCCTTCATTCACGATATTGCTTTTAATGTCCACAGAGGCTATCAAAAATAAATAAAAATATATATATATGTTTGGATAAGTCTGATGCCAGTGAACATTTTGAGTGGTGGAAACTAAAAGAATATTCATAAATGACTTAGTTATCACACTTAGAATGAGTTTACATTTTTTGTACAAAATACCATATGTGGGGTATTTTTTTTTTATGCCTCAAGGGCTAGGTGGCGCTGCATATATAACTGAATGTTGTCATAGAGATAGCTTCAGGCCTTGACGATAAACATACATGTCAAGTTTGGGATTTTTTGGAGCATGTACCGGGGAGTTATTAAGCATATCCTTTTTCAGTGCGAAACACAAATTTTGATGCCCCGCCTTCATCATATAGTATTTAGAAAGGTCAAGATTTTTCCCCCTGTCGTTGGCTCAGGTCTTGACATGGTCCAGGTCAAGTCTTAACTCAGTCAGATGAAACGTGTAGGAGAAGTGGGCAAAAGTCTGCCCCCTGTGAATGTGCAAAAATAGTCAAAAATGGGACATTCAAAAATTCGTAGCCAACTTCCTGTTCATTTTAGCATATGGGTCCAAGAGACTTTTTTGTAGGTCTTCGGCTCCCTCATACACCTAAAAATATTCGTCGTTCTTGCTTAAACGTACAACCGGGGCTGCTTCGTTAAAAACTTCTCGGGGGCGCTATTGAGTCATTTTTGTAAAAATAGCACAATCAACAATAAAATATTGCTCATTTTACCAGGCCAAATGTGTGTGCCAAGTTTCATGAGTTTCTGTGCATGTTTAGACCCTCAAAACTGGCGTTGTTTTCTTGGCGAACAGCGCTTAGCCACACCCACAGCAATTCGCGAAAACTCACAAACTTCGTGTTGTGACATCATGAAGGCCGAAACCCTCATCTGGGAAAATATGAGGTAGGTCCAGTTAACGTGTTTGGAGAAAAACGTAGAAGAAAATTCGTAAGAAAAAAAATTGCCACTCGGTGGCGCTATCAGTTAGATGAAATATAAGTCAGTAGATGTCTTTAGGGCTGGACTCTCATCAAATGTGTGAAATTTTGAGAAGATAGGATCATCTCGGTCAAGTTAATGCAGCTTTTATTTTCACGAAAAATCTTCAGACTTTGCGCCACCGTAGCGGCCACGCCCTTTGGCGAAAAGTTACAATATTCGGTGTGGGGCATGATCAACATCTTAAGGCTTTTCTGACCAATTTTCAAATGGATCCCTTCAACAAGCTCAGCACAGTAGCTAAAAACGTAAAGTATGACATTTATTGTAACCACTAGGTGGCGCTATATGTATAACTGAATTTTATCATATAGATGTTTTCAGGCCGTGACTATTACGTTGCCTGAGAAGTTTGAGATTTTTTGGAGCTTGAACATGGGAGTTATTAAGCATTTGCTCTTTCTGGACAAATGAAATTTTAAAGGCAATATTTGATGCCCCGCCCCCGTCATATAGTATTTCAAAAAGGCAAGATGTTTTGCCCAGTTGTTCTCTCAGGTCTTGAGATGATAAATGCCAAGTTTGAAGTCAATTGGATGAAAAATGTTTGCAAAGGGGGAAAAAGCATGACCACAGTGAATGTGCCAAAATAGGCCAAAATTGGACATTAAAAAATTCATAGCTCACTTCCTGTACATTTTAGCTACATGGTCCCAATAGACCTTTTTGTGCGTCTCGGGGTGCTACACGTGCCTGCCAATTTTTGTTGCTCTAGCTCAAACGTGCCGGGCTTGGTTTTTATTTTTCTACGCTAGGGGGCGCTATCGAGTCGCATTGTTATGACGACTTAATAATATCAAATTTTTCGCCGGGCCTGAGGAGTGTGCAAAGTTCGGTGAGTTTTCGTGAATGTTTAGGTACCCAAAATCGCGATCGTTTGCGGAGAATAAAGAATAATAATAATAATAATAATAATAATAATAATAATAATAATAATAATAATTTTTACAAAAACAATAGGGACCTCGCAGCGGTCGCTGCTCGGGCCCTAATAATAATAATAATAATAATAATAATAATAATTTTTACAAAAACAATAGGGACCTCGCAGCGGTCGCTGCTCGGGCCCTAACTAGAGCTGCGAGCAGCTATAAAGGGCCCTTGCAGCCCGGGCCACGTTGGGGTCCTTGCACGTTGGGGTACTTGCACGTTGGGGTACTGGCACGTTGGGGTACTGGCATATTGGAAGCAAAATTTCTTTGAAAATGGCATAATAAACGTTTACATGTAGAATATTTTTTTGCCAGTGTGTGTGTCAAGCTCAACGGGTTTTGGTGATTTTTAAGACCTGCAAAAATCAGCGTCCTTTTTTATTTTTAGGCAATGAGTTGCCCTGATTGGTATTTTTTTGTAAAAGTGTATATACACATCATCGCTCGTTGTACTCATTGCACAATGTTACTTTTATTGTCCAAAGGGGCAATCAAAAATGAATAAAACAAAATGGAAACGTACATACGTTTGGATCGGTGTGAAGCCAGTGAACAATTTGAGTGGTGGAAAGTAAAAGAATATTCATAAATGACTTAGTTATCACACTTAGAATGAGTGTACATTTTTTGTACAAAATACCGTATGTGGGGTATTTTTTATTTTTTTATATATAAGCCTCAAGGGCTAGGTGGCGCTGTATTTATAACTGAATGTTGTCATAGAGATACCTTCAGGCCTTGATTAATGTCAAGTCAAGACCTGCAACATTTAAAATACATAGAAGAAAGAATGAGAAGACACAAGGATTTGATTACTCGCGAGGAGAAGCTGACAGAGAGTTGTGCGCAGATCACAAGCTCCCAGCCCCTTCTGACACAACTCCCTACTTCTCCTCTTTTATTTGGGATTCCCTAACAGACACAATAGGCCATACACTTGCCTCTAAGGGAAATAGGAAATAACAACAATGTGATAAGCAACTCCAGCAGTCGTAAAATACAGAGGACATCCTTTAACCATAAACTTTTACAACCACTAATCCTGGAAGTCTGTTGTTCTTCATTCCCGCATTCCAGGTGTCTTCAGGTTGAATACACATGCAGCAGCTACAAACTCATAGTAAAATACTGAATACACAGTGAAATACTAAATACATAGTTTACAACTAACTCTAGGTATTGAAAGAGAAAATATGAAATAACATATACATAATAACCCTAACAATTATAAGCATACATGTCAAGTGTGGGATTTTTTTTTGGAGCATGTACCGTGGAGTTATTAAGCATATCCTTCATTCACGATATTGCTTTTAATGTCCATAGAGGCTATCAAAAATAAATAAAAATATATATATGTTTGGATAAGTCTGATGCCAGTGAACATTTTGAGTGGTGGAAACTAAAAGAATATTCATAAATGACTTAGTTATCACACTTAGAATGAGTTTACATTTTTTGTACAAAATACCGTATGTGGGGTATTTTTTTTTCATGCCTCAAGGGCTAGGTGGCGCTGCATATATAACTGAATGTTGTCATAGAGATAACTTCAGGCCTTGACGATAAACATACATGTCAAGTTTGGGATTTTTTGGAGCATGTACCGGGGAGTTATCAAGCATATCCTTTTTCATTGCGAAACACACATTTTGATGCCCCGCCCTCATCATATAGTATTTCGAAAAGTCAAAATTTTTCCCCCTGTCGTTGGCTCAGGTCTTGACATGGTCCAGGCCAAGTCTTAACTCAGTCGGATGAAACGTGTAGGAGAAGTGGGCAAAAGTCTGCCCCCTGTGAATGTGCAAAAATCGTCAAAAATGGGACATTCAAAAATTCGTAGCTCACTTCCTGTTCATTTTAGCATATGGGTACAAGAGACTTTTTTGTAGGTCTTGAGCTCCCTCATACACCTAAAAATATTCGTCGTTCTTGCTTAAACGTACAACCGGGGCTGCTTCGTTAAAAATTCCGAGGGGGCGCTATTGAGTCATTTTTTTAAAAATAGCACAATCAACAATAAAATATTGCTCATTTTACCAGGCCAGATGTGTGTGCCAAGTTTCAGGAGTTTCTGTGCATGTTTAGACCCTCAAAATTGGCGTTGTTTTCTTGGCGAATAGCGCTTAGCCACGCCCACAGCAATTCGCGAAAACTCACAAACTTCGTGTTGTGACATCATGAAGGCCGAAACCCTCATCTGAGCAAATATGAGGTAGGTCCAGTTAACGTGTTTGGAGAAAAACGTAGAAGAAAATTCGTAAGAAAAAAAATTGCCACTAGGTGGCGCTATCAGTTAGATGAAATGTAAGTTAGTAGATGTCTTTAGAGCTGGACTCTCATCAAATGTGTGAAATTTTGAGAAGATAGGATCATCTGGGTCAAGTTAAAGCAGCTTTTATTGCCACGAAAAATTACCAGACTTTGCGGCACCGTAGCGGCCACGCCCTTTGGCGAAAAGTTACAATATTCGGTGTAGGGCATGATCAACATCTTAAGGCTTGTCTGACCAATTTTCAACTGGATCCCTTCAAAGAGCTTGGCACAGTAGCTAAAAACGTAAAGTATGACATTTATTGTCACCACTAGGTGGTGCTATATATATAACAGAATTTTATCATATAGATGTCTTCAGGCCGTGACTATTAAGTTGCATGAGAAGTTTGAGATTTTTTGGAGCTTGTACATGGGAGTTATTCAGCATTTTGTCTTTCTGGACAAATGAAATTTTAAAGGCAATATTTGATGCCCCGCCCCCGTCATATAGTATTTCAAAAAGTCAAGATATTTTGCCCAGTTGTTGTCTCAGGTCTTGAGATGATACATGGCAAGTTTGAAGTCAACTGGCTGAAAAATATTTGCAAAGGGGGAAAAAGTATGACCACAGTGAATGTGCCAAAATGGGCCAAAATTGGACATTCAAAAATTCATAGCTCACTTCCTGTACATTTTAGGAAATGGCTTCCACTGACTTTTTTGTGCGTCTCGGGGTGCTACACGTGCCTGCCAATTTTCGTAGCTCTAGCTCAAACGGGCCGGGATTGGTTTTTATTTTTCTACGCTATGTGGCGCTATAGAGTTGCGTTGTTATGACAACTACATAATATCAAATTTTTCACCGGGCACGAAGAGACTGCAAAGTTTGGTGAGTTTTCGTAAATGTTTAGGCCCTCAAAAATGAGATCGTTTACGGAGAAGAAGAAGAAGAAGAAGAAGAAGAAGAATAACTAGAGCTGCGAGCAGCTATAAAGGGCCCTTGCAGCCCGGGCCACGTTGGGGTCCTTGCACGTTGGGCTACTGGCATATTGGAAGCAAAATTTCTTTGAAAATGGCATAATAAACGTTTACATGTAGAATATTTTTTTTTGCCAGTGTGTGTCAAGCTCAACGGGTTTTGGTGGTTGTTAAGACCTGCAAAAATCAGCGTCCTTTTTTATTTTTAGGCAATGAGTTGCCCTGATTGGTATTTTTTGTAAAAGTGTATATACACATCATCGCTCGTTGTACTCATTGCACAATGTTACTTTTATTGTCCAAAGGGGCAATCAAAAATGAATAAAACAAAATGGAAACGTACATACGTTTGGATCGGTGTGAAGCCAGTGAACAATTTGAGTGGTGGAAACTAAAAGAATATTCATAAATGACTTAGTTATCACACTTAGAATGAGTGTACATTTTTTGTACAAAACACCGTATGTGGGTTTTTATATATATATATATATATATATATATATATATATATATATATATATATATATAAATGCCTCAAGGGCTAGGTGGCGCTGTATTTATAACTGAATGTTGTCATAGAGATACCTTCAGGCCTTGATTATAAGCATACATGTCAAGTGTGGGATTTTTTTTGGAGCATGTACCGTGGAGTTATTAAGCATATCCTTCATTCACGATATTGCTTTTAATGTCCATAAAGGCTATCAAAAATAAATAAAAATATATATATGTTTGGATAAGTCTGATGCCAGTGAACATTTTGAGTGGTGGAAACTAAAAGAATATTCATAAATGACTTAGTTATCACACTTAGAATGAGTTTACATTTTTTGTACAAAATGCCGTATGTGGGGTATTTTTTTTTATGCCTCAAGGGCTAGGTGGCGCTGCATATATAACTGAATGTTGTCATAGAGATAACTTCAGGCCTTGACGATAAACATACATGTCAAGTTTGGGATTTTTTGGAGCATGTACCGGGGAGTTATCAAGCATATCCTTTTTCATTGCGAAACACAAATTTTGATGCCCCGCCCTCATCATATAGTATTTTGAAAAGTCACAATTTTTCCCCCTGTCGTTGGCTCAGGTCTTGACATGGTCCAGGCCAAGTCTTAACTCAGTCGGATGAAACGTGTAGGAGAAGTGGGCAAAAGTCTGCCCCCTGTGAATGTGCAAAAATCGTCAAAAATGGGACATTCAAAAATTCGTAGCTCACTTCCTGTTCATTTTAGCGTATGGGTCCAAGAGACTTTTTTGTAGGTCTTGGGCTCCCTCATACACCTAAAAATATTCGTCGTTCTTGCTTAAACGTACAACTGGGGCTGTTTCGTTAAAGATTTCTAAGGGGCGCTATTGAGTCATTTTTGTAAAAATAGCACAATCGGCGATAAAAAATTGCTCATTTTGCCAGGCCAGCTGTGTGTGCCAAGTTTCGTGTGTTTCTGTGCCAGTTTAGGCCCTCAAAATTGGCGTTGTTTTCTTGGCGAACAGCGCTTAGCCACGCCCACAGCGACTCGCGAAAACTCACAAACTTCGTGTTGTGACATCATGAAGGCCGAAACCCTCATCTGAGCAAATATGAGGTAGGTCCAGTTAACGTGTTTGGAGAAAAACGTAGAAGAAAATTCGTAAGAAAAAAAATTGCCACTAGGTGGCGCTATCAGTTAGATGAAATGTAAGTTAGTAGATGTCTTTAGAGCTGGACTCTCATCAATTGTGTACAATTTTGAGAAGATAGCATCATCTCGGTCAAGTTAATGCAGCTTTTGTTGTCACGAGAAATCTTCAGACTTTGCGGCACCGTAGCGGCCACGCCCTTTGGCGAAAAGTTACAATATTCGGTGTGGGGCATGATCAACATCTTAAGGCTTTTCTGACCAATTTTCAACTGGATCCCTTCAACGAGCTCAGCACAGTAGCTAAAAACGTAAAGTCTGACAATTATTGTTACCACTAGGTGGCGCTACATGGATAACTGAATTTTATCATATAGATGTTTTCAGGCCGTGACTATTAAGTTGCCTGATAAGTTTGAGATTTTTTGGAGCTTGAACATGGGAGTTATTAAGCATTTGCTCTTTCTGGACAAATGAAATTTTAAAGGCAATATTTGATGCCCCGCCCCCGTCATATAGTATTTCGAAAAGGCAAGATTTTTTCCCCAGTTGTTCTCTCAGGTCTTGAGATGATAAATTCCAAGTTTGAAGTCAATTGGATGAAAAATGTTTGCAAAGGGGGAAAAAGCATGACCACAGTGAATGTGCCAAAATAGGCCAAAATTGGACATTAAAAAATTCATAGCTCACTTCCTGTACATTTTAGCTACATGGTCCCAATAGACTTTTTTGTGCGTCTCGGGGTGCTACACGTGCCTGCCAATTTTCGTTGCTCTAGCTCAAACATGCCGGGCTTGGTTTTTATTTTTCTATGCTAGGGGGCGCTATAGAGTCGCGTTGTTATGACGACTTCATAATATCAAATTTTTCGCCGGGCCTGAGGAGTGTGCAAAGTTTGGTGAGTTTTCGTAAATGTTTAGGTACCCAAAATCGTGATCGTTTACGGAGAAAAAGAAGAAAAATAATAATAACTAGAGCTGCGAGCAGCTATAAAGGGCCCTCGCAGCCCGGGCCACGTTGGGGTCCTTGCACGTTGGGGTACTGGCACGTTGGGGTACTGGCATATCGGAAGCAAAATTTCTTTGAAAATGGCATAATAAACGTTTACATGTAGAATATTTTTTTGCAAGTGTGTGTGTCAAGCTCAACGGGTTTTGGTGATTCTTAAGACCTGCAAAAATCAGCGTCCTTTTTTATTTTTAGGCAATGAGTTGCCCTGATTGGTATTTTTTGTAAAAGTGTATATGCACATCATCGCTCATTGTACTCATTGCACAATGTTACTTTTATTGTCCAAAGGGGCAATCAAAAATGAATAAAACAAAATGGAAACGTACATACGTTTGGATCGGTGTGAAGCCAGTGAACAATTTGAGTGGTGGAAACTAAAAGAATATTCATAAATGACTTAGTTATCACACTTAGAATGAGTGTACATTTTTTGTACAAAATACCGTATGTGGGGTATTTATTTATTTTTTTTATGCCTCAAGGGCTAGGTGGCGCTGTATTTATAACTGAATGTTGTCATAGAGATACCTTCAGGCCTTGATTATAAGCATACATGTCAAGTGTGGGATTTTTTTTGGAGCATGTACCGTGGAGTTATTAAGCATATCCTTCATTCACGATATTGCTTTTAATGTCCACAGAGGCTATCAAAAATAAATAAAAATATATATATGTTTGGATAAGTCTGATGCCAGTGAACATTTTGAGTGGTGGAAACTAAAAGAATATTCATAAATGACTTCGTTATCACACTTAGAATGAGTTTACATTTTTTGTACAAAATACCGTATGTGGGGTATTTTTTTTTATATAAGCCTCAAGGGCTAGGTGGCGCTGCATATATAACTGAATGTTGTCATAGAGATAGCTTCAGGCCTTGACGATAAACATACATGTCAAGTTTGGGATTTTTTGGAGCATGTACCGGGGAGTTATTAAGCATATCCTTTTTCAGTGCGAAACACAAATTTTGATGCCCCGCCTTCATCATATAGTATTTCGAAAGGTCAAGATTTTTCCCCCTGTCGTTGGCTCAGGTCTTGACATGGTCCAGGTCAAGTCTTAACTCAGTCAGATGAAACGTGTAGGAGAAGTGGGCAAAAGTATGCCCCCTGTAAATGTGCTAAAATCGTAAAAAATGGGACATTCAAAAATTCGTAGCTCACTTCCTGTTCATTTTAGCGTATGGGTCCAAGAGACTTTTTTGTAGGTCTTTGGCTCCCTCATACACCTAAAAATATTCGTCGTTTTTGCTTAAACGTACAACCGGGGCTGCTTCGTTAAAAACTTCTAGGGGGCGCTATTGAGTCATTTTTGTAAAAATAGCACAATCAACAATAAAATATTGCTTATTTTACCAGGCCAGATGTGTGTGCCAAGTTTCATGTGTTTCTGTGCATGTTTAGACCCTCAAAACTGGCGTTGTTTTCTTGGCGAACAGCGCTGAGCCACACCCACAACAATTCGCGAAAACTCACAAACTTCGTGTTGTGACATCATGAAGACCGAAACCCTCATCTGAGCAAATATGAGGTAGGTGCAGTTAATGTGGTTGGAGAAAAACATTGAAGAAAAATCGTAAGAAAAAAAATTGCCACTAGGTGGCGCTATCAGTAAGATGAAATATAAGTTCGTAGATGTCTTAAGGGCTGGACTCTCATCAAATGTGTGAAATTTTGAGAAGATAGGATCATCTGGGTCAAGTTAAAGCAGCTTTTATTGCCACGAAAAATTACCAGACTTTACGGCACCGTAGCGGCCACGCCCTTTGGCAAAAAGTTACAATATTCGGTGTGGGGCATGATCAACATTTTAAGGCTTGTCTGACCAATTTTCAACTGGATCCCTTCAAAGAGCTTGGCACAGTAGCTAAAAACGTAAAGTATGACATTTATTGTCACCACTAGGTGGCGCTATATGTATAACTGAATTTTATCATATAGATGTTTTCAGGCCGTGACTATTACGTTGCCTGAGAAGTTTGAGATTTTTTGGAGCTTGAACATGGGAGTTATTAAGCATTTGCTCTTTCTGGACAAATTAAATTTTAAAGGCAATATTTGATGCCCCTCCCCCGTCATATAGTATTTCGAAAAGGCAAGATTTTTTGCCCAGTTGTTCTCTCAGGTCTTGAGATGATAAATGCCAAGTTTGAAGTGAATTGGATGAAAAATGTTTGCAAAGGGGGAAAAAGCATGACCACAGTGAATGTGCCAAAATAGGCCAAAATTGGACATTCAAAAATTCATAGCTCACTTCCTGTACATTTTAGGAAATGGCTTCCACTGACTTTTTTGTGCGCCTCGGGGTGCTACACGTGCCTGGCAATTTTCGTAGCTCTAGGTCAAACGGGCCGGGATTGGTTTTTATTTTTCTACGCTAGGGGGCGCTATAGAGTCGCATTGTTATGGCACCTACATAATATCAAATTTTTCGCCGGGCCCGAAGAGACTGCAAAGTTTGGTGAGTTTTCGTAAATGTTTAGGCCCTCAAAAATGCGATCGTTTACGGAGAAGAAGAAGAAGAAGAAGAAGAAGAAGAAGAATTCTTACAAAAACAAGAGGGACCTCACAGCAGTCGCTGCTCGGGCCCTAATAATAATAATAATAATAATAATAATAATAATAATAATAATAATAATAATAATTTTTACAAAAACAATAGGGACCTCGCAGCGGTCGCTGCTCGGGCCCTAATAACTAGAGCTGCGAGCAGCTATAAAGGGCCCTCGCAGCCCGGGCCACGTTGGGGTACTTGCACGTTGGGGTACTTGCACGTTGGGGTACTCGCACATTGGGGTACTGGCACATTAGGAGCAAAATTTCTTTGAACATGGCATGATAAACCTTTACATGTGAATTTTTTTTTTTTGCCAGGTGTGATGTGTGTGACAAGCTCAATGTGTTTTGGTGATTGTCAAGATCTGCAAAAATCAGCTTCCTTTTTTATTTTTAGGGAATGAGTTGACCTGACTGTTTTTTTTTTTTTGGCAAAAGTATGTATACCCATCATCGCTTGTACTCATTGCACAATGTTGCTTTTATTGTCCATAGAGGCAATACAAAAAAATGAAACTGAATAAAAAAAACTACAGATGTTTGGATCGGTCTGATACCAGTGAACATCTTGAGTAGTGGAAAGTAAAAGAATATCCATAAATGACTTAGTTATAACACTTACGAGTTCACAAATTTTGTTCAAAATACCGTAAGTGTTTTTTTTTTTTTTTTTTTTTTTTATGCCTCAAGGACTAGGTGGCGCAGTATTTATAACTGAATTTTGTCATAGAGATACCTTCAGGCCTTGACTATAAATATACATGTCAAGTTTGGGATTTTTTTAAGCATGTACCGGGGAGTTATTCAGCATATCCTTCATTCACGATACTGCTTTTAACGTCAATAGAGGCTATCAAAAATAAATAAAACTAAATAAAAAATACGTATGTTTGGATAGGTCTGATGCTAGTGAACATTTTGAGTGGTGGAAAGTAAAATTATATTCATAAATGACTTAGTTATCACACTTAGAATGAGTTTACATTTTTTTGTACAAAATACCTTATGTGGGGTATTTTTTTTTTTATGCCTCAAGGGCTAGGTGGCGCTGCATATATAACTGAATGTTGTCATAGAAATAACTTCAGGCCTTGACGATAAACATACATGTCAAGTTTGGGATTTTTTGGAGCATGTACCGGGGAGTTATCAAGCATATCCTTTTTCATTGCGAAACACAAATTTTGATGCCCCGCCCTCATCATATAGTATTTCGAAAAGTCAAAATTTTTCCCCCTGTCGTTGGCTCAGGTCTTGACATGGTCCAGGCCAAGTCTTAACTCAGTCGGATGAAACGTGTAGGAGAAGTGGGCAAAAGTCTGCCCCCTGTGAATGTGCAAAAATCGTCAAAAATGGGACATTCAAAAATTCGTAGCTCGCTTCCTGTTCATTTTAGCATATGGGTACCAGAGACTTTTTTGTAGGTCTTGGGCTCCCTCATACACCTAAAAATATTCGTCGTTCTTGCTTAAACGTACAACCGGGGCTGCTTCGTTAAAAACTTCTAGGGGGCGCTATTGAGTCATTTTTGTAAAAATAGCACAATCAACAATAAAATATTGCTCATTTTACCAGGCCAGATGTGTGTGCCAAGTTTCAGGAGTTTCTGTGCATGTTTAGACCCTCAAAACGGGCGTTGTTTTCTTGGCAAACAGCGCTTAGCCACGCCCACAGAAATTTGCGAAAACTCACAAACTTCATGTTGTGACATCATGAAGGCCGAAACCCTCATCTGAGCAAATATGAGGTAGGTCCAGTTTACGTGTTTGTAGAAAAACGTAGAAGAAAATTCGTAAGAAAAAAAATTGCCACTAGGTGGCCCTATCAGTTAGATGAAATGTAAGTTTGTAGATGTCTTTAGAGCTGGACTCTCATCAAATGTGTGAAATTTTGAGAAGATAGGATCATCTCGGTCAAGTTAATGCAGCTTTTATTGTCACGAAAAATCTTCAGATTTTGCGTCACCGTAGCGGCCACGTCCTTTAGCAAAAAGTTACAATATTCGGTGTGGGGCATCATCAATATCTTAAGGCTTTTCTGACCAATTTTCAACTGGATCCCTTCAACGAGCTCAGCACAGTAGCTAAAAACGTAAAGTATGACATTTATTGTCACCACTAGGTGGCGCTATATGTATAACTGAATTTTGTCATATAGATGTTTTCAGGCCGTGACTATTACGTAGCCTGAGAAGTTTGAGATTTTTTGGAGCTTGTACATGGGAGTTATTCAGCATTTGCTCTTTCTGGACAAATGAAATTTTAAAGGCAATATTTGATGCCCCGCCCCCGTCATATAGTATTTCGAAAAGGCAAGATTTTTTGCCTAGTTGTTCTCTTAGGTCTTGAGATGATAAATGTCAAGTTTAAAGTCAATGGGATGAAAAATGTTTGCATAGGGGGAAAAAGCATGACCACAGTGAATGTGCCAAAATAGGCCAAAATTGGACATTAAAAAATTCATAGCTCACTTCTTGTACATTTTAGCTACATGGTCCCAATAGACCTTTTTGTGCGTCTCAGGGTGCTACACGTGCCTGCCAATTTTTGTTGCTCTAGCTCAAACGTGCCGGGCTTGGTTTTTATTTTTCTACGCTAGGGGGCGCTATAGAGTCGCGTTGTTATAACGACTTCATAATATCAAATTTTTCGCCGGACCTGAGGAGTGTGCAAAGTTTGGTGAGTTTTCGTGAATATTTAGGTACCCAAAATCGCGATTGTTTGCGGAGAATAAAGAATAATAATAATAATAATAATAATAATTTTTACAAAAACAATAGGGACCTCGCAGCGGTCGCTGCTCGGGCCCTAACTAGAGCTGCGAGCAGCTATAAAGGGCCCTCGCTGCCCGGGCCACGTTGGGGTCCTTGCACGTTGGGATACTTGCACGTTGGGGTACTGGCACATTGGGGTACTGGCATATTGGAAGCGAAATTTCTTTGAAAATGGCATAATAAACCTTTACATGTAGAATATTGTTTTTGCCTGTGTGTGTGACAAGCTCAACGGGGTTTGGGGATTGTTAAGACCTGCAAAAATCAGCGTCCTTTTTTATTTTTAGGCAATGAGTTGCCCTGATTGGTATTTTTTGTAAAAGTGTATATCATCATCGTTCGTTGCACTCATTGCGCAATGTTGCTTTTATTGTCCAAAGGTGCAATCAAAAATGAATAAAACAAAATGGAAACGTACATACGTTTGGATCGGTGTGAAGCCAGTGAACATTTTGAGTGGTGGAAACTAAAAGAATATTCATAAATGACTTAGTTATCACACTTAGAATGAGTTTACATTTTTTGTACAAAATACCGTATGTGGGGTATTTTTTATTTTTTTTTATATAAGCCTCAAGGGCTAGGTAGCGCTGTATTTATAAGTGAATGTTGTCATAGAGATACCTTCAGGCCTTGATTATAAGCATACATGTCAAGTGTGGGATTTTTTTTTGGAGCATGTACCGTGGAGTTATTAAAGGAAGGCTCCTTTAATTTTACATGTATGGCTTGATCGGCAGTAAATAGTTAGTTTAGCTACGAAAAATGCATAAGAGCTGAAGAATACACCCTTATATTGATTTATTTAACTTTTCTTCAACATAGAAGTACTTCCGTGTTGGAACGCCCCCAAGTGGTGACGTAACAAGTGTGTATACTCGCTTGGCGAACGCAGACATAACAACGAGGAGGACACAAACGTCACTTATGCCTTTGTGTATTGCAAGGCGTCGGCAAGGAAAAACCCGCGAGACCCCCCCCCCCCAAAAAAAAAAAAAAAAAAAAAAAAAAGCTACTTGAGAAGACAATGGTTTGTTTGCTAAGTGCTGTCAACCTCCCGAAGGACAAGCAGGCGTGCGCGCAGCGAACATTTCAGGCATGAGGACTTCGAATATATGTTACAATTTGAAATGGGGTACGCCACACGCCTAATACTAAAGCCCAACGCAGTACCGAGTATCTTTAAAGAACCAGACGTGGGAAATAATCCAGCCGATGGAGGATCTCTGGCGGCTACTTCCGCAACTGCTAGCATTAGCAACACGGAGCCTTCACTCTCACAACAGCCGGCACAAATCGAGGTCTACCTACGGCCACTGAAAGATCTCGGAGAAGCGAAGCAAATTTAAAGCGAAAGGTAGGCATGTTTCGGGGGTGGGGGGGCATTCGTTATTATACTGCACGGACTGTTTTATTTCATAATTCATTTGAGTGTGAACATCGTCAAGAACGGGGACGAGGACGTTATGTTTTATTAGCTCGTAAGTTGTTTATACTTCACAAATTGACCATGTTCATAATCTTATTTTACCAAAAAATTTATAGAATGTGGATTAGTGTCATTATCATGTGTCATGTGCGACGTACTACATTTGTGTTCTGTCCCGCTGTTCTTCCTGTGGTGCCTTCGAGTTTCATTTGCATTTCTATTAATTTCGTTCGGATCCAAACCATTGATAACCAGCCTAGGTAACGGCGTCTCGCATTTCCTTACTTCATTCTGTCTATAAATAAACACGGTTAATACACAACCTTCTTGCAAGCTTTCGTTTACATCATCGGGACGCTACGCAAAAAAAGAAGAAAAAAAAACAGCTAGGGGAGGTTGGGCGCTGTAACGACGATACATTTAATTTTACTATTTTTTCTTTTTCCTGAAATAGTTCGTCAGTTCCACACGTTTTGCATTGCTCGTGCTGTGTGTCACTTTACCTGTTGGATATTGGCAGTTGAGATTGTCCGCAAGGAACCGATCCTCGAGTTCTTTCATTTCCAGACAGCACACATTCATTAGCGGATTGGCCATTCCTGTGCAGCTCTCGCACGAACACCACTCACCCCCCGCCTGATTCACTCGTTCGTTAAAGTTTATTTTGTGCCCGAAAAGACCATCTGGCGCCACAACTTTCACATCCAAGGCAGACTTTCCTTCGGTAGGGTTATTTTGTTGTGTTGGCTCGAAGCGATAAGGTTTAATCCTTCCGGGTTTGACGCTAGATGCACGGCTGCGTTGCATAGTGCTTCCATAGTGTAGCGTTTACACACTAGTGACGTAAACATCCGGGTTATTTAGTCACGTGTAACAAACATGCCGGCGTTCGATTCATTTTAACATCGGTTTAAAAGTTATTAAATGTACATAAAAAAATAATCACGTCACCAAATTAATTATTGAAAAAGTAGCAACTTTTTGCTGCTAAAAATGGATCAATAAGTAAAGTGTTCCTTTAAGCATATCCTTCATTCACGATATTGCTTTTAATGTCCATAGAGGCTATCAAAAATAAATAAAAATATATATATGTTTGGATAAGTCTGATGCCAGTGAACATTTTGAGTGGTGGAAACTAAAAGAATATTCATAAATGACTTAGTTATCACACTTAGAATGAGTTTACATTTTTTGTACAAAATACCGTATGTGGGGTATTTTTTTTTCACGCCTCAAGGGCTAGGTGGCGCTGCATATATAACTGAATTTTGTCATAGAGATACCTTCAGGCTTTGACTATAAACATACATGTCAAGTTTGGGATTTTTTGGAGCATGTACCGGGGAGTTATTAAGCATATCCTTTTTCAGTGCGAAACACAAAATTTGATGCCCCGCCCTCATCATATAGTATTTCCAAAAGTCAAGATTTTTCTGCCTGTAGTTGGCTCAGGTCTTGACATGGTCCAGGTCAAGTCTAAAGTCAGTCGGATGAAATGTGTAGGAGAAGTGGGCAAAAGTATGCCCCCTGAAAATGTGCAAAAATCGTCAAAAATGGGACATTCAAAAATTCATAGCTCACTTCCTGTTCATTTTAGCACATGGGTCCAAGAGACTTTTTTGTGGGTCTTGGACTCCCTCATACACCTAAAAATTTTCGTAGATCTTGCTTAAACGTACAACCGGGGCTGCTTCGTTAAAAAATTCTACGGGGCGCTATTGAGTCATTTTTCTAAAAATAGCACAATCAACAATAAAATATTGTTCATTTTACCAGGCCAGATGTGTGTGCCAAGTTTCATGAGTTTCTGCGCATGTTTAGACCCTCAAAACTGGCGTTGTTTTCTTGGCGAACAGCGCTTAGCCACGCCCACAGCGATTCGCGAAAACTCACAAACTTCGTGTTGTGACATCATGAAGGCCGAAACCCTCATCTGAGCAAATATGAGGTAGGTTCAGTTAACGTGTTTGTAGAAAAACGTAGAAGAAAATTCGTAAGAAAAAAAAATTGCCACTAGGTGGCGCTATCAGTAAGATGAAATATATGTTTGTAGATGTCTTCAGGGCTGGACTCTCATCAAATGTGTGAAATTTTGAGAAGATAGGATCATCTCGGTCAAGTTAATGCAGCTTTTATTGTCACGAAAAATCTTCAGACTTTGCGGCACCGTAGCGGCCACGCCCTTTGGCGAAAAGTTACAATATTCAGTGTGGGGCATGATCAACATCTTAAGGCTTTTCTGACCAATTTTCAACTGGATCCCTTCAACGAGATCAGCACAGTAGCTAAAAACGTAAAGTATGACATTTATTGTTACCACTAGGTGGCGCTATATGTAGAACTGAATTTTATCATATAGATGTTTTCAGGCCGTGACTATTACATTGCCTGAGAAGTTTGAGATTTTTTGGAGCTTGAACATGGGAGTTATTAAGCATTTGCTCTTTCTGGACAAATGAAATTTTAAAGGCAATATTTGATGCCCCGCCCCCATCATATAGTATTTCGAAAAGGCAAGACTTTTTGCCCAGTTGTTCTCTCTGGTCTTGAGATGATAAATGCCAAGTCTGAAGTCAATCGGATGAAAACTGTTTGCAAAGGGGGGGAAAGTATGACCACAGTGAATGTGCAAAAATGGGCCAAAATTGGACATTCAAAAATTCATAACTCACTTCCTGTACATTTTTGCTACATGGTCCCAATTGACGTTTTGTGCGTCCTGGGGTGCTACAAGTGCCTGCCAATTTTCGTAGCTCTAGGTCAAACGTGCCGGGATTGGTTTTTATTTTTTTATGCTAGGGGGCGCTATAGAGTGACATTGTTATGACAACATCAGAATATCAAATTTTTCGCCGGACCCGAAGAGTGTGCAAATTTCGGTGAGTTTTCGTAAATGTTTAGGTCCTCAAAAATGCGATCGTTTACGGAGAAGAAGAAGAAGAAGAAGAAGAAGAATAACTAGAGCTGCGAGCAGCTATAAAGGGCCCTCGCAGCCCGGGCCACGTTGGGGTCCTTGCACGTTGGGGTACTTGCACGTTGGGGTACTGGCACGTTGGGGTACTGGCATATTGGAAGCAAAATTTCTTTGAAAATGGCATAATAAACGTTTACATGTAGAATATTTTTTTGCCAGTGTGTGTGTCAAGCTCAACGGGTTTTGGTGATTGTTAAGACCTGCAAAAATCAGCGTCCTTTTTTATTTTTAGGCAATGAGTTGCCCTGATTGGTATTTTTTTGTAAAAGTGTATATACACATCATCGCTCGTTGTACTCATTGCACAATGTTACTTTTATTGTCCAAAGGGGCAATCAAAAATGAATAAAACAAAATGGAAACGTACATACGTTTGGATCGGTGTGAAGCCAGTGAACAATTTGAGTGGTGGAAACTAAAAGAATATTCATAAATGACTTAGTTATCACACTTAGAATGAGTGTACATTTTTTGTACAAAATACCGTATGTGGGGTATTTATTATTTTTTTTATATAAGCCTCAAGGGCTAGGTGGCGCTGTATTTATAACTGAATGTTGTCATAGAGATACCTTCAGGCCTTGATTATAAGCATACATGTCAAGTGTGGGATTTTTTTTTGGAGCATGTACCGTGGAGTTATTAAGCATATCCTTCATTCACGATATTGCTTTTAATGTCCATAGAGGCTATCAAAAATAAATAAAAATATATATATGTTTGGATAAGTCTGATGCCAGTGAACATTTTGAGTGGTGGAAACTAAAAAAATATTCATAAATGACTTAGTTATCACACTTAGAATGAGTGTACATTTTTTGTACAAAATACCGTATGTGGGGTATTTTTTTTTCATGCCTCAAGGGCTAGGTGGCGCTGCATATATAACTGAATGTTGTCATAGAGATAACTTCAGGCCTTGACGATAAACATACATGTCAAGTTTGGGATTTTTTGGAGCATGTACCGGGGAGTTATCAAGCATATCCTTTTTCATTGTGAAACACAAATTTTGATGCCCCGCCCTCATCATATAGTATTTCGAAAAGTCAAAATTTTTCCCCCTGTCGTTGGCTCAGGTCTTGACATGGTCCAGGCCAAGTCTTAACTCAGTCGGATGAAACGTGTAGGAGAAGTGGGCAAAAGTCTGCCCCCTGTGAATGTGCAAAAATCGTCAAAAATGGGACATTCAAAAATTCGTAGCTCACTTCCTGTTCATTTTAGCATATGGGTACAAGAGACTTTTTTGTAGGTCTTGGGCTCCCTCATACACTTAAAAATATTCGGCGTTCTTGCTTAAACGTACAACCGGGGCTGCTTCGTTAAAAATTTCAAGGGGGCGCTATTGAGTCATTTTTGTAAAAATAGCACAATCAACAATAAAATATTGCTCATTTTACCAGGCCAGATGTGTGTGCCAAGTTTCAGGAGTTTCTGTGCATGTTTAGACCCTCAAAACTGGCGTTGTTTTCTTGGCGAACAGCGCTTAGCCACGCCTACAGCAATTCGCGAAAACTCACAAACTTCGTGTTGTGACATCATGAAGGCCGAAACCCTCCTCTGAGCAAATATGAGGTAGGTCCAGTTAACGTGTTTGGAGAAAAACGTAGAAGAAAATTCGTAAGAAAAAAAATTGCCACTAGGTGGCGCTATCAGTTAGATGAAATGTAAGTTAGTAGATGTCTTTAGAGCTGGACTCTCATCAAATGTGTGAAATTTTGAGAAGATAGGATAATCTCGGTCAAGTTAATGCAGCTTTTATTTTCACGAAAAATCTTCAGATTTTGCGTCACCGTAGCGGCCACGCCCTTTGACGAAAAGTTACAATATTCGGTGTGGGGCATGATCAACATCTTAAGGCTTTTCTGACCAATTTTCAAATGGATCCCTTCAACAAGCTCAGCACAGTAGCTAAAAATGTAAAGTATGACATTTATTGTAACCACTAGGTGGCGCTATATGTATAACTGAATTTTGTCATATAGATGTTTTCAGGCTGTGACTATTACGTTGCCTGAGAAGTTTGAGATTTTTTGGAGCTTGAACATGGGAGTTATTAAGCATTTGCTCTTTCTGGACAAATGAAATTTTAAAGGCAATATTTGATGCTCCGCCCCCGTCGTATAGTATTTCGAAAAGGCAAGATGTTTTGCCCAGCTGTTCTCTTAGGTCTTGAGATGATAAATGCCAAGTTTGAAGTCAATTGGATGAAAAATGTTTGCAAAGGGGGAAAAAGCATGACCACAGTGAATGTGCCAAAATAGGCCAAAATTGGACATTAAAAAATTCATAGCTCACTTCCTGTACATTTTAGCTACATGGTCCCAATAGACTTTTTTGTGCGTCTCGGGGTGCTACACGTGCCTTCCAATTTTCGTTGCTCTAGCTCAAACGTGTCGGGCTTGGTTTTTATTTTTCTACGCTAGGGGGCGCTATAGAGTCGCGTTGTTATAACGACTTCATAATATCAAATTTTTCGCCGGACCTGAGGAGTGTGCAAAGTTTGGTGAGTTTTCGTGAATATTTAGGTACCCAAAATCGCGATTGTTTGCGGAGAATAAAGAAGAAGAAGAAGAAGAATAATAATAATAATAATAATAATAATAATAATAATAATAATAATAATAATAATAATAATAATAATTTTTACAAAAACAATAGGGACCTCGCAGCGGTCGCTGCTCGGGCCCTAATAATAATAATTTTTACAAAAACAATAGGGACCTCGCAGCGGTCGCTGCTCGGGCCCTAACTAGAGCTGCGAGCAGCTATAAAGGGCCCTCGCAGCCCGGGCCACGTTGGGGTACTTGCACATTGGGGTACTGGCACATTGGAAGCAGAATTTCTTTGAAAATGGCATGATAAACATGTGGATTATTTTTTTTTTTTGCCAGGTGTGATGAGTGTGTCAAGCTCAATGGGTTTTGGTGATTGTTAAGATCTGCAAAAATCAGCGTCTTTTTTTTATTTTTAGGCAATGAGTTGCCCTGATTGGTATTTTTCGTAAAAGTATATATACACACATCATCGCTCGTACTCAATGTTGCTTTTATTGTCCATAGAGGCGATCAAAAAAATAAATAAAACTAAATAAAAAATACGTATGTTTGGATCGGTCTGATGCCAGTGAACATATTGAGTGGTGGAAAGTAAAATAATATTCATAAATGACTTAGTTATCACACTTACAATGAGTCTACAATTTTTGCAAAAATACCGTAAGTGAGGCATTTTTTTTTAAGCCTCAAGGACTAGGTGGCGCTGTATTTATAACTCAATTTTGTCATAGAGATACCTTCAGGCCTTGACTATAAATATACATTTCAAGTATGGGATTTTTTGGAGCATGTACCGGGGAGTTATTAAGCATAGCCTTCATTCACGATATTGCTTTTAATGTCCATAGAGGCTATTAAAAATACATAAAACTAAATAACAAAAATATGTATGTTTGGTTAGGTCTGATGCCAGTGAATATTTTGAGTGGTGGAAAGTAAAAGAATATTCCTAAATGACTGAGTTATCACACTTAGAATGAGTTTACATTTTTTGTACAAAATACCGTAAGTGGGGTATTTTTTTTTCATACCTCAAGGGCTAGGTGGCGCAGTATTTATAACTAAATTTTGTCATAGAGATACCTTCAGGCCTTGACTATAAATATACATGTCAAGTTTGGGATTTTTTGAAGCATGTACCGGGGAGTTATTAAGCATATCCTTCATTCACGATACTGCTTTTAACGTCAATAGAGGCTATCAAAAATAAATGAAACTAAATAAAAAAATACGTATGTTTGGATAGGTCTGATGCTAGTGAAAATTTTGAGTGGTGGAAAGTAAAAGAATATTCATAAATGACTTAGTTATCACACTTAGAATGAGTTTACATTTTTTGTACAAAATACCGTATGTGGGGTAATTTTTTTGTTTTGCCTCAAGGGCTAGGTGGCGCTGCATATATAACTGAATGTTGTCATAGAGATACCTTCAGGCCTTGACTATGAACATACATGTCAAGTTTGGGATTTTTTGGAGCATGTACTGGGAAGTTATTAAGCATGTCCTTTTTCAGTTTGAAACACAAAGTTTGATGCCCCGCCTTCATCATATAGTATTTCGAAAAGTCAAGATTTTTCCCCCTGTCGTTGGCTCAGGTCTTGACATGGTCCAGGTCAAGTCTTAACTCAGTCAGATGAAACGTGTAGGAGAAGTGGGCAAAAGTATGCCCCCTGAAAATGTGCAAAAATCGTCAAAAATGGGATATTCAAAAATTCGTAGCTCACTTCCTGTTCATTTTAGCATATGGGTCCAGGAGACTTTTTTGTAGGTCTTTGGCTCCCTCATACACCTAAAAATTTTCGTAGATCCTGCTTAAACGTACAATCGGGGCTGCTTCGTTAAAAATTTCTAGGGGGCGCTATTGAGTCATTTTTCTAAAAATAGCACGATCAACAATAAAATATTGTTCATTTTACCAGGCCAGATGTGTGTGCCAAGTTTCATGAGTTTCTGCGCATGTTTAGACCCTCAAAACTGGCGTTGTTTTCTTGGCGAACAGCGCTTAGCCACGCCCACAGCGATTCGCGAAAACTCACAAACTTCGTGTTGTGACATCATGAAGGCCGAAACCCTCATCTGAGCAAATATGAGGTAGGTTCAGTTAACGTGTTTGTAGAAAAACGTAGAAGAATATTCGTATAAAAAAAAAATTGCCACTAGGTGGCGCTATCAGTAAGATGAAATATTTGTTTGTAGATGTCTTCAGGGCTGGACTCTCATCAAATGTGTGAAATTTTGAGAAGATAGGATCATCTCGGTCAAGTAAATGCAGCTTTTATTGTCACGAAAAATCTTCAGACTTTGCGGCACGGTGCCGGCCACGCCCTTTGGCGAAAGGTTACAATATTCGGTGTGGGGCATGATCAACATCTTAAGGCTTTTCTGACCAATTTTCAACTGGATCCCTTCAACGAGATCAGCACAGTAGCTACAAACGTAAAGTATGACATTTATTGTTACCACTAGGTGGCGCTATATGTAGAACTGAATTTTATCATATAGATGTTTTCAGGCCGTGACTATTACATTGCCTGAGAAGTTTGAGATTTTTTGGAGCTTGAACATGGGAGTTATTAAGCATTTGCTCTTTCTGGACAAATGAAATTTTAAAGGCAATATTTGATGCCCCGCCCCCATCATATAGTATTTCGAAAAAGCAAGACTTTTTGCCCAGTTGTTCTCTCAGCTCTTGTGATGATAAATGCCAAGTTTGAAGTCAATCGGATGAAAACTGTTTGCAAAGGGGGGGAAAGTATGACCACAGTGAATGTGCAAAAATGGGCCAAAATTGGACATTCAAAAATTCATAACTCACTTCCTGTACATTTTTGCTACATGGTCCCAATTGACTTTTTGTGCGTCCCGGGGTGCTACAAGTGCCTGCCAATTTTCGTAGCTCTAAGTCAAACGTGCCGGGATTGGTTTTTATTTTTTTATGCTAGGGGGCGCTATAGAGTGACATTGTTATGACAACATCATAATATCAAATTTTTCGCCGGACCTGAAGAGTGTGCAAATTTCGGTGAGTTTTCGTAAATGTTTAGGTCCTCAAAAATTCGATCGTTTGCGGAGAATAAAGAATAATAATAATAATAATAATAATAATAATAACTAGAGCTGCGAGCAGCTATAAAGGGCCCTCGCAGCCCGGGCCACGTTGGAGTCCTTGCACGTTGGGGTACTTGCACGTTAGGGTACTGGCACGTTGGGGTACTGGCACGTTGGGGTACTGGCACGTTGGGGTACTGGCATATTGGAAGCAAAATTTCTTTGAAAATGGCATAATAAACGTTTACATGTAGAATATTTTTTTTGCCAGTGTGTGTCAAGCTCAACGGGTTTTGGTGATTGTTAAGACCTGCAAAAATCAGCGTCCTTTTTTATTTTTAGGCAATGAGTTGCCCTGATTGGTATTTTTTGTAAAAGTGTATATATACATCATCGCTCGTTGTACTCATTGCACAATGTTACTTTTATTGTCCAAAGGGGCAATCAAAAATGAATAAAACAAAATGGAAACGTACATACGTTTGGATCGGTGTGAAGCCAGTGAACAATTTGAGTGGTGGAAACTAAAAGAATATTCAGAAATGACTTCGTCATCACACTTAGAATGAGTTTAAATTTTTTTGTACAAAATACCGTATGTGGGGTTTTTTTTAATATAAGCCTCAAGGGCTAGGTGGCGCTGTATTTATAACTGAATGTTGTCATCGAGATACCTTCAGGCCTTGATTATAAGCATACATGTCAAGTGTGGGATTTTTTTTGGAGCATGTACCGTGGAGTTATTAAGCATATCCTTCATTCACGATATTGCTTTTAATGTCCGCAGAGGCCATCAAAAATAAATAAAATATATATATATGTTTGGATAAGTCTGATGCCAGTGAACATTTTGAGTGGTGGAAACTAAAAGAATATTCATAAATGACTGAGTTATCACACTTAGAATGAGTTTACATTTTTTGTACAAAATACCGTATGTGGGGTATTTTTTTTTTATGCCTCAAGGGCTAGGTGGCGCTGCATATATAACTGAATGTTGTCATAGAGATAGCTTCAGGCCTTGACGATAAACATACATGTCAAGTTTGGGATTTTTTGGAGCATGTACCGGGGAGTTATTAAGCATATCCTTTTTCAGTGCGAAACACAAATTTTGATGCCCCGCCTTCATCATATAGTATTTCGAAAGGTCAAGATTTTTCCCCCTGTCGTTGGCTCAGGTCTTGACATGGTCCAGGTCAAGTCTTAACTCAGTCAGATGAAACGTGTAGGAGAAGTGGGCAAAAGTCTGCCCCCTGTGAATGTGAAAAAATTGTCAAAAATGGGACATTCAAAAATTCGTAGCTCACTTCCTGTTCATTTTAGCATATGGGTCCATTAGACTTTTTTGTAGGTCTTGGGCTCCCTCATACACCTAAAAATATTCGTCGTTCTTGCTTAAACGTACAACCGGGGCTGCTTCGTTAAAAACTTCTAGGGGGCGCTATTGAGTCATTTTTGTAAAAATAGCACAATCAACAATAAAATATTGCTCATTTTACCAGGCCAGATGTGTGTGCCAAGTTTCATGAGTTTCTGTGCATGTTTAGACCCTCAAAACTGGCGTTGTTTTCTTGGCGAACAGCACTTAGCCACACCCACAGCAATTCGCGAAAACTCACAAACTTCGTGTTGTGACATCATGAAGGCCGAAACCCTCATCTGAGCAAATATGAGGTAGGTCCAGTTAACGTGTTTGGAGAAAAACGTAGAAGAAAATTCGTAAGAAAAAAAATTGCCACTAGGTGGCGCTATCAGTTAGATGAAATGTAAGTTAGTAGATGTCTTTAGAGCTGGACTCTCATCAAATGTGTGAAATTTTGAGAAGATAGGATCATCTCGGTCAAGTTAATGCAGCTTTTATTTTCACGAAAAATCTTCAGAATTTGCGTCACCGTAGCGGCCACGCCCTTTGACGAAAAGTTACAATATTCGGTGTGGGGCATGATCAACATCTTAAGGCTTTTCTGACCAATTTTCAAATGGATCCCTTCAACAAGCTCAGCACAGTAGCTAAAAATGTAAAGTATGACATTTATTGTAACCACTAGGTGGCGCTATATGTATAACTGAATTTTGTCATATAGATGTTTTCAGGCTGTGACTATTACGTTGCCTGAGAAGTTTGAGATTTTTTGGAGCTTGAACATGGGAGTTATTAAGCATTTGCTCTTTCTGGACAAATGAAATTTTAAAGGCAATATTTGATGCTCCGCCCCCGTCGTATAGTATTTCGAAAAGGCAAGATGTTTTGCCCAGCTGTTCTCTTAGGTCTTGAGATGATAAATGCCAAGTTTGAAGTCAATTGGATGAAAAATGTTTGCAAAGGGGGAAAAAGCATGACCACAGTGAATGTGCCAAAATAGGCCAAAATTGGACATTAAAAAATTCATAGCTCACTTCCTGTACATTTTAGCTACATGGTCCCAATAGACTTTTTTGTGCGTCTCGGGGTGCTACACGTGCCTTCCAATTTTCGTTGCTCTAGCTCAAACGTGTCGGGCTTGGTTTTTATTTTTCTACGCTAGGGGGCGCTATAGAGTCGCGTTGTTATAACGACTTCATAATATCAAATTTTTCGCCGGACCTGAGGAGTGTGCAAAGTTTGGTGAGTTTTCGTGAATATTTAGGTACCCAAAATCGCGATTGTTTGCGGAGAATAAAGAAGAAGAATAATAATAATAATAATAATAATAATAATAATAATAATAATAATAATAATAATAATAATAATAATTTTTACAAAAACAATAGGGACCTCGCAGCGGTCGCTGCTCGGGCCCTAATAATAATAATTTTTACAAAAACAATAGGGACCTCGCAGCGGTCGCTGCTCGGGCCCTAACTAGAGCTGCGAGCAGCTATAAAGGGCCCTCGCAGCCCGGGCCACGTTGGGGTACTTGCACATTGGGGTACTGGCACATTGGAAGCAGAATTTCTTTGAAAATGGCATGATAAACATGTGGATTATTTTTTTTTTTTGCCAGGTGTGATGAGTGTGTCAAGCTCAATGGGTTTTGGTGATTGTTAAGATCTGCAAAAATCAGCGTCTTTTTTTTATTTTTAGGCAATGAGTTGCCCTGATTGGTATTTTTCGTAAAAGTATATATACACACATCATCGCTCGTACTCAATGTTGCTTTTATTGTCCATAGAGGCGATCAAAAAAATAAATAAAACTAAATAAAAAATACGTATGTTTGGATCGGTCTGATGCCAGTGAACATATTGAGTGGTGGAAAGTAAAATAATATTCATAAATGACTTAGTTATCACACTTACAATGAGTCTACAATTTTTGCAAAAATACCGTAAGTGAGGCATTTTTTTTTAAGCCTCAAGGACTAGGTGGCGCTGTATTTATAACTCAATTTTGTCATAGAGATACCTTCAGGCCTTGACTATAAATATACATTTCAAGTATGGGATTTTTTGGAGCATGTACCGGGGAGTTATTAAGCATAGCCTTCATTCACGATATTGCTTTTAATGTCCATAGAGGCTATTAAAAATACATAAAACTAAATAACAAAAATATGTATGTTTGGTTAGGTCTGATGCCAGTGAATATTTTGAGTGGTGGAAAGTAAAAGAATATTCCTAAATGACTGAGTTATCACACTTAGAATGAGTTTACATTTTTTGTACAAAATACCGTAAGTGGGGTATTTTTTTTTCATACCTCAAGGGCTAGGTGGCGCAGTATTTATAACTAAATTTTGTCATAGAGATACCTTCAGGCCTTGACTATAAATATACATGTCAAGTTTGGGATTTTTTGAAGCATGTACCGGGGAGTTATTAAGCATATCCTTCATTCACGATACTGCTTTTAACGTCAATAGAGGCTATCAAAAATAAATGAAACTAAATAAAAAAATACGTATGTTTGGATAGGTCTGATGCTAGTGAAAATTTTGAGTGGTGGAAAGTAAAAGAATATTCATAAATGACTTAGTTATCACACTTAGAATGAGTTTACATTTTTTGTACAAAATACCGTATGTGGGGTAATTTTTTTGTTTTGCCTCAAGGGCTAGGTGGCGCTGCATATATAACTGAATGTTGTCATAGAGATACCTTCAGGCCTTGACTATGAACATACATGTCAAGTTTGGGATTTTTTGGAGCATGTACTGGGAAGTTATTAAGCATGTCCTTTTTCAGTTTGAAACACAAAGTTTGATGCCCCGCCTTCATCATATAGTATTTCGAAAAGTCAAGATTTTTCCCCCTGTCGTTGGCTCAGGTCTTGACATGGTCCAGGTCAAGTCTTAACTCAGTCAGATGAAACGTGTAGGAGAAGTGGGCAAAAGTATGCCCCCTGAAAATGTGCAAAAATCGTCAAAAATGGGATATTCAAAAATTCGTAGCTCACTTCCTGTTCATTTTAGCATATGGGTCCAGGAGACTTTTTTGTAGGTCTTTGGCTCCCTCATACACCTAAAAATTTTCGTAGATCCTGCTTAAACGTACAATCGGGGCTGCTTCGTTAAAAATTTCTAGGGGGCGCTATTGAGTCATTTTTCTAAAAATAGCACGATCAACAATAAAATATTGTTCATTTTACCAGGCCAGATGTGTGTGCCAAGTTTCATGAGTTTCTGCGCATGTTTAGACCCTCAAAACTGGCGTTGTTTTCTTGGCGAACAGCGCTTAGCCACGCCCACAGCGATTCGCGAAAACTCACAAACTTCGTGTTGTGACATCATGAAGGCCGAAACCCTCATCTGAGCAAATATGAGGTAGGTTCAGTTAACGTGTTTGTAGAAAAACGTAGAAGAATATTCGTATAAAAAAAAAATTGCCACTAGGTGGCGCTATCAGTAAGATGAAATATTTGTTTGTAGATGTCTTCAGGGCTGGACTCTCATCAAATGTGTGAAATTTTGAGAAGATAGGATCATCTCGGTCAAGTAAATGCAGCTTTTATTGTCACGAAAAATCTTCAGACTTTGCGGCACGGTGCCGGCCACGCCCTTTGGCGAAAGGTTACAATATTCGGTGTGGGGCATGATCAACATCTTAAGGCTTTTCTGACCAATTTTCAACTGGATCCCTTCAACGAGATCAGCACAGTAGCTACAAACGTAAAGTATGACATTTATTGTTACCACTAGGTGGCGCTATATGTAGAACTGAATTTTATCATATAGATGTTTTCAGGCCGTGACTATTACATTGCCTGAGAAGTTTGAGATTTTTTGGAGCTTGAACATGGGAGTTATTAAGCATTTGCTCTTTCTGGACAAATGAAATTTTAAAGGCAATATTTGATGCCCCGCCCCCATCATATAGTATTTCGAAAAAGCAAGACTTTTTGCCCAGTTGTTCTCTCAGCTCTTGTGATGATAAATGCCAAGTTTGAAGTCAATCGGATGAAAACTGTTTGCAAAGGGGGGGAAAGTATGACCACAGTGAATGTGCAAAAATGGGCCAAAATTGGACATTCAAAAATTCATAACTCACTTCCTGTACATTTTTGCTACATGGTCCCAATTGACTTTTTGTGCGTCCCGGGGTGCTACAAGTGCCTGCCAATTTTCGTAGCTCTAAGTCAAACGTGCCGGGATTGGTTTTTATTTTTTTATGCTAGGGGGCGCTATAGAGTGACATTGTTATGACAACATCATAATATCAAATTTTTCGCCGGACCTGAAGAGTGTGCAAATTTCGGTGAGTTTTCGTAAATGTTTAGGTCCTCAAAAATTCGATCGTTTGCGGAGAATAAAGAATAATAATAATAATAATAATAATAATAATAACTAGAGCTGCGAGCAGCTATAAAGGGCCCTCGCAGCCCGGGCCACGTTGGAGTCCTTGCACGTTGGGGTACTTGCACGTTAGGGTACTGGCACGTTGGGGTACTGGCACGTTGGGGTACTGGCACGTTGGGGTACTGGCATATTGGAAGCAAAATTTCTTTGAAAATGGCATAATAAACGTTTACATGTAGAATATTTTTTTTGCCAGTGTGTGTCAAGCTCAACGGGTTTTGGTGATTGTTAAGACCTGCAAAAATCAGCGTCCTTTTTTATTTTTAGGCAATGAGTTGCCCTGATTGGTATTTTTTGTAAAAGTGTATATATACATCATCGCTCGTTGTACTCATTGCACAATGTTACTTTTATTGTCCAAAGGGGCAATCAAAAATGAATAAAACAAAATGGAAACGTACATACGTTTGGATCGGTGTGAAGCCAGTGAACAATTTGAGTGGTGGAAACTAAAAGAATATTCAGAAATGACTTCGTCATCACACTTAGAATGAGTTTAAATTTTTTTGTACAAAATACCGTATGTGGGGTTTTTTTTAATATAAGCCTCAAGGGCTAGGTGGCGCTGTATTTATAACTGAATGTTGTCATCGAGATACCTTCAGGCCTTGATTATAAGCATACATGTCAAGTGTGGGATTTTTTTTGGAGCATGTACCGTGGAGTTATTAAGCATATCCTTCATTCACGATATTGCTTTTAATGTCCGCAGAGGCCATCAAAAATAAATAAAATATATATATATGTTTGGATAAGTCTGATGCCAGTGAACATTTTGAGTGGTGGAAACTAAAAGAATATTCATAAATGACTGAGTTATCACACTTAGAATGAGTTTACATTTTTTGTACAAAATACCGTATGTGGGGTATTTTTTTTTTATGCCTCAAGGGCTAGGTGGCGCTGCATATATAACTGAATGTTGTCATAGAGATAGCTTCAGGCCTTGACGATAAACATACATGTCAAGTTTGGGATTTTTTGGAGCATGTACCGGGGAGTTATTAAGCATATCCTTTTTCAGTGCGAAACACAAATTTTGATGCCCCGCCTTCATCATATAGTATTTCGAAAGGTCAAGATTTTTCCCCCTGTCGTTGGCTCAGGTCTTGACATGGTCCAGGTCAAGTCTTAACTCAGTCAGATGAAACGTGTAGGAGAAGTGGGCAAAAGTCTGCCCCCTGTGAATGTGAAAAAATTGTCAAAAATGGGACATTCAAAAATTCGTAGCTCACTTCCTGTTCATTTTAGCATATGGGTCCATTAGACTTTTTTGTAGGTCTTGGGCTCCCTCATACACCTAAAAATATTCGTCGTTCTTGCTTAAACGTACAACCGGGGCTGCTTCGTTAAAAACTTCTAGGGGGCGCTATTGAGTCATTTTTGTAAAAATAGCACAATCAACAATAAAATATTGCTCATTTTACCAGGCCAGATGTGTGTGCCAAGTTTCATGAGTTTCTGTGCATGTTTAGACCCTCAAAACTGGCGTTGTTTTCTTGGCGAACAGCACTTAGCCACACCCACAGCAATTCGCGAAAACTCACAAACTTCGTGTTGTGACATCATGAAGGCCGAAACCCTCATCTGAGCAAATATGAGGTAGGTCCAGTTAACGTGTTTGGAGAAAAACGTAGAAGAAAATTCGTAAGAAAAAAAATTGCCACTAGGTGGCGCGATCAGTTAGATGAAATATAAGTTCAAAGATGTCTTTAGGGCTGGACTCTCATCAAATGTGTGAAATTTTGAGAAGATAGGATCATCTCGGTCAAGTTAATGCAGCTTTTATTTTCACGAAAAATCTTCAGACTTTGCGTCACCGTAGCGGCCACGCCCTTTGGCGAAAAGTTACAATATTCGGTGTGGGGCATAATCAACATCTTAAGGCTTTTCTGACCAATTTTCAAATGGATCCCTTCAACAAGCTCAGCACAGTAGCTAAAAACGTAAAGTATGACATTTATTGTAACCACTAGGTGGCGCTATATGTATAACTGAATTTTATCATATAGATGTTTTCAGGCCGTGACTATTACGTTGCCTGAGAAGTTTGAGATTTTTTGGAGCTTGAACATGGGAGTTATTAAGCATTTGCTCTTTCTGGACAAATGAAATTTTAAAGGCAATATTTGATGCCCCGCCCCCGTCATATAGTATTTCAAAAAGGCAAGATGTTTTGCCCAGTTGTTCTCTCAGGTCTTGAGATGATAAATGCCAAGTTTGAAGTCAATTGGATGAAAAATGTTTGCAAAGGGGGAAAAAGCATGACCACAGTGAATGTGCCAAAATAGGCCAAAATTGGACATAAAAAAATTCATAGCTCACTTCCTGTACATTTTAGCTACATGGTCCCAATAGACTTTTTTGTGCGTCTCGGGGTGCTACACGTGCCTGCCAATTTTTGTTGCTCTAGATCAAACGTGCCGGGCTTGGTTTTTATTTTTCTACGCTAGGGGGCGCTATCGAGTCGCATTGTTATGACGACTTAATAATATCAAATTTTTCGCCGGGCCTGAGGAGTGTGCAAAGTTCGGTGAGTTTTCGTGAATGTTTAGGTACCCAAAATCGCGATCGTTTGCGGAGAATAAAGAAGAAGAAGAAGAAGAAGAAGAAGAAGAAGAAGAAGAAGAAGAAGAAGAACTAGAGCTGCGAGCAGCTATAAAGGGCCCTCGCAACCCGGGCCACGTTGGGGTACTTGCACGTCGGGGTACTGGCACGTTGGGGTACTGTCAAATAGGACAAGGACCATCTAAAATGTTTTTGACAAGCCTTGTGTGTGCAAAGTTTAATCAAAACGCAAAATATGGTGTGCAATTCCCAAAATAAATTCAAAATGGTGGACTTCCTTTTAGGTTTAGCATACGGCTACAGAATACCTTTTGTAGGTCTTAAGCTAATAGGTATGCCTCCCAGTTTTCATAAATCTTGGTCAAGTCATCTTTAGTTGTGTATCGCTTGAATCATACAATTGGAAATGCTCCATAAAAATGCATAGAGGGCGCTATTGAGCACAACGTTGGGTTACTTGCACGTCAGGGTACTGGCACGTTGGGGTACTGTTACATGGAACAAGGACCATTTAAAATGTTAGTTTTTTCCATGCCTTGTCTGTGCAAAGTTTAATGAAAAAGGCCAAAAATGATGTATAATTCCCAAAATAAAATCAAAATAGCGGACTTCCTCTTTGGTTTGGCAAATGGCTACATAATACTTTTTTGTAGGTCTAGCATAATCATACAATCGGAAATGCTTCATAAAAATGTCTAGAGGGCTCTATTTATTGCAAATTGCACAATAAATCTCTAAAAATTCATGTTCATGACAAGTCTGATGTGTTTGCAAAGTTTCATGAGTTTTCATGTGTATAAAAAAAAAAAAAGCAGCACTTGACAACTGTTACATGGAACAAGGACCATTTAAAATGTTAGTTTTTTCCATGCCTTGTCTGTGCAAAGTTTAATGAAAAAGGCCAAAAATGATGTATAATTCCCAAAATAAAATCAAAATAGCGGACTTCCTCTTTGGTTTGGCAACTGGCTACATAATACTTTTTTGTAGGTCTAGCATAATCATACAATCGGAAATGCTTCATAAAAATGTCTAGAGGGCGCTATTTATTGCAAATTGCACAATAAATCTCTGAAAATTCATGTTCATGACAAGTCTGATGTGTTTGCAAAGTTTCATGAGTTTTCATGTGTATAAAAAAAAAAAGAAGCAGCACTTGACAAACAATGCATTGCTATGGCAACAGCGTGTTACAAAATAAAAAACCTTTCGATTACTTTGCATCTTAAACATCTTAAGATGAAACACACCAAGTTTGAAGACAGTCGGATAAATTTTGTAGGAGGGGTTCGTTAAAATATGACCCCTGAAAAAGGCCACAAAAAATGGCAACAAATCCCATCATAAATCAAAATGGCAGACTTCCTGTTTGGTTTAGCACATGGTTCCAATAGACTTTTTTGTACATCATGGGCTCTTATGTATGCCTGCAAATTATCATAGCGCTAGGTGAAACGTACAACCGGGAATGCTTCGTTAAAGAGGAGTTTTTTAGCTCAAAATGTGATGCCCGGCCCCTGGGGGACTTCCTGTTAGGTTAAGCACATGGCACCAAGAGACTTTTTTGTACATCCTGGACTGTTACATATGTCTACAATTTTTCGTCGCTCTAGCTGCTTCGTACAACTGTGAATGCTTCATTAATAAGATTTTTTTTCCTTTGCAAAAATTGCATGCCACGACAACAGCGTGTGACGAAATAAAAAACTTTCAATAACTTTTCATTTTCAACATCTTAAGATTAATCACACCAAGTTTGAAGATGATCGGATAAACTCTGTAGGAGGAGTTTGTTAAAATATGACCCCTATGAAATGGCCAAAAAAAATGGCAACACATTCCAAAGTAAATCAAAATGGCGGACGTCCTGTTAGGTTTAGCATATGGTTCAAAAAGAGTTTTTTGTACCTCGAGGGCTGTTATATACCTCTACAAATTTTGGTAACTCTATGTGAAACGTACAGCCGGGTATGCTTTGTTAAAGAGGAGTTTTTTAGCTCAAAATGTGATGCCCGGCCCCTAGGGGACTTCCTGTTGGGTTTAGCACAGGGCACCAAGAGACTTTTTTGTACATCTTGGGCTGTTACATATGTCTACAAATTTTCGTAGCTCTAGCTGCTTCGTACAAATGGGAATGCTTCTTTAAGGATATTTTTTTTCCTTTAAAAACAGTGCATGCCATGACAACAGTGTGCGACGAAATACAAAGCTTTCAATAACTTTTCATCTTCAACATCTTAAGATGAATCACACCAAGTTTGAAGATGATCGGATAAACACTGTAGGAGGAGTTCGTTAAAATAAGACCCCAATGAAATGGCCAAAAAAATGGCAACACGTTCCAAAATAAATCAAAATGGTGGACTTCCTGTTAGGTTTAGCATATGGTTCAAAAAGAGTTTTTTGTAGGTCATAGCCTGTTACATATGTGTACCAATTTTCGTAGCTCTAGATTAAACGTACAACCGGCAATGCTTCGTGAAGTAAGAATTTTTAAACTCTAAATTTGATGCGCCGCCGCCGTCATATAGTATATCAAAAACTTTTCATTTTTCACAATGATGTTGTCCCAGGTGTTGAGATGGTACATCCCAAGTTTGAAGTCAATCGGGTTAACCATGTAGGAGAAGCGGGCAAAAGTATGACCCCTGTAAATGTGCAAAAATTGGCAAAAATTGGACATTTAAATACTCATACCTCACTTTCTGTCTATTTTAGGGTACACACTTCAAAGAGGTTTTTGTTCATTGGGATGTGCTACAGGTGCCACACAATTTTCATAGCCGTCGGACAATCGTAGTGGGACAGGGATCCGTTTAACCTATGTAGGGGGCGCTAAGGAGCCATTTTTCTGTTATCATGTATGGCGACTTTAAAATATCAAATTTTTCGCCAGGCCTGATGTGCGTGTAAAGTTTGGTGAGTTTTCGTTCACGTTTAGTGTCTCAAAAATGCGATTGTTTGCGGAGAAGAAAAAGAAGAAGAATAAGAAGAATTCCTACAAAAACAATAGGGCCTCGCAGCGGCACCGCCGCCGCCGCTGCTCGGGCCCTAATAATAATAATAATAATCCGATCGAAAAACAATAGGGACCTCGCAGCGGTAGCTGCTCGGGCCCTAATAATAATAATAATAATTCGAACGAAAAACAATAGGGACCTCGCAGCGGTCGCTGCTCGGGCCCTAACTAGAGCTGCGAGCAGCTATAAAGGGCCCTCGCAGCCCGGGCCCGTTGGGGTACTTGCACGTTGGGGTACTTGCACATTGGGGAACTGGCACATTAGGAGCAAAATTAATTTGAACATGGCATGATAAAACATATACATGTAGATTTTTTTTTTGCCAGGTGTAATGTGTGTTTCAAGCTCAATGGGTTTTGGTGATTGTTAAGATCTGCAAAAATCAGCGTCTTTTTTTAATTTTTTTATTGTAAGGCAATGAGTTGCCCTGATTGGTATTTTTTGCAAAAGTACATATACACATCATCGCTCGTAGTCTTTGCACGATGTTGCTTTTATTGTCCATAGAGGCTATCAAAAATAAATAAAACAAAATAAAAAAGTACATATGTTTGGATCGGTCTGATACCAGTGAACATCTTGAGTAGTGGAAAGTTATAGAATATTCATAAATGACTTAGTTGTAACACTTACAATGAGTTCACTAATTTTGTACAAAATACCTTAAGTGTTTTTTTGGTTGTTTTTTTTATGCCTCAAGGACTTGGTGGCGCTGTATTTATAACTGAATTTTGTCATAGAGATACCTTCAGGCCTTGACTATAAATATACATGTCAAGTTTGGGATTTTTTGAAGCATGTACCGAGGAGTTATTAAGCATATCCCTCATTCACGATACTGCTTTTAACGTCCATAAAGGCTATCAAAAATAAATAAAAATAAATAAAAAATACGTATGTTTGGATAGGTCTGATGCCAGTGAAGATTTTGAGTGGTGGAAAGTAAAAGAATATTCATAAATGACTTAGTTATAACACTGAGAATGAGTTTACATTTTTTGTACAAAATACCGTAAGTGGGGTATTTTTTTTTCACGCCTCCACGGCTAGGTGGCGCTGCATATATAACTGAATTTTGTCATATAGATACCTTCAGGCCTTGACTCTAAACATACATGTCAAATTTGGGATTTTTTTGAGCATGTACCGGGGAGTTATTAAGCCTATCCTTTTTCATTGTGAAACACAAAATTTGATGCCCCGCCCTCATCATATAGTATTCCGAAAAGTCAAGATTTTTTCCCCCTGTCGTTGGCTCAGGTCTTGACATGGTCCAGGTCAAGTCTGAAGTCAGTCGGATGAAACGTGTAGGAGAAGTGGGCAAAAGTATGCCCCCTGTAAATGTGCTAAATTCGTAAAAAATGGGACATTCAAAAATTCGTAGCTCACTTCCTGTTTATTTTAGCACATGGGTCCAAGAGACTTTTTTGTAGGTCTTGGGCTCGCTCATACACCTAAAAATATTCGTCGTTTTTGCTTAAACGTACAACCGGGGCTGCTTCGTTAAAAACTTCTAGGGGGCGCTATTGAGTCATTTTTGTAAAAATAGCACAATCAACAATAAAATATTGATCATTTTACCAGGCCAGATATGTGTGCCAAGTTTCATGAGTTTCTGTGCATGTTTAGACCCTCAAAACTGGCGTTGTTTTCTTGGCGAACAGCGCTTAGCCACGCCCACAGCAATTCACGAAAACTCACAACCTTCGTGTTGTGACACCATGAAGGCCGAAACCCTCATCTGAGCAAATATGAGGTAGGTCCAGTTAACGTGTTTGGAGAAAAACGTAGAAGAAAATTCGTTAAAAAAAAAAAAATTGCCACTAGGTGGCGCTATCAGTAAGATGAAATATAAGTTCGTAGATGTCTTTAGGGCTGGACTCTCATCAAATGTGTGAAATTTTGAGAAGATTGGATCATCTGGGCCAAGTTCATGCAGCTTTTGTTGTCACGAAAAATCTTCAGACTTTGCGTTACCTTAGCGGCCACGCCCTTTGGCGAAAAGTTACACTATTCAGTGTGGGGCATGATCAACATGTTAAGGCTTTTCTGACCAATTTTCAACTGGATCCTTTCAACGAGCTCGGCACAGTAGCTAAAAACGTAAAGTATGACATTTATTGTTACCACTAGGTGGCGCTATATGTATAACTGAATTTTATCATATAAATGTTTTCAGGCCGTGACTATTACGTTGCCTGAGAAGTTTGAGATTTTTTGGAGCTTGAACATGGGAGTTATTAAGCATTTGCGCTTTCTGGACAAATGAAATTTTAAAGGCAATATTTGATGCCCCGCCCCCGTCATATAGTATTTCGAAAGGGCAAGATGTTTTGCCCAGTTGTTCTCTCAGGTCTTGAGATGATAAATGCCAAGTTTGAAGTCAATTGGATGAAAAATGTTTGCAAAGGGGGAAAAAGCATGACCACAGTGAAGGTGCCAAAATAGGCCAAAATTGGACATAAAAAAATTCATAGCTCACTTCCTGTACATTTTAGCTACATGGTCCCAATAGACTTTTTTGTGCGTCTCGGGGTGCTACACGTGCCTGCCAATTTTCGTTGCTCTAGCTCAAACGTGCCGGGCTTGGTTTTTATTTTACTATGCTAGGGGGCGCTATAGAGTCGCGTTGTTATGACGACTTCATAATATCAAATTTTTCGCCGGGCCTGAGGAGTGTGCAAAGTTTGGTGAGTTTTCGTGAATGTTTAAGTACCCAAAATCGCGATCGTTTGCGGAGAATAAAGAAGAAGAATAACTAGAGCTGCGAGCAGCTATAAAGCGCCCTCGCAACCCGGGCCACGTTGGGGTACTTGCAAGTCGGGGTACTGGCACGTTGGGGTACTGTCAAATAGGACAAGGACCATCTAAAATGTTTTTGACAAGCCTTGTGTGTGCAAAGTTTAATCAAAACACAAAATATGGTGTGCAATTCCCAAAATACATTCAAAATGGTGGACTTCCTTTTAGGTTTAGCATACGGCTACAGAATACCTTTTGTAGGTCTTAAGCTAATAGGTATGCCTCCCAGTTTTCATAAATCTTGGTCAAGTCATCTTTTGTTGTGTATCGCTTGAATCATACAATTGGAAATGCTCCATAAAAATGCATAGAGGGCGCTATTGAGCACAACGTTGGGTTACTTGCACGTCAGGGTACTGGCACGTTGGGGTACTGTTACATGGAACAAGGACCATTTAAAATGTTAGTTTTTTCCATGCCTTGTCTGTGCAAAGTTTAATGAAAGAGGCCAAAAATGATGTATAATTCCCAAAATAAAATCAAAATAGCGGACTTCCTCTTTGGTTTGGCAAATGGCTACATAATACTTTTTTGTAGGTCTAGCATAATCATACAATCGGAAATGCTTCATAAAAATGTCTAGAGGGCGCTATTTATTGCAAATTGCACAATAAATCTCTAAAAATTCATGTTCATGACAAGTCTGATGTGTTTGCAAAGTTTCATGAGTTTTCATGTGTATATAAAAAAAAAAGCAGCACTTGACAAACAATGCATTGCTATGGCAACAGCGTGTTACAAAATAAAAAACTTTCGATTACTTTGCATCTTAAACATCTTAAGATGAAACACACCAAGTTTGAAGACAGTCGGATAAATTTTGTAGGAGGGGTTCGTTAAAATATGACCCCTGAAAAAGGCCACAAAAAATGGCAACAAATCCCATCATAAATCAAAATGGCAGACTTCCTGTTTGGTTTAGCACATGGTTCCAAGAGACTTTTTTGTACATCATGGGCTCTTATGTATGCCTGCAAATTATCATAGCGCTAGGTGAAACGTACAACCGGGAATGCTTCGTTAAAGAGGAGTTTTTTTAACTCAAAATGTGATGCCCGGACCCTGGGGGACTTCCTGTTAGGTTAAGCACATGGCACCAACAGACTTTTTTGTACATCCTGGACTGTTACTGTAACAACTATTGCCTAGGTCCATTTCACCCTCTAATTTTTTTTTAAGTTTGCTTCTCCTAAAACAAATTCTCTGCAGTGCATGAATATTCCACTGCCCAGACAGGATCCAAGCCTGGTCAGCTCGGCAGGTGGCTACCCAGCCACCAACAAAACTCTTTTGAAGCCACTGACCAGGTGACAAAGGAATTTATGCGTCTGCCGAAGGAGTGTATTTCAAGCAGTCTTCTCGGAGCCCGAACAAATGGCTCCAATGGTTTGGAATACACAAATGACCGATCAAAGGAATGTTCATGACTTCTTATCAATCACCAAAGGATACTCTGGCGCCTCGCCCTTCCTGGAACGTCTAGATGGAGCAACAACACCTCCAAGTGGCGAAACTTGGAACTATCCTTAGTGACAATTCACATAAGTAATCGCATTTTACACATTTATATCATGATAATTCTTGACAGACAACTGAACTACGAATGATTCATGTTATATCTTTGTGTGTATGAACATCCTATTTCATGTGTACTCCATAAAGAATGAAAGATAATCAATGTCTCTCAGTTCAGTCAGATTAGACAAGTAGAAGTTACCTCACAAGTTAGTTTATGATGCATTAATTACAATGTGTGTTAAACGGGTTGTGTGGGAAAACTGATTTGCCAGACTGACCAAATTTAATGCCAAATTATTAATCTTTTTAATAATTTTCCTCTGAGAGTCTGCGCGAGCGAACAGAAGGGTGTGCCTTCACCTGCTCGCCCCACCCAGAGACTATAAAAAGGATGAGCAGACCACTGCCCGTTCTCTTGCCCTCTTCCTCTCTTGCCCTCTTCCTGCTCTCACAAGCTCTTCCAAAAACTCTGGCCCGACTTGCCAGTGGCCCAGCCAGGCTGCTCGAACTCTTTGTTCTAAGAGACTTGCAAACCACGTGGCCTTTTTCTTCCCTAGCAGGATCCGTTAACGAAATCGGATCCTCGCTCCACGCCACGCCAAAGCAAGTCAACTGCAACGCTGACTAAAGACTCTTTCGTTTTTTTTTGTTTTTTTGTTCCACTATCGGTGCTCACCCGCCCGACCTTCTCGGTCCCGGGTACACTTGCAACGCACCGCCGGACTCAAGGTTGTGCACCTAAGCCGCGCACCGCACCTGCTACTCGGTGGCGCTCCGCCGCAGTGCCAACGCACCTCCAACGGCTGGCCTTCCCCGTACGCAGGCGCGTACTGACCGAGCTGCAACACTGGAGCCGGGCAGCCGTCCGGCAGAACCAACCTCGCCAAGTCGACCAACCAATCAAGGGACGAGCCGCGCAACTACGTCAGGCCCCTGGCGTGGCCCCCTTTGCTAACCTGTGGAATAAACCTTTTTTTTTTCTTGCATTTTTCAACGAACATTGACTATTTTTCCCCCTTGTCAAAAAGGCCGCCACTTCTGTTCGTTGCTATGCAACTCCAGGTCTCGTAAGTGCGCTTGATTTCTACCTCGGCGTATCCACTGTGTGCCACTTACGTTTGAAACATCACAAATCTGGCAGGTCAAATTTTCTCTTTTCCCTGTTTCTTTATTCATTCGCATTCCTTCCTTATTTTCATTCGCTTTATTTTATTTCTTTTCTTCTGACGGTAGAATAGTTAGATAGGCAGTATTTTGATTCTGTAGTGTAGCAATCGTGAATAAATGCATGTTTTATAAACTTTATTCCGCCTAAGTCATCTGTGTTTCCGAGTGGATTATTATTCTTTTGTTAGTACAACGAACCACTGAATATCGAGTGTGGCGACTTTAGATTATCAATGACTGATGAAAGAAGGATTTTGGTCGTTGTTTGCTCCTGTTATCCCAAGCAAATTCAACGTGGTGCCCCAGAGGTTATCGAGGTAAATACCATTTACCTCTGTAACGTCCAGATTATTAATTCGTCCAAAAGACGACCCAATTATCGCTACATAATGGTGCCGGCCGTGTGAGGCTACAAAACATAAGAAGATCCACTCGAAAATACAAGACTTTGGATGTGAAAAGTAAAACACATTTCACGTAGGGTACCTAATCATTTGTCTCTGTGTAAGAAGGTAAACATTTCTTCTTACATAGAACTGCACTGACTTTTCCCTTCAGCTTTGAATCAAGCGTCTGTTAAGCCGCCATATTGCGTGTGTTACCACCGCAGTGGTTTGCGATAAGTAAACGAGAGTAACGGGATTGATTGTTGGAAGTTAGGTAAGAGCCGGTCACCGTTTGAGGAAATGGTGGCTTGTATTTGAAAACGTACGTGATAGAGCTCGAGTTGTGCAACTTTTAGATTTCAGCTGGCTGAATTTGAAGTTGTTTGTCTTTGTGTTGTTGTGTTTCCGGAAATTGTGGGAAGTCACGTGACAGCCTACGTGCGTCGCGTTGATCCGACTCGAGTTACGTGCTTCGGAGTAGCTAACCGCGAGCAACGTAAACGACGTCCGAGTCACTTTCCCCGTGTTCCTCCTACACCTAGCTTGTGGGAGAAGTTTGAGTCGTGACTGAGCTTTTGTAGCCGCCGACTCAAAGCTGCAGCTCGTGGCGAGCGGATTAACAGAGCGCTAAGACGTTAGCTGCTTACCTGTACCATGTACGCATTTCCACAAGGTGGCGCCATAGTCCTTGTGAAGAGCTGTGTGGCTCGTGGAGGCGTGGTTGAGTACCTCCCCCTCCCTTCTCGTTGGCGAGTTTGAGCCACGCCTGCAGACGCCCCGAAAGGGAGTGAATTCTGCCAGCTGTCAGCTGTCATTCAGTGTTTGGAGTGACACAGATCACTCGAGCTTGCTCCACTGTCAATAGACAACTGACCCCCCCCCACTGCTGCTTTCACGCCGGTGGTCCTTGCTCCGCGATAATTCTGATTCAATGTCACTTCACATTGCTTTTTTAATTGTTTTCCGTGTCGAGCGTTGTACGTAGTGATTGTCGTCACTGTTAGTACGCAAGGATAATAAAAGAATTATCCACGTCCGATTAAACGCAGTTGTAGGCTTAATTGACTGCTTGCGTTTAACGATTATAGTAATAGCCACCGCATTCTAGTCTTTTACGCTGCCTAGCATGAGAGCAATTACGGTTGCATCAACAAAACATACTGCTGGGTCAAATTAATATAAAGGAACTATTTACACTGTTGTGTTTTTCTCTTTTTTCCTTTTTTTTCCATATTCCCTCTCATCCAGTTTCATACTAGGCTAACTAGCTGTATGCTCGACTTAACATTCTACTTAATTTAGGGTTTTGTGTTTGTTTAGTTGGTTTGGTAGACCTAGTATTATTATTATTACTTTCTTCCCTTTTATTTGTTTTTCTTCTCATTTTTATCCATTATTTTTAATTTTTTTGTTTTGTTTGTTCTTTTGTTTTTGTTTTTCGGTTGTGTCTTAGTTAATAAGAAGGTGTGAGTTCGAATGAGCTATTATTAGAGAGGCAGCTCTAATATTTCTGTACAGTTTTGCAGTTTTTGTGTCCCAAAACCCCGTCCACAAGACATTTGCATAAAGCTGTACTGACACTGTAATCAGTCATTTGACTAAGACTATTAACCCCTTTTAAGTTTATTTTCCCCTTTTTTGCTTTGTTGTTTATTTAATTTAATTTTAATTTCAACTTTTAACTCGACTTCAAAAAAAAAAAAAAAAAAAAAAAAAAAAATTAATTTTTTTTTTTTTGAATTTTTTTTTTTGGGATTTAGCTTTTGGGATTGACCGCTGTAACATTTCAGAGTTACTCTGTCCCTCATTCAAGCTATTCTTTGCTGAGTGAATCAAGTTGAAGTTAGTATTATTAATTTTTTATTTTTTTATTTTTCTTTATTTATTATTTTATTTTTGTTGCTGTTTGTTTTTGTTTGTTTTGATAACTGGAATTGATTTTTCACAACTATAGTGTAAGCTGTGGGTTGCATAGCCCACTACAAATCTTTTGCTTTTGTGGCAATTTCCCTTTTGATAATTTGAACCCAGTGTGTATTGTTGACGATAATACTTGATAGCGGTAGTGAGCTAACTGCGTACGCTAATTAACTAACTATTAAACGCTAGTATAAGTTGATCGTCTAAAAGCTATTGACAATATGGCAGCACCCCGAGAGACTCCCAGCCCCTGTGAGAGCTTAGAGACCTTAGCTCAACTGGTGCAGAAGCTGACCAAGGACTTCTTACCTGGATACGCTGAGTCTATTCGGCATGCGGATGTCAATACGCTAAATGATAACCTCGCGCAACTCATGAGCGACGCTGAGACAAAAGCCCTAAAAGACAAATCACTCATTCGAATGCTCGGATGTCTGACTTTGAACCTTGCCGCTCAGTTGAAGCTCAGCGATGCCGAGGATTGTCAAGTGAAACACCAACTTGACATGGCACGACAGCAGAGCCGTGACGCCACGGCACAGCTTGAAGCCGCCCACGACCGAGTGAAGGTCATGGAGACCCAGCTGGACGACGTTAAAGCACAGCTGGATGAGGCAGAAGCCCGCGCAGATGCGGCGCTAGCCGAAAATCTGGGCAGTGATGCAGATGAGTCTGCTTCCACTGACGACTCCCATCAAAAGATGGGTGAGTTAACCCAAGCTTTCGCGTCCGCCGAAGAGACAAATCGAGAGCAAGAAAAACTGCTGAGATCCGCGGCAAATGAAATTCACAAACTAAAAGTAGAGGTGACTGACTTTACTGAACGACCGTCAAAAGACCAACTTCGGCTAGCAGAAGCTAATTACTTTCGGGTTAGTTCGTCGCTAGCTCAGTCAACCGATGAAGTGAAGTGCCTCCAAGTTCAGGTACAGACCTTTAGGGAGGAACGTAATGCCGAAGTGGACCGCTCATATGACCTGCGAACCAAATTAGCATTGACTGAAGCCGAGGTTACCCGCCTCCGACAATGCCAGCAGGAATATGAGACAGAGTTAGCTCATATTAAACATGAGTTACAACGCGCGCAGCAGTTGAATGAGGTCTCCCGAGGAGCCTCCCGGCCGGCAGCTCCACCCCCACACAGACCTCCTGATCCCAGAGCCACAGCACCACAGCTCAAACTGCCACCTGAGTCCGGAACCGCCTGGAGGACGCCGCCAGTGACCACCGCCGCTTTAGGCCTGGCACCTCCAATGGCCGCCTCCCCACACGCTTTCGGGCCATCAGGTGATGACAGTTTCCAACGTGGACCCATGTCGACTCCCCCGTTGGAGGGACAAATGGGCGTGGCCTGGAAAGATTTGGACAAGCTGGCTCGAAATATAACCAAATTCGAACCGAAACCAGGGGGGTCCCACAACACAACAGAGTACTTGAAAGACATCAACTATCATCTCCAGCGGTTCCCAATGGCAACCGTGGAAGATAAGTTGTACTTGATCAAAATGACGTCCAGCCGAGCAGTCAACAGACTGCTGGAACGGCAGCCCGCTGATGTGTTGTCTGACCCCTTGGCACTGCACCAAGCCATCTCGCACGAGTTTGACGGTTCTCCTGGGTTGTCGGGTATGGAAGTCGCCATGTTCGTCAAACAGGGAAAGCAGGAGGCTCCTCAGACTTTCTATAGTCGTCTTCGCGATGCCTATTTTGGGACTCGTAACGAGCCCAACATGGAGGAAGATCCTGGTTTTAAAACGTTGTTTGTCCGAAACCTCCAACAAAACCTTAACCACTACTTGGGACTGGCTTTGTGTCCTGAGACACTGAATAGCTTGCAGCTACGTGACTTAGCAGCTAGGGGCTATGCAAAGCTAAAGTTATCCGCCCCCAAGGCAGGCGACGCAGGAATTTATAAAGTGGACGTGGGTCCTCCTTCAGAGCTGGAGGGAGCTTGCTCCTTTGCTCCGAGGGAAGACCAGACTAAATCCAAAAAGTCAAAACAGTCCCGCGCCCCGCGAAACCGGAAACCGCGCTCCAAAACCGACTACTCGCGTGACGAGAAAGCGGACGGAGAAAAGCAAGCTGACGACCGCCGGCGCTCCAAAGTTGCTAAAGGTAAGCCCGATTCGCGCTATCATCCAAAACGTGATAAAGTCGAACGCGCGCCAGCAACCGATCCCTGCCGCGAGTCCCGGAACCGCCAAGCCGACTCCGAGACTGACCACCACGCAGTTGCCAACGGCATATTGAAGGCACTCCTGAAATTGTCAAAAGACTCGTCAAAAGACCCGCCTTTATGACTAACCGACGGCCGGATGCCCACTGAAGTGACCCACCAGCAGAGGTCACCAGAGGGGCCTCCAGTAGCCGACACTCAGACACCTACTAAACTGCCTTCTGACTCAACAATATTGGTACTGCAGGCTGATCCAAATACAGCAGACCCGCATGTATCGCGATCAACCGATGACGTGAGACCGTTCCAACAGCTTTTAGGTGACCTCACCACCAGGGGGATGGCTCGTAAATTCTATCTGAGCGTCACCCTGGAGCGAGCTCTAACCTACGAAGCCCTTGTAGATCCCGCCGCAGACATCACGGTGATGTCCAACACGGTGTTCGAACAACTCCGCGCCGCGTCACAAGCTAACAGTCGACCGCTCCGCCTACGGCGGTGCCCACTCACCGTTAGCGCCTTCTCACCTACTAACACAAAGCTGGAATCTGTCGCGATGGTACACTGGTCTATTGGCCCCATGGAATTCATCCATCCAGTCTATGTGGGACCCATTGAGTCAGTCCCCCTTCTTATTGGCCAAGACCTGTTGTTCCGCTTCCAACCCATCATAGACTACCAGAGACTCCAGATTTGGGCCCAGGTGCGGCAGGCCCTGCCGACATTTCCTTCGGGCCCTGACCAGGCTCAGCTCTGCACTGTGACTCGGGCGCAGCCACCCCACGGGGAAGCAGACGCCCCCACAGGGAGCTGGGACACCACTCAGTCCAAGGCAGGACCCCTCGCGTCCCCGACAAAGGACCGGCTGAGAAGCCATGACACCTTTCTTTGTGACCTTGACCCACCACCGCCTGATGCAGGGTACGCTCCACGCATCATCGGAGGTGTCCACGTGCAAGGTGCACCTGTTCTTGACGCTGTCCTCGCCTTGTGGGCTGACAAATCAGCCATTTCTGCAGCATTCGCTGACAACTTGCGAGATCTCGACCCGAACATTCTTTTCGTCTCCAAGTCTTGCCGGTTTCCGTTGAACACGGAACCTCCTCTTACAATAACTGCAGTGGGCGTGTGCGCCTTAAACCTTCAGTGGAAGCAGCACTCACTGACCCACTACTTCTTGGTTGTCCCGGACGCGCCTCACACCCTTTTTGTGGGTGCAGATTTGCTTGTTCGTCTTGCCGTCCATGTGGACACCATCAACAACGTGCTTTGGTCCCTCACCAACTCGGAACCTCGAGCTTGTGTTCCCAGTCTTCCAAACATGAAGTCCGGACAGACCATCCCAGATGCTTGCGAAGTCTTAAACGAGGATGAAGTGATCGCTCCGGCGACCACGATCAACATTCCGGTTCGCTTGGTGGCGCGAGCTAACCAGGTCTTGAATGCTAACTCCGCTTTCTTTCAACCTTCATCGGAATTCATGAACCTGTCGTTACTCTTGGAGGCCACGCCCATCGTGGACGCCTCCCTCACCACTCTAATCTTGGTTCACAACCCCCTTTCGTACGACGTTCGCATACCAAAAGCGACCCGTCTGGGCCTGCTCATCCGTTCCGACTTCCACGACTTCACTCTAACGGTGCCTGTGGTTGGACACATTCCATCTGACTTGTTCTTGACTGAAGACACCGGTGGCCGAAGACTCACCAGGCCATCTCAGCTTGTTACGGTCAACCCTGCCGGTCCCACCAACGATGAAGACATCGTCCGAGTGGACCTGGGGACAGACCAACAACTGGTGATTTATGCCTTGAGCGCGTTGCCTCCAACGCCTTCTAGCATTCCCTCTGGAAACCCAGAGAAACCTCAACCAACCACGACTCCAAATGGGGACCTTCAACCGTACCCAGAGTTCGAGGAGCACCTCCAAGAAGTTCTGCACCGCGCCGACGCGCTCCGGTCCGAACAGGACCGCGAACGGTTGCGCACCGTGTTAATGAAATACACACCGTCTTTTGCCAAGGACTCCTTGGATTGCGGGTTGACGGCACTACATGTAGTCCGCATCCCGACTCAGCCCGGCGCTCCTCCAACTTTCGTGCGCCAGTACAAGATTCCGATAGCTTCTTACGAACCAGTACAGAAGACTATCGACGCCATGCTGGAAAAGGGCATCATTCGCCCCTGTAACAGCACCTATTCGGCTCCATTGTGGCCAGTCTTGAAGCCAAACGGTACATGGAGACCAACCATTGACTATCGCAAACTGAACCAACAGGTTCCTCTTTCGCGATGGCCCATGACACAACTTGAACAGGAACTTCCCAAGGTTCGAGATGCCAAATTCTTCACCACCATCGATGTGGCTTCGGGGTTCTGGACGATCCCAGTAGATCCCAGGGATCAATACAAGTTGGCATTCACCTTTGGCAACAAACAGTACACTTTCAACCGGTGTCCATTCGGCTACGCCAACTCGCCAGCCGAATTTAACATCTTCCTCAACAAGGCGTGCCCTGACGCCGCCGCCAGGGGCAACCTCATTTATGTCGATGACATTATGATGAGGAGCTCCTCTTTGGATGACCATTTGATGGAAATCGACCACGTTCTTGGACAGCTGTCTTCTGCAGGTGCCAAACTGTCCCTCCTGAAAGGTCAGTGGTGTCGCACGAAGGTCAACTACGTGGGGATCTTGGTTGGGCCGAACGGGATTGAACCACAATCCAGCCGTATTCAAGGCCTTCTTGACATCAAAACCCCCACCGATGTGTCAAAATTGCGCAGCTTCCTTGGCGTGTGCAACTATTCGCGCCAGTTCATTGAACACTTTGCTGACATAGCACGCCCTCTTACTAACCTGCTGAAGAAAGATATGCCCTTCGATTGGGGTGACGAACAAAGCAACGCGATGAATATGCTAAAACAAAAGCTGGGCTCCGCCCCCTGTCTCGCGTACCCCGATAGCAACAAGGAATTTTTCTTGGAAGCAGGATTCTCCGACCATTGTTTGAGTGCGGGTCTATACCAAATGTACGACCAGGATAAACGCGTCGTGGCGTACGCCAGTAAAACGTTGAACGGCCCCGAGTGGAAATACTCCGACTGCGAAAAAGCCCTGCTTTCCACAGTATGGGCAATCAAACATTTCTCAAACTACATTGGATGTCAAAAAGTAACGATTGATACTAACCATCATCCGGTTACTTTTCTTAACAACCAACGCATTCGAGACGGTGTCGTAACGAACGCGCGCATTGCCGGCTGGCTTATGGCGTTACAAAGTTACGATGTTCGAGTCCGGTACGCGAAAAACGCAAAGTTACCGCTGGGTACCGATCTAGCGATTTGCCAGAACTGTGTGTCAACTTCCCCGACCCCGCCGACAGACGTCGCCGTGGCACCGATGCCGGAATTCACGCGTCACCGCTATTTTGAGGAACATGTCTGCAAAGACATGCCTACAGCTTACGTGGATGGCTGCTCTTACCACCACCAAACCCAGCTGCAGGCTGGGGTGGGCATCGCTTGGGTCAATGACACACCGTGCAAACCACTGCAATTCCAATTGGGCCCCCACTCTTCTCAATATGCGGAAATCGCTGGCATCCTGATTACACTCAAATTAGCAGTTGAACACGGTGTCACGGTGCTGGTTATCTGCACTGACTCAAACTATGCCCGCCTCGCCTTCACCTGTCATCTACCGGTGTGGCGTCGAAATGGTTTCCTTACGTCAGCGAAGAAACCCGTTAAACACCGCGACCTCATCTTGACATGCGACCATTTGGTTTCCTCCAATGATATGCATGTCTATTGGAAAAAGGTCCGGGGACACTCAAAAGTCCCAGGACCTGACAAACATTTTAACGACCTAACGGACACGTTAGCCAAACAAGGGGCCCTCAACGGGACTCCTTGGACATTTGATACAGCTTGGCTGCCCAACCAGCCCACCCTGGAGGTCCACGTTCTCACGCGCCGCCGCGCTGCGGCCGCCGCTGAGTCTCGCGACGCCCCCACACAAACCCCTACGGGGCCCGTGGCGTGCGTACCGCCCGTCCGAACCTCCGACTTGGTCGCCCAACAGGCCGGCGACCCCGCGCTTTTCAAAATAATTCAGCACCTTTCTGATCCTGTCGCCAACCCCGTGTCGCCTGACGCGTTGAGCAACGACAGCGACCTCAAAGACTTGCTCTCCGTGCTGCAAAGGCTGCGTCTCGTTAAAGGCCTTCTGGTTTATGACTCCGCGTCTCCGCCTGCCCTGCGGTTGGTGGTTCCACGGAGCCAAAGGGGGGTCTTGCTAACATACGCCCACGACGCGCCTTATGCAGGCCACCGCGGATTCAAGGCCACTGTCACCGCACTACAACAGGTGGCATACTGGCCGCGCATGCATAATGATGTAGCAACCTACATCAAAGGATGCCTGGTTTGCTGCCAGTTTCAGCCAGCAAACCCAAGTCACCGAGCACCACTCCAACAGAAAGGAGTCAACTTCCCATGGTCTAATCTGCAAATTGATTGGGTGGGACCACTGGTCAGATCTCTGAGAGGGAACAAATACTTTCTTACAGTAGTTTGCGCGTTCACCAAGTGGGTAGAATGCCTGCCTGCTCCAAACGACACCGCACACACCACTGCATGCCTGCTGATGAACCACGTGTTCTCCCGCTTTGGGTTGCCCTCACGGGTTAACTCAGACAGGGGAACCCACTTCACAGCCGAGGTAATGCAACAACTTTGGCAAATGCTCGGAATCAAGGCCCAGTTGCATATTAGCCATCACCCGCAGTCATCAGGACAGGTGGAGCGGACTAATCGCACCGTGGTAAATTTGCTGAAAAAGTTTGTTGTTTCCAACCATCGGGACTGGGACACCCGACTCCCACTGATCCTCATGGCGATTCGAGCCACCCCTCACGAATCCACAGGGGTGGCCCCCTTTGAAATGATGACCGGACGGCGAATGACGCTCCCCCTGCACCTGATGTACCAGCCAGGAGAAACAAACCTAGCCACGGCATACACGGCCTCCCAGTACGTGGAGGACTTGCAAGCCCACCTCCGAGCCACGTTTGCATTTGCTCAACAACGGCTTAAGCAAAGTGCAGAAGGTCAGAAAACCTACTACGATAGGAAAGCCTCACGAACCGAGTTCGAAATAGGTGATCGAGTATGGTACTACTTGTTCGCGCAACCAAATGCTAATACTCCGCGTGCCCAGAGGGGCATCGCCCGGAAATTTCTTCCCCGGTGGTCAGGACCATACGAAATCGTCGACAAACTGTCACCCGTCGCCTATCAAATTAGGATGAATAAAGGACGTCAGGGGGACCAACTGAGGTGGGTCCACCGAAACCAGATCAAAAGTCACTGCGGTTTTGAACGTCTGGGAACGCGATCGAGCGAATCGCAGGACCAGCATGCGCGCGAAACTGACAAAGGGGGGTCACCAGCTGACTCCGAGTCAGCGACCCCACCGACACCCTCGACAGACGCGCCAAACTCCGTCGACCGACCTAGCTGAGTATCAGACGTGCAAAAGGGGGGTCAACACCCCGCTGCACCTACCGAACCCCTAAGTGATACCATACTGAGCGACGCTAATCCGCTTGTCTTTGTTGGTTGCTAGAGGATGGTGTGATATGATGACGACCCTGATGTTGTGCATGACCGCTGTGGTGAGTTGGCCAGAAACGGTTGAACCCGGACTTGCAGCGAAATTGCCTTGATTGAATAACCAGGATTGCTTACGAATGATTGCGAGAAGTTAGCATACTGTGTTTCTCTACTTTATTTGCAGACGCTTGGTGCAATACTTAAGGATACGGTCCTAGCTGTAACACCGATAGCATTATGCAGAACTAGACTAGACAACTATAAAACGATTTGCAACTCAAATTCAAAAGATTATGTACACCCAAGGTGTTATAATACTTATGAATGGTATGCTGCGTGAAATCAGTTTTTTTTGCTAGCCATGAAAAGCTCCCCCGTACTTAAGGCCTTCAAAAGCAGGTCAGAGTACTCTTTTTAAAGCGTTAGTGAGTCTAGCTAATCTAACTAAGCCCCTTTGCCTTCCTTCCCTTAGTCTAGCGCGACTGCCGAGGATACGCTGATTTTTTTTTTCTCCTTTTGCTTCTTTTTCTCCCCTCCTCCCTTTTCTCCCTTTTCCCTTCAGTTATTCTTGGATAACGCACGACTTTTTGGGTGTTTAATTACGCTATAGGAAGACGCGATAGCTAAGTACCTAGCAACGATAGTGTCGCGCTAACCGACCTAAGACTTTTTTCTTTATGACGAACACCCCCAGGGGTGGAGATTTGCACCGACACGCAGGTGCCTGAGACAACCTCCCTATTTTTATAAGAGAGTTATAGCCTGAGTATAGTCCCGTTTTTTTTTTTTGAGTTTTAGAAGGCGAAAGCCTCTTTTTCGTTCTCTCTCTCTTTTCTTTAATTTGCTGTTCGTTTTCCTCTAGTTACTCATTATATGATACTAGCCTTATAGCCTTAGGAAAAGTTTTCTTCCTTTTCTTTTGTTTGGAACTTCGCGTCTTGCGTCTTTCCCAGGCCCGCGCCTGTTTTGGGACCCGAGTCCCTCAGTTAGCTGACACAGTACCACGTTAGACACACACTGTTAACTGAATACACATAGAGACACCTTGAAAACACACAGACATACCCTGCATACACATAACCAGGCAGAGGTTAGGGAAAAGTGGCACCAGTGGTATGTCTTGAGTGTTGCAGCAGAGCGTGAGTGGGACTCCGGCCGTCTGACCGTGGCCTGGACCCTGGCCACGCATCATCTGGACCCGCCAACCTGGACATCCTGAAGATTCATCCCGCTTGACGAAGGGGGGTCTGTAACAACTATTGCCTAGGTCCATTTCACCCTCTAATTTTTTTTTAAGTTTGCTTCTCCTAAAGCAAATTCTCTGCAGTGCATGAATATTCCACTGCCCAGACAGGATCCAAGCCTGGTCAGCTCGGCAGGTGGCTACCCAGCCACCAACAAAACTCTTTTGAAGCCACTGACCAGGTGACAAAGGAATTTATGCGTCTGCCGAAGGAGTGTATTTCAAGCAGTCTTCTCGGAGCCCGAACAAATGGCTCCAATGGTTTGGAATACACAAATGACCGATCAAAGGAATGTTCATGACTTCTTATCAATCACCAAAGGATACTCTGGCGCCTCGCCCTTCCTGGAACGTCTAGATGGAGCAACAACACCTCCAAGTGGCGAAACTTGGAACTATCCTTAGTGACAATTCACATAAGTAATCGCATTTTACACATTTATATCATGATAATTCTTGACAGACAACTGAACTACGAATGATTCATGTTATATCTTTGTGTGTATGAACATCCTATTTCATGTGTACTCCATAAAGAATGAAAGATAATCAATGTCTCTCAGTTCAGTCAGATTAGACAAGTAGAAGTTACCTCACAAGTTAGTTTATGATGCATTAATTACAATGTGTGTTAAACGGGTTGTGTGGGAAAACTGATTTGCCAGACTGACCAAATTTAATGCCAAATTATTAATCTTTTTAATAATTTTCCTCTGAGAGTCTGCGCGAGCGAACAGAAGGGTGTGCCTTCACCTGCTCGCCCCACCCAGAGACTATAAAAAGGATGAGCAGACCACTGCCCGTTCTCTTGCCCTCTTCCTCTCTTGCCCTCTTCCTGCTCTCACAAGCTCTTCCAAAAACTCTGGCCCGACTTGCCAGTGGCCCAGCCAGGCTGCTCGAACTCTTTGTTCTAAGAGACTTGCAAACCACGTGGCCTTTTTCTTCCCTAGCAGGATCCGTTAACGAAATCGGATCCTCGCTCCACGCCACGCCAAAGCAAGTCAACTGCAACGCTGACTAAAGACTCTTTCGTTTTTTTTTGTTTTTTTGTTCCACTATCGGTGCTCACCCGCCCGACCTTCTCGGTCCCGGGTACACTTGCAACGCACCGCCGGACTCAAGGTTGTGCACCTAAGCCGCGCACCGCACCTGCTACTCGGTGGCGCTCCGCCGCAGTGCCAACGCACCTCCAACGGCTGGCCTTCCCCGTACGCAGGCGCGTACTGACCGAGCTGCAACACTGGAGCCGGGCAGCCGTCCGGCAGAACCAACCTCGCCAAGTCGACCAACCAATCAAGGGACGAGCCGCGCAACTACGTCAGGCCCCTGGCGTGGCCCCCTTTGCTAACCTGTGGAATAAACCTTTTTTTTTTCTTGCATTTTTCAACGAACATTGACTATTTTTCCCCCTTGTCAAAAAGGCCGCCACTTCTGTTTGTTGCTACGCAACTCCAGGTCTCGTAAGTGCGCTTGATTTCTACCTCGGCGTATCCACTGTGTGCCACTTACGTTTGAAACATCACAAATCTGGCAGGTCAAATTTTCTCTTTTCCCTGTTTCTTTATTCATTCGCATTCCTTCCTTATTTTCATTCGCTTTATTTTATTTCTTTTCTTCTGACGGTAGAATAGTTAGATAGGCAGTATTTTGATTCTGTAGTGTAGCAATCGTGAATAAATGCATGTTTTATAAACTTTATTCCGCCTAAGTCATCTGTGTTTCCGAGTGGATTATTGTTCTTTTGTTAGTACAACGAACCACTGAATATCGAGTGTGGCGACTTTAGATTATCAATGACTGATGAAAGAAGGATTTTGGTCGTTGTTTGCTCCTGTTAACCCAAGCAAATTCAACGTGGTGCCCCAGAGGTTATCGAGGTAAATACCATTTACCTCTGTAACGTCCAGATTATTAATTCGTCCAAAAGACGACCCAATTATCGCTACAGTTACATATGTCTACAATTTTTCATCGCTCTAGCTGCTTCGTACAAAAGGGAATGCTACATTAATAAGATTTTTTTTCCTTTGCAAAAAGTGCATGCCACGACAACAGCGTGTGACGAAATAAAAAACTTTCAATAACTTTTCATTTTCAACATCTTAAGATGAATCACACCAAGTTTGAAGATGATCGGATAAACTCTGTAGGAGGAGTTTGTTAAAATATGACCCCTATGAAATGGCCAAAAAAATGGCAACACATTCCAAAGTAAATCAAAATGGCGGACGTCCTGTTAGGTTTAGCATATGGTTCAAAAAGAGTTTTTTGTACCTCGAGGGCTGTTATATACCTCTACAAATTTTGGTAACTCTATGTGAAACGTACAGCCGGGTATGCTTTGTTAAAGAGGAGTTTTTTTAGCTCAAAATGTGATGCCCGGCCCCTGGGGGACTTCCTGTTGGGTTTAGCACAGGGCACCAAGAGACTTTTTTGTACATCTTGGGCTGTTACATATGTCTACAAATTTTCGTAGCTCTAGCTGCTTCGTACAAATGGGAATGCTTCTTTAAGGACATTTTTTTTTCCTTTAAAAACAGTGCATGCCATGACAACAGTGTGCGACGAAATACAAAGCTTTCAATAACTTTTCATCTTCAACATCTTAAGATGAATCACACCAAGTTTGAAGATGATCGGATAAACACTGTAGGAGGAGTTCGTTAAAATAAGACCCCAATGAAATGGCCAAAAAAATGGCAACACGTTCCAAAATAAATCAAAATGGTGGACTTCCTGTTAGGTTTAGCATATGGTTCAAAAAGAGTTTTTTGTAGGTCATAGCCTGTTACATATGTGTACCAATTTTCGTAGCTCTAGATTAAACGTACAACCGGCAATGCTTCGTGAAGTAAGAATTTTTAAACTCTAAATTTGATGCGCCGCCGCCGTCATATAGTATATCAAAAACTTTTCATTTTTCACAATGATGTTGTCCCAGGTGTTGAGATGGTACATCCCAAGTTTGAAGTCAATCGGGTTAACCGTGTAGGAGAAGCGGGCAAAAGTATGACCCCTGTAAATGTGCAAAAATTGGCAAAAATTGGACATTTAAATACTCATACCTCACTTTCTGTCTATTTTAGGGTACACACTTCAAAGAGGTTTTTGTTCATTGGGATGTGCTACAGGTGCCACACAATTTTCATAGCCGTCGGACAATCGTAGCGGGACAGGGATCCGTTTAACCTATGTAGGGGGCGCTAAGGAGCCATTTTTCTGTTATCATGTATGGCGACTTTAAAATATCAAATTTTTCGCCAGGCCTGATGTGCGTGTAAAGTTTGGTGAGTTTTCGTTCACGTTTAGTGTCTCAAAAATGCGATTGTTTGCGGAGAAGAAAAAGAAGAATAATAAGAAGAATTCCTACAAAAACAATAGGGCCTCACAGCGGCACCGCCGCCGCCGCTGCTCGGGCCCTAATAATAATAAGAAGAATTCTTACAAAAACAATAGGGCCTCGCAGCGGCACCGCCGCCGCCGTTGCTCGGGCCCTAATAATAAGAATTCCTACAAAAACAATAGGGCCTCGCAGCGGCACTGCCGCCACCGCTGCTCGGGCCCTAATAATAAGAAGAATTCCTACAAAAACAATAGGGCCTCGCAGCGGCACCGCCGCCGCCGCTGCTCGGGCCCTAATAAGAATACTAGAGCTGCAAGCAGCTATAAAGGGCCCTCGCAGCCCGGGCCACGTTGGGGTCCTTGCACGTTGGGGTACTTGCACGTTGGGGTATTGGCACGTTGGGGTACTGGCATATTGGAAGCAAAATTTCTTTGAAAATGGCATAATAAACGTTTACATGTAGAATATTTTTTTGCCAGTGTGTGTGTCAAGCTCAACGGGTTTTGGTGATTGTTAAGACCTGCAAAAATCAGCGTCCTTTTTTATTTTTAGGCAATGAGTTGCCCTGATTGGTATTTTTTGTAAAAGTGTATTTACACATCATCGCTCGTTGTACTCATTGCACAATGTTACTTTTATTGTCCAAAGGGGCAATCAAAAATGAATAAAATAAAATGGAAACGTACATACGTTTGGATCGGTGTGAAGCCAGTGAACAATTTGAGTGGTGGAAACTAAAAGAATATTCATAAATGACTTAGTTATCACACTTAGAATGAGTGTACATTTTTTGTACAAAATACCGTATGTGGGTTTTTTTTTTTTTTATATAAGCCTCAAGGGCTAGGTGGCGCTGTATTTATAACTGAATGTTGTCATAGAGATACCTTCAGGCCTTGATTATAAGCATACATGTCAAGTGTGGGATTTTTTTTTGGAGCATGTACCGTGGAGTTATTAAGCATATCCTTCATTCACGATATTGCTTTTAATGTCCATAAAGGCTATCAAAAATAAATAAAAATATATATATGTTTGGATAAGTCTGATGCCAGTGAACATTTTGAGTGGTGGAAACTAAAAGAATATTCATAAATGACTTAGTTATCACACTTAGAATGAGTTTACATTTTTTGTACAAAATACCGTATGTGGGGTATTTTTTTTTTTATGCCTCAAGGGCTAGGTGGCGCTGCATATATAACTGAATGTTGTCATAGAGATAACTTCAGGCCTTGACGATAAACATACATGTCAAGTTTGGGATTTTTTGGAGCATGTGCCGGGGAGTTATCAAGCATATCCTTTTTCATTGCGAAACACAAATTTTGATTCCCCGCCCTCATCATATAGTATTTCGAAAAGTCAAAATTTTTCCCCCTGTCGTTGGCTCAGGTCTTGACATGGTCCAGGCCAAGTCTTAACTCAGTCGGATGAAACGTGTAGGAGAAGTGGGCAAAGGTCTGCCCCCTGTGAATGTGCAAAAATCGTCAAAAATGGGACATTCAAAAATTCGTAGCTCACTTCCTGTTCATTTTAGCATATGGGTACAAGAGACTTTTTTGGAGGTCTTGGGCTCCCTCATACACCTAAAAATATTCGTCGTTCTTGCTTAAACGTACAACCAGGGCTGCTTCGTTAAGAACTTCTAGGGGGCGCTATTGAGTCATTTTTGTAAAAATAGCACAATCAACAATAAAATATTGCTCATTTTACCAGGCCAGATGTGTGTGCCAAGTTTCATGAGTTTCTGTGCATGTTTAGACCCTCAAAACTGGCGTTGTTTTCTTGGCGAACAGCGCTTAGCCACACCCACAGCAATTCGCGAAAACTCACAAACTTCGTGTTGTGACATCATGAAGGCCGAAACCCTCATCTGAGCAAATATGAGGTAGGTCCAGTTAACGTGTTTGGAGAAAAACGTAGAAGAAAATTCGTAAGAAAAAAAATTGCCACTAGGTGGCGCTATCAGTTAGATGAAATATAAGTCATTGGATGTCTTTAGGGCTGGACTCTCATCAAATGTGTGAAATTTTGAGAAGATAGGATCATCTCGGTCAAGTTAATGCAGCTTTTATTGTCACGAAAAATCTTCAGACTTTGCGGCACCATAGCGGCCACGCCCTTTGGCGAAAAGTTACACTATTCGGTGTGGGGCATGATCAACATCTTAAGGCTTTTCTGACCAATTTTTAACTGGATCCTTTCAACGAGCTCAGCACAGTAGCTAAAAACGTAAAATATGACATTTATTGTAACCACTTGGTGGCGCTATATATAGAACTGAATTTTATCATATAGATGTTTTCAGGCCATGACTATTACGTTGCCTGAGAAGTTTGAGATTTTTTGGAGCTTGAACATGGGAGTTATTAAGCATTTGCTCTTTCTGGACAAATTAAATTTTAAAGGCAATATTTGATGCCCCGCCCCCGTCATATAGTATTTCAAAAAGGCAAGATTTTTTGCCCAGTTGTTCTCTTGGGTCTTGAGATGATAAATGCCAAGTTTGAAGTCAATTGGATGAAAAATGTTTGCAAAGGGGGAAAAAGCATGACCACAGTGAATGTGCCAAAATAGGCCAAAATTGGACATTAAAAAATTCATAGCTCACTTCCTGTACATTTTAGCTACATGGTCCCAGTAGACGTTTTTGTGCGTCTCGGGGTGCTACACGTGCCTGCCAATTTTCGTTGCTCTAGCTCCAACGTGCCAGGCTTGTTTTTTATTTTTCTACGCTAGGGGGCGCTATAGAGTCGCGTTGTTATAACGACTTCATAATATCAAATTTTTCGCCGGACCTGAGGAGTGTGCAAAGTTCGGTGAGTTTTCGTGAATATTTAGGTACCCAAAATCACGATTGTTTGCGGAGAATAAAGAAGAAGAAGAAGAAGAAGAAGAAGAAGAAGAATTTTTACAAAAACAATAGGGACCTCGCAGCGGTCGCTGCTCGGGCCCTAACTAGAGCTGCGAGCAGCTATAAAGGGCCCTCGCAGCCCGGGCCACGTTGGGGTACTTGCACGTTGGGGAACTTGCACATTGGGGTACTGGCACATTGGAAGCAGAATTTCTTTGAAAATGGCATGATAAACATGTGGATTTTTTTTTTTTTTTGCCAGGTGTGATGAGTGTGTCAAGCTCAATGGGTTTTGGTGATTGTTAAGATCTGCAAAAATCAGCGTCTTTTTTTTTATTTTTAGGCAATGAGTTGCCCTGATTGGTATTTTTCGTAAAAGTATATATACACACATCATCGCTCGTACTCAATGTTGCTTTTATTGTCCATAGAGGTGATCAAAAAAATAAATAAAACTAAATAAAAAATACGTATGTTTGGATCGGTCTGATGCCAGTGAACATATTGAGTGGTGGAAAGTAAAAGAATATTCATAAATGACTTAGTTATCACACTTACAATGAGTCTACAATTTTTGCAAAAATACCGTAAGTGAGGCATTTTTTTTTTAAGCCTCAAGGACTAGGTGGCGCTGTATTTAAAACTGAATTTTGTCATAGAGATACCTCCAGGCCTTGACTATAAATATACATTTCAAGTATGGGATTTTTTGGAGCATGTACCGGGGAGTTATTAAGCATAGCCTTCATTCACGATATTGCTTTTAATGTCCATAGAGGCTATCAAAAATACATAAAACTAAATAACAAAAATATGTATGTTTGGTTAGGTCTGATGCCAGTGAATATTTTGAGTGGTGGAAAGTAAAAGAATATTCCTAAATGACTGAGTTATCACACTTAGAATGAGTTTACATTTTTTGTACAAAATACCGTAAGTGGGGTATTTTTTTTTCATGCCTCAAGGGCTAGGTGGCGCTGCATATATAACTGAATGTTGTCATAGAGATACCTTCAGGCCTTGACGATAAACATACATGTCAAGTTTGGGATTTTTTGGAGCATGTATCGGGAAGTTATTAAGCATATCCTTTTTCAGTGCGAAACACAAATTTTGATGCCCCGCCCTCATCATATAGTATTTCCAAAAGTCAAGATTTTTCCGGCTGTTGTTGGCTCAGGTCTTGACATGGTCCAGGTCAAGTCTTAACTCAGTCGGATGAAACGTGTAGGAGAAGTGGGCAAAAGTATGCCCCCTGAAAATGTGCAAAAATCGTCAAAAATGGGACATTCAAAAATTCATAGCTCACTTCCTGTTCATTTTAGCACATGGGTCCAAGAGACTTTTTTGTAGGTCTTGGACTCCCTCATACACCTAAAAATTTTCGTAGATCTTGCTTAAACGTACAATCGGGGCTGCTTCGTTAAAAATTTCTAGGGGGCGCTATTGAGTCATTTTTGTAAAAATAGGACAATACATGATAAAATATTGCTCATTTTGCCAGGCCAGATGTGTGTGCCAAGTTTCATGAGTTTCTGCGCATGTTTAGACCCTCAAAACTGGCATTGTTTTCTTGGCGAACAGCGCTAAGCCACGCCCACAGCGATTCGCGAAAACTCACAAACTTCGTGTTGTGACATCATGAAGGCCGAAACCCTCATCTGAGCAAATATGAGGTAGTTTCAGTTAACGTGTTTGTAGAAAAACGTAGAAGAAAATTCGTAAGAAAAAAAAATTGCCACTAGGTGGCGCTATCAGTAAGATGAAATATAAGTTTGTAGATGTCTTCAGGGCTGGACTCTCATCAAATGTGTGAAATTTTGAGAAGATAGGATCATCTCGGTCAAGTTAATGCAGCTTTTATTTTCACGAAAAATCTTCAGACTTTGCGTCACCGTAGCGGCCACGCCCTTTGGCGAAAAGTTACAATATTCGGTGTGGGGCATGATCAACATCTTTAGGATTTTCTGACCAATTTTCAACTGGATCCCTTCAACGAGCTCAGCACAGTAGCTAAAAACGTAAAGTATGATATTTATTGTAACCACTAGGTGGCGCTATATGTATAACTGAATTTTATCATATAGATGTTTTCAGGCCGTGACTATTACGTTGCCTGAGAAGTTTGAGATTTTTTGGAGCTTGAACATGGGAGTTATTAAGCATTTGCTCTTTCTGGACAAATGAAATTTTAAAGGCAATATTTGATGCTCCGCCCCCGTCATATAGTATTTCGAAAAGGCAAGATTTTTTGCCCAGTTGTTCTCTTAGGTCTTGAGATCATAAATGCCAAGTTTGAAGTCAATTGGATGAAAAATGTTTGCAAAGGGGGAAAAAGCATGACCACAGTGAATGTGCCAAAATAGGCCAAAATTGGACATTAAAAAATTCATAGCTCACTTCCTGTACATTTTAGCTAGACTTTTAGATAGACTTTTTTGTGCGTCTCGGGGTGCTACACGTGCCTGACAATTTTCGTTGCTCTAGCTCAAACGTGCCGGGCTTGGTTTTTATTTTTCTACGCTAGGGGGCGCTATAGAGTCGCGTTGTTATAACGACTTCATAATATCACATTTTTCGCCGGACCTGAGGAGTGTGCAAAGTTCGGTGAGTTTTCGTGAATGTTTAGGTACCCAAAATCGCGATCGTTTGCGGAGAATAAAGAATAATAATAACTAGAGCTGCGAGCAGCTATAAAGGGCCCTCGCAGCCCGGGCCACGTTGGGGTCCTTGCACGTTGGGATACTTGCACGTTGGGGTACTGGCACATTGGGGTACTGGCACATTGGAAGCGAAATTTCTTTGAAAATGGCATAATAAACCTTTACATGTAGAATATTGTTTTTGCCTGTGTGTGTGTCAAGCTCAACGGGTTTTGGGGATTGTTAAGACCTGCAAAAATCAGCGTCCTTTTTTATTTTTAGGCAATGAGTTGCCCTGATTGGTATTTTTTGTAAAAGTGTATATCATCATCGTTCGTTGTACTCATTGCGCAATGTTGCTTTTATTGTCCAAAGGTGCAATCAAAAATGAATAAAACAAAATGGAAACGTACATACGTTTGGAAATGACTTAGTTATCACACTTAGAATGAGTTTACATTTTTTGTACAAAATACCGTATGTGGGGTATTTTTTATTTTTTTTTATATAAGCCTCAAGGGCTAGGTAGCGCTGTATTTATAAGTGAATGTTGTCATAGAGATACCTTCAGGCCTTGATTATAAGCATACATGTCAAGTGTGGGATTTTTTTTGGAGCATGTACCGTGGAGTTATTAAGCATATCCTTCATTCACGATATTGCTTTTAATGTCCATAGAGGCTATCAAAAATAAATAAAAATATATATATGTTTGGATAAGTCTGATGCCAGTGAACATTTTGAGTGGTGGAAACTAAAAGAATATTCATAAATGACTTAGTTATCACACTTAGAATGAGTTGACATTTTTTGTACAAAATACCGTATGTGGGGTATTTTTTTTTCACGCCTGAAGGGCTAGGTGGCGCTGCATATATAACTGAATTTTGTCATAGAGATACCTTCAGGCTTTGACTATAAACATACATGTCAAGTTTGGGATTTTTTGGAGCATGTACCGGGGAGTTATTAAGCATATCCTTTTTCAGTGCGAAACACAAAATTTGATGCCCCGCCCTCATCATATAGTATTTCGAAAAGTCAAGATTTTTCTGCCTGTAGTTGGCTCAGGTCTTGACATGGTCCAGGTCAAGTCTAAAGTCAGTCGGATGAAATGTGTAGGAGAAGTGGGAAAAAGTATGCCCCCTGAAAATGTGCAAAAATCGTCAAAAATGGGACATTCAAAAATTCATAGCTCACTTCCTGTTCATTTTAGCACATGGGTCCAAGAGACTTTTTTGTAGGTCTTGGACTCCCTCATACACCTAAAAATTTTCGTAGATCTTGCTTAAACGTACAATCGGGGCTGCTTCGTTAAAAATTTCTAGGGGGCGCTATTGAGTCATTTTTGTAAAAATAGGACAATACATGATAAAATATTGCTCATTTTGCCAGGCCAGATGTGTGTGCCAAGTTTCATGAGTTTCTGCGCATGTTTAGACCATCAAAACTAGCGTTGTTTTCTTGGCGAACAGTGCTTAGCCACGCCCACAGCGATTCGCGAAAACTCACAAACTTCGTGTTGTGACATCATGAAGGCCGAAACCCCCATCTGAGCAAATATGAGGTTGGTCCAGTTAACGTGTTTGGAGAAAAATGTACAAGAAAATTCGTAAGAAAAAAAATTGCCACTAGGTGGCGCTATCAGTTAGATGAAATATAAGTTCGTAGATGTCTTTAGGGCTGGACTCTCATCAAATGTGTGAAATTTTGAGAAGATAGGATCATCTCGGTCAAGTTCATGCAGCTTTTATTGTCACGAAAAATCTTCAGACTTTGCGTCACCGTAGCGGCCACGCCCTTTGGCGAAAAGTTACAATATTCGGTGTGGGGCATCATCAACTTCTTAAGGCTTTTCTGACCAATTTTCAACTGGATCCCTTCAACGAGCTCAGCACAGTAGCTAAAAACGTAAAGTATGACATTTATTGTAACCACTAGGTGGCGCTATATGTATAACTGAATTTTTTCATATAGGTGTTTTCAGGCCGTGACTATTACGTTGCCTGAGAAGTTTGAGATTTTTTGGAGCTTGTACATGGGAGTTATTCAGCATTTGCTCTTTCTGGACAAATGAAATTTTAAAGGCAATATTTGATGCCCCACCCCCGTCATATAGTATTTCGAAAACGCAAGATTTTTTGCCTAGTTTTTCTCTTAAGTCTTGAGATGATAAATGCCAAGTTTAAAGTCAATGGGATGAAAAATGTTTGCTTAGGGGCAAAAAGTATGACCACAGTGAATGTGCCAAAATAGGCCAAAATTGGACATTAAAAAATTCATAGCTCACTTCCTGTACATTTTAGGAAATGGCTTCCACTGACTTTTTTGTGCGTCTCGGAGTGCTACACGTGCCTGCCAATTTTCGTAGCTCTAGCTCAAACGGGCCGGGATTGGTTTTTATTTTTCTACGCTAGGTGGCGCTATAGAGTCGCGTTGTTATGACAACTACATAATATCAAATTTTTCGCCGGGCCCGAAGAGACTGCAAAGTTTGGTGAGTTTTCGTAAATGTTTAGGCCCTCAAAAATGCGATCGTTTACGGAGAAGAAGAAGAAGAAGAAGAAGAATAACTAGAGCTGCGAGCAGCTATAAAGGGCCCTCGCAGCCCGGGCCACGTTGGGGTACTTGTGATGAGTGTGTCAAGCTCAATGGGTTTTGGTTATTGTTAAGATCTGCAAAAATCAGCGTCTTATTTTTTATTTTTAGGCAATGAGTTGCCCTGATTGGTAGTTTTCGTAAAAGTATTTTTACACACATCATCGCTCGTACTCATTGCACAATGTTGCTTTTATTGTCCATAGAGGCTATCAAAAATACATAAAACTAAATAACAAAAATATGTATGTTTGGTTAGGTCTGATGCCAGTGAACAATTTGAGTGGTGGAAAGTAAAAGAATATTCATAAATGACTTAGTTATCACACTTAGAATGAGTTGACATTTTTTGTACAAAATACCATAAGTGGGGTATTTTTTTTTCATGCCTCAAGGGCTAGGTGGCGCTGCATATATAACTGAATGTTGTCATAGAGATACCTTCAGGCCTTGACGATAAACATACATGTCAAGTTTGGGATTTTTTGGAGCATGTATCGGGGAGTTATTAAGCATATCCTTTTTCAGTGCGAAACACAAATTTTGATGCCCCGCCCTCATCATATAGTATTTATAAAAGTCAAGATTTTTCCCCCTGTTGTTGGCTCAGGTCTTGGCATGGTCCAGGTCAAGTCATAAGTCAGTCGGATAAAACGTGTAGGAGAAGTGGGCAAAAGTATGCCCCCTGTAAATGTGCTAAATTCGTAAAAAAAGGGAAATTCAAAAATTCGTAGCTCACTTCCTGTTCATTTTAGCATATGGGTCCAAGAGACTTTTTTGTAGGTCTTGGGCTCCCTCATACACCTAAAAATTTTCGTCGTTCTTGCTTAAACGTACAACCGGGGCTGCTTCGTTAAAAAATTCTAGGGGGCGCTATTGAGTCATTTTTGTAAAAATAGCACAATCAACAATAAAATATTGCTCATTTTACCAGGCCAGATGTGTGTGCCAAGTTTCAGGAGTTTCTGTGCATGTTTAGACCCTCAAAACGGGCGTTGTTTTCTTGGCGAACAGCGCTTAGCCACGCCCACAGCGATTTGCAAAAACTCACAAACTTCGTGTTGTGACATCATGAAGGCCGAAACCCTCATCTGAGCAAATATGAGGTAGGTCCAGTTTACGTGTTTGGAGAAAAAATGTAGAAGAAAATTCGTAAGAAAAAAAATTGCCACTAGGTGGCGCTATCAGTTAGATGAAATGTAAGTTAGGAGATGTCTTTAGAGCTGGACTCTCATCAAATGTGTGAAATTTTGAGAAGATAGGATCATTTGGGTCAAGTTAATGCAGCTTTTATTTTCACGAAAAATCTTCAGACTTTGCGGCACCGTAGCGGCCACGCCCTTTGGCGAAAAGTTACAATATTCGGTGTGGGGCATGATCAACATCTTAAGGCTTTTCTGACCAATTTTCATCTGGATCCCTTCAACGAGCTCAGCACAGTAGCTAAAAACGTAAAGTATGACATTTATTGTAACCACTAGGTGGCGCTATATGTATAACTGAATTTTATCATATAGATGTTTTCAGGCCGTCACTATTACGTTGCCTGAGAAGTTTGAGATTTTTTGGAGCTTGAACATGGGAGTTATTAAGCATTTGCTCTTTCTGGACAAATGAAATTTTAAAGGCAATATTTGATGCCCCGCCCCCGTCATATAGTATTTCGAAAAGGCAAGATTTTTTGCCCAGTTGTTGTCTCAGGTCTTGAGATGATAAATGCCAAGTTTGAAGTCAATTGGATGAAAAATGTTTGCAAAGGGGGAAAAAGCATGACCACAGTGAATGTGCCAAAATAGGCCAAAATTGGACATTAAAAAATTCATATCTCACTTCCTGTACATTTTAGCTACATGGTCCCAATAGACATTTTTGTGCGTCTCGGGGTGCTACACGTGCCTGCCAATTTTCGTTGCTCTAGCTCAAACGTGCCTGGCTTGGTTTTCATTTTTCTACGCTAGGGGGCGCTATAGAGTCGCGTTGTTATGACGACTTCATAATATCAAATTTTTCGCCGGACCTGAGGAGTGTGCAAAGTTCGGTGAGTTTTCGTGAATGTTTAGGTACCCAAAATCGCGATCGTTTGCGGAGAATAAAGAATAATAATAATAATAATAATAATAATAATAATAATAATAATAATAATAATAATAATAATAATAATAATTTTTACAAAAACAATAGGGACCTCGCAGCGGTCGCTGCTCGGGCCCTAATAATAATTCTTACAAAAACAAGAGGGACCTCGCAGCGGTCGCTGCTCGGGCCCTAACTAGAGCTGCGAGCAGCTATAAAGGGCCCTCGCAGCCCGGGCCATGTTGGGGTACTTGTACGTTGGGGAACTTGCACATTGGGGTACTGGCACATTGGAAGCAGAATTTCTTTGAAAATGGCATGATAAACATGTGGATTTTTTTTTTTTTTTTGCCAGGTGTGATGAGTGTGTCAATCTCAATGGGTTTTGGTGATTGTTAAGATCTGCAAAAATCAGCGTCTTTTTTTTATTTTTAGGCAATGAGTTGCCCTGATTGGAATTTTTCGTAAAAGTATATATACACACATCATCGCTCGTACTCAATGTTGCTTTTATTGTCCATAGAGGCGATCAAAAAAATAAATAAAACTAAATAAAAAATACGTATGTTTGGATCGGTCTGATGCCAGTGAACATATTGAGTGGTGGAAAGTAAAAGAATATTCATAAATGACTTAGTTATCACACTTACAATGAGTCTACAATTTTTGCAAAAATACCGTAAGTGAGGCATTTTTTTTTTAAGCCTCAAGGACTAGGTGGCGCTGTATTTATAACTGAATTTTGTCATAGAGATACCTTCAGGCCTTGACTATAAATATACATTTCAAGTATGGGATTTTTTGGAGCATGTACCGGGGAGTTATTAAGCATATCCTTTTTCAGTGCGAAACACAAATTTTGATGCCCCGCCCTCATCATATAGTATTTCCAAAAGTCAAGATTTTTCCGTCTGTTGTTGGCTCAGGTCTTGACATGGTCCAGGTCAAGTCTTAACTCAGTCGGATGAAACGTGTAGGAGAAGTGGGCAAAAGTATGCCCCCTGAAAATGTGCAAAAATCGTCAAAAATGGGACATTCAAAAATTCGTAGCTCACTTCCTGTTCATTTTAGCATATGGGTCCAAGAGACTTTTTTGTAGGTCTTTGGCTCCCTCATACACCTAAAATTTTCGTAGATCTTGCTTAAACGTACAATCGGGGCTGCTTCGTTAAAAATTTCTAGGGGGCGCTATTGAGTCATTTTTGTAAAAATAGGACAATACATGATAAAATATTGCTCATTTTGCCAGGCCAGATGTGTGTGCCAAGTTTCATGAGTTTCTGCGCATGTTTAGACCATCAAAACTAGCGTTGTTTTCTTGGCGAACAGTGCTTAGCCACGCCCACAGCGATTCGCGAAAACTCACAAACTTCGTGTTGTGACATCATGAAGGCCGAAACCCCCATCTGAGCAAATATGAGGTTGGTCCAGTTAACGTGTTTGGAGAAAAATGTACAAGAAAATTCGTAAGAAAAAAAATTGCCACTAGGTGGCGCTATCAGTTAGATGAAATATAAGTTCGTAGATGTCTTTAGGGCTGGACTCTCATCAAATGTGTGAAATTTTGAGAAGATAGGATCATCTCGGTCAAGTTCATGCAGCTTTTATTGTCACGAAAAATCTTCAGACTTTGCGTCACCGTAGCGGCCACGCCCTTTGGCGAAAAGTTACAATATTCGGTGTGGGGCATCATCAACATCTTAAGGCTTTTCTGGCCAATTTTCAACTGGATCTCTTCAACGAGCTCAGCACAATAGCTAAAAACGTAAAGTATGACATTTATTGTAACCACTAGGTGGCGCTATATGTATAACTGAATTTTTTCATATAGGTGTTTTCAGGCCGTGACTATTACGTTGCCTGAGAAGTTTGAGATTTTTTGGAGCTTGTACATGGGAGTTATTCAGCATTTGCTCTTTCTGGACAAATGAAATTTTAAAGGCAATATTTGATGCCCCACCCCCGTCATATAGTATTTCGAAAACGCAAGATTTTTTGCCTAGTTTTTCTCTTAAGTCTTGAGATGATAAATGCCAAGTTTAAAGTCAATGGGATGAAAAATGTTTGCTTAGGGGCAAAAAGTATGACCACAGTGAATGTGCCAAAATAGGCCAAAATTGGACATTAAAAAATTCATAGCTCACTTCCTGTACATTTTAGGAAATGGCTTCCACTGACTTTTTTGTGCGTCTCGGAGTGCTACACGTGCCTGCCAATTTTCGTAGCTCTAGCTCAAACGGGCCGGGATTGGTTTTTATTTTTCTACGCTAGGTGGCGCTATAGAGTCGCGTTGTTATGACAACTACATAATATCAAATTTTTCGCCGGGCCCGAAGAGACTGCAAAGTTTGGTGAGTTTTCGTAAATGTTTAGGCCCTCAAAAATGCGATCGTTTACGGAGAAGAAGAAGAAGAAGAAGAAGAATAACTAGAGCTGCGAGCAGCTATAAAGGGCCCTCGCAGCCCGGGCCACGTTGGGGTACTTGCACGTTGGGGAACTTGCACATTGGGGTACTGGCACATTGAAGCAGAATTTCTTTGAAAATGGCATGATAAACATGTGGATTTTTTATTTTTTTTTGCCAGGTGTGATGAGTGTGTCAAGCTCAATGGGTTTTGGTTATTGTTAAAGGAAGGCTCCTTTAATTTTACATGTATGGCTTGATTGGCAGTAAATAGTTAGTATAGCTACGAAACATGCATAAGAGCTGAAGAATACACTCCTATATTGATTTATTTAACTTTTTTCAACATAGAAGTACTTCCGTGTTGCAACGCCCCCAAATGGTGACGTCACTAGTGTGTATACTCGCTTGGGGAACAGTAGTTCACGCAGACATAACAACGAGGAAGACACAAACGTCAGTTATGCCTTACTGTATTGCAAAATTTTGCAAGGCGTCGGCAAGGAAAAACCCGCGAGACCCCCCCCCCCCCCCCCCCAAAAAAAAAAAAAAAAAAAAAAAAAAAAAAAAAAAAAAAAGCTACTTGAGTAGACAATGGTTTGTTTGCTAAGTGCTGTCAACCTCCCGAAGGACAAGCAGGCGTGTGCGCAGCGAACATTTCAGGCATGAGGACTTCGAATATATGTTACAATTTGAGATGGGGTACGCCACACGCCTAATACTAAAGCCCAACGCAGTACCGAGTATCTTTAAAGAACCAGACGTGGGAAATAATCAAGCCGATGGAGGAGCCGCAACTGCTAGCAACACGGAGCCTTCACTCTCACAACAGCCGACACAAATCGAGGTCTTACTACGGCCACTGAAAGATCTCGGAGAAGCGAAGCAAATTTAAAGCGAAAGGTAGGCATGTTTCGGGGGTGGGGGGGCATTGGTTATTATACTGCACGGACTGTTTTATTTCATAATTCATTTGAAGGTGGCCAACGCAGGGGCACGTCGGCACGTTACCGTAATGCACAGTATTAACAATCGTTGGGGCGGCTGGCTTGACTTCGTCTTTTCGAGTGGCGGCTGGCCTGACCGCATCGGGACGCTACGTAAAAAAGAAAAAAAAAACAGCTAGGGGAGGTTGGGTGCTGTAACGACGATACATTTAATTTTACTATTTTTTCTTTTTCCTGAAATATTTCGTCAGTTCCACACGTTTTGCATTGCTCGTACTGTGTGTCACTTTACCTGTTGGATATTTGCTCCTCCAAGACTTTTCTTCTTCACATCTTTCATCGCAACCAAAGCTATCCTGAGAATGTCTATTTAGTATTGCCATGTTGAATGTCTGATGTTCCAGGATGCAGTTGAGATTGTTCGCAAGGAACCGATCCTCGAGTTCTTTCATTTCCAGACAGCACACATTCATTAGCGGATTGTCCATTCCTGCAGCTCCCGCACGAGCACCACTCACCCCCCGCCTGATTCACTCGTTCGTCAAAGTTTATTTTGTGCCCGAAAAGACCATCTGGCGCCACAACTTTCACATCCAAGGCAGACTTTCCTTCGGTAGTGTTATTTTGTCGTGTTGGCTCGAAGCGATAAGGTTTAATCCTTCCGGGTTTGACGCGAGATGCACGGCTGCGTTGCATAGTGCTTCCATAGTGTAGCGTTTACACACTAGTGACGTAAACATCCGGGTTATTTAGTCACGTGTAACAAACATGCCGGCGTTCGATTCATTTTAACAATGGTTTAAAAGTTATTAAATGTACATAAAAAAATAATCACGTCACCAAATTAATTATTGAAAAAGTAGCAACTTTTTGCTGCTAAAAATGGATCAATAAGTAAAGTGTCCCTTTAAGATCTGCAAAAATCAGCGTCTTATTTTTTATTTTTAGGCAATGAGTTGCCCTGATTGGTAGTTTTCGTAAAAGTATTTTTACACACATCATCGCTCGTACTCATTGCACAATGTTGCTTTTATTGTCCATAGAGGCTATCAAAAATACATAAAACTAAATAACAAAAATATGTATGTTTGGTTAGGTCTGATGCCAGTGAACAATTTGAGTGGTGGAAAGTAAAAGAATATTCATAAATGACTTAGTTATCACACTTAGAATGAGTTGACATTTTTTGTACAAAATACCATAAGTGGGGTATTTTTTTTTCATGCCTCAAGGGCTAGGTGGCGCTGCATATATAACTGAATGTTGTCATAGAGATACCTTCAGGCCTTGACGATAAACATACATGTCAAGTTTGGGATTTTTTGGAGCATGTATCGGGGAGTTATTAAGCATATCCTTTTTCAGTGCGAAACACAAATTTTGATGCCCCGCCCTCATCATATAGTATTTATAAAAGTCAAGATTTTTCCCCCTGTTGTTGGCTCAGGTCTTGGCATGGTCCAGGTCAAGTCATAAGTCAGTCGGATAAAACGTGTAGGAGAAGTGGGCAAAAGTATGCCCCCTGTAAATGTGCTAAATTCGTAAAAAAAGGGAAATTCAAAAATTCGTAGCTCACTTCCTGTTCATTTTAGCATATGGGTCCAAGAGACTTTTTTGTAGGTCTTGGGCTCCCTCATACACCTAAAAATTTTCGTCGTTCTTGCTTAAACGTACAACCGGGGCTGCTTCGTTAAAAAATTCTAGGGGGCGCTATTGAGTCATTTTTGTAAAAATAGCACAATCAACAATAAAATATTGCTCATTTTACCAAGCCAGATGTGTGTGCCAAGTTTCAGGAGTTTCTGTGCATGTTTAGACCCTCAAAACGGGCGTTGTTTTCTTGGCGAACAGCGCTTAGCCACGCCCACAGCGATTTGCAAAAACTCACAAACTTCGTGTTGTGACATCATGAAGGCCGAAACCCTCATCTGAGCAAATATGAGGTAGGTCCAGTTTACGTGTTTGGAGAAAAAATGTAGAAGAAAATTCGTAAGAAAAAAAATTGCCACTAGGTGGCGCTATCAGTTAGATGAAATGTAAGTTAGGAGATGTCTTTAGAGCTGGACTCTCATCAAATGTGTGAAATTTTGAGAAGATAGGATCATTTGGGTCAAGTTAATGCAGCTTTTATTTTCACGAAAAATCTTCAGACTTTGCGGCACCGTAGCGGCCACGCCCTTTGGCGAAAAGTTACAATATTCGGTGTGGGGCATGATCAACATCTTAAGGCTTTTCTGACCAATTTTCATCTGGATCCCTTCAACGAGCTCAGCACAGTAGCTAAAAACGTAAAGTATGACATTTATTGTAACCACTAGGTGGCGCTATATGTATAACTGAATTTTATCATATAGATGTTTTCAGGCCGTCACTATTACGTTGCCTGAGAAGTTTGAGATTTTTTGGAGCTTGAACATGGGAGTTATTAAGCATTTGCTCTTTCTGGACAAATGAAATTTTAAAGGCAATATTTGATGCCCCGCCCCCGTCATATAGTATTTCGAAAAGGCAAGATTTTTTGCCCAGTTGTTGTCTCAGGTCTTGAGATGATAAATGCCAAGTTTGAAGTCAATTGGATGAAAAATGTTTGCAAAGGGGGAAAAAGCATGACCACAGTGAATGTGCCAAAATAGGCCAAAATTGGACATTAAAAAATTCATATCTCACTTCCTGTACATTTTAGCTACATGGTCCCAATAGACATTTTTGTGCGTCTCGGGGTGCTACACGTGCCTGCCAATTTTCGTTGCTCTAGCTCAAACGTGCCTGGCTTGGTTTTCATTTTTCTACGCTAGGGGGCGCTATAGAGTCGCGTTGTTATGACGACTTCATAATATCAAATTTTTCGCCGGACCTGAGGAGTGTGCAAAGTTCGGTGAGTTTTCGTGAATGTTTAGGTACCCAAAATCGCGATCGTTTGCGGAGAATAAAGAATAATAATAATAATAATAATAATAACTAGAGCTGCGAGCAGCTATAAAGGGCCCTCGCAACCCGGGCCACGTTGGGGTATATGCAAGTCGGGGGACTTGCACGTTGGGGTACTGTTAAATAGACAAGGACCATGGAAAATAGAAATGCATTTGCCGTGCCTTGTGTGTAAAAAGGTGCAGTAAAAGGCCAAAAATGATGCACAATTCCCAAAATAAATTCAAAAGTGTGGACTTTCTGATGTGTGTGCAAAGTTTCATGAAAAGTCGCTCGTTTGATATTCAAAACCAGCATCTGTTTATTTGAAAACATTGCATGGCACAGAGATGGTGTGTGATCAAATAAAAAGCTTTTTGATGACTCTTAATGTGGTGTCGCTGTGCAACACATATGTATTCATGACATAGTGAAGCATTGTGACAGTTTTGTAGGGTCCAGCAAACAGTAAATGTGTGACAGTTATTCAAGAAAAAATGTAGCTTTGAAGCAGGCTAACCAATGACATCATCTAAAGGGGAAAAAAGCACATGAGCAAGCATAGGTATAAGTAGAGGAGAAAAAGAGATGAAAGAAGTGCGAGAGATGGAACAGGAGAGGAATGCAGCTGTTTATGTATAGCTGTTGTAACAGGACAGATTAAATAACACTTTAACCTGGGGTTAACAGCGCCCTAGGACAGATAAACTCTTTAGTGTAAAAGTTTTCTGGGACAGATGAATCCCTTGGGGTCAAAGAGTTTGGGTTAGCACATAGTCTGTCTTAGGATAATGTAACCTCCATGGATGAATTAGTCCTAGGACGCTTTGATCTGCGGGCTAAAACTTCAGGGGGGTTAACCTGTCCTGTTATATTGTGATCATCGTCTTCGTGCATGTCCTCAGTGGCTTCTTCTGTCTGTGTGGCAGCATTTGATACATCTGTAGAACAAAAAAGAATGAAGAATCATGTTAGATCTGTGAAGTTTGGTTGTCTTAGGTGTAGTTTACAGAACAGTCGTGTGCATATTTTTAGCATGGTAGTGTCTTAATACAAATGCATATTATGTAATGCACTGTATATGGATATTACAGACGTAATATTTGACGGTGATCTTATATTCATAGTTTTTGCCCGTTAATAAATAATATAGCTAGTAAGTAATAAGACACGCAAAAATGGTATAGTTGAATCCTCTGGGTCAAAAAGCAATGTTTTAGGATTGTGTGATGAAATGATGAATAAAAGTAAGGATACGACAGGTACATAAATGGTTATATATACACACGGACATATATATTTATACAGTATAACAGTGCCGCATGTATTGGTTTTAAGGAAAGAGTTGAAAAGCAGTGTTCAGAAAAAAGCATAAGACGCACAAAGTACCATTTCACTACATGTAATAAGTTGTCAAGTAGACATGTGAATTAAGTGGTTAAGATAGTGGCTACTGTGCAAGTAAGCTTCAATTGTCTCTAAAAGGTTAGCATATGTGTTCTACATGATATCAATGGCTAGACGTGCTCGTGGAGAAACATTACAAACAGAAAAACACACTAAAGGTGCCTTTAACAAACCTGTTAATAAATGAGAACTTAATACATATATGTATGGCATACTGTATATGATTGAGAAAGTTGTCCTGTTTAGTTTATGTATTGTATACTTACGGAAAAAAGTTGGCAATCTTTGCGTATGGAGATGATTAGAGGGTCTTTATCAAAAGAGAATTTGCTTGTTGATTTGTTCATGTTCTGTAGAAAAGCAAAGGAGTAGAAATAAATACAGTATCATACTTCATAAACATACAAGAAATTTGTAGCTGTATTAACCATTGTTGGTATTTGAAGTGATAATTTAGGAATAGAAGTGTAGTGATTGCAGAATTTATAGAGTGCTTACCTTGTATGACTTTGTAGATGGAAATGTCTTTTGTTGAAAGAGCTCTTTGTTGTCTACTATATATGCAAGGACAAGCATAAGTAGGTGTGGTTATGAAGTACTTGACCATTGAAATAAAGCAGTGGTATCAAATGTATGGACCGTGGTTTGGCTCAGGCCTGCAAAGGGGTTTAATGTGGCACAAGAGATAATCTTGTAAGGTACAAAAAATAATAATAATATAATAGGTATGCCTCTGAGTTTTCACAAATCTAGGTCAAGTCAAGTCATCTTTAGTTATTTTGCGCTTGAATCATCCAATCGGAAATGCTCCATAAAAAATGTATAGAGGGTGCGATTTATTGCAAATTGCACAAGAAATCTCTAAAAATTCATGTTAATGACAAGTCTGATGTGTGTGCAAAGTTTCACGAGTTTTCACACATGTATAGATAAAAAAAAACAAAGCAGCACTTTACTTGGCAACCAATGCATCGCTATAGCAGCAGCGTGCGACAAAATAAAAAACTTTCGATAAATTTGCATCTTAAACATCTTAAGAAGAAACACACCAAGTTTGAACACGGTCGGATGAATTTTGTAGGAGGAGTTAAAATATGACCCCTAAAAAAGGCCACAAAAAAAGTCTACAAATCCCATCATAAATCAAAATGGCGGACTTCCTGTTTGGTTTAGCACATGGTTCCAAGAGACTTTTTTGTACATCGTGGGCTCTTATGTATGCCTCTAAATTATCATAGCGCTAGGTGAAACGTACAACCGGGAATGCTTCGTTAAAGAGGAGTTTTTTAGCTCAAAATGTGATGCCCCCCTACGGGACTTCCTGTTGGGTTTAGCACATGGCACCAAGAGACTTTTTTGTACATCGTGGGCTGTTACATTTGTCTCCAAATTTTCGTAGCTCTAGCTGCTTCGTACAACTGGGAATGCTTCATTAAGAAGTAATTTTTTCCTTTGCAAACTGTGCATGCCACGGCAACAGCGTGCGACAAAATAAAAAGCTTTCAATAACTTTTCATCTTCAACATCTTAAGATGAATCACACCAAGTTTGGAGATGATCGGATAAACTCTGTAGGAGGAGTTCGTTAAAATAAGACCCCTATGAAATGGCCCAAAAAATGGCAACACGTTCCAAAGTAAATCAAAATGGCGGACTTCCTGTTCGGTTTAGCATATGGTTCAAAAAGAGTTTTTTGTACCTTGAGGGCTGTTACATATGTCTTCAAATATTGGTAACTCTAGGTGAAATGTACAGCCGGGAATGCTTCATTAAGTTAGAATTTTGAAACACAAAATTTGATGCCTCGCCTCTGGCGGACTTCCTGTTAGGTTTAGCATATGGCACCAACAGGCTTTTTTGTAGATCATAGTCTGTTACATATGTGTACCAATTTTCGTAGCTCTAGATTAAACGTACCACCGGCAATGCTTCGTTAAGTAAGAATTTTGAAACTGTAAATTTGATGCCCCGCCACCGTCATATAGTATGTCAAAAACTTTAGATTTTTTACCATGATGTTGTCCCAGGTGTTGAGATGGTACAGCCCAAGTTTGAAGTCAATCGGGTTAACCGTGTAGGAGAAGCGGGCAAAAGTATGACCCCTGTAAATGTGCAAAAATGGGCCAAAATTTGACATTCAAATACTCATACCTCACTTCCTGTCTATTTTAGGGTACACATATCAAAGAGGTTTTTGTTCATCTGGATGTGCTACAGGTGCCACACAATTTTCGTAGCCATAGGACAATCGTAGCGGGACAGGGATCCGTTAAACCTATGTAGGTGGCGCTACAGAGCCATTTTTCTGTTATCATGTATGGCGACTTTAAAATATCAAATTTTTCGCCAGACCTGATCTGCGTGTAAAGTTTGGTGAGTTTTCGTTCATGTTTAGTGCCTCAAAAATGTGGTTGTTTGCGGAAAAGAATAATAACAAAGAAGAAGAAGAATAATAATAACTAGAGCTGCGAGCAGCTATAAAGGGCCCTCGCAACCCGGGCCACGTTGGGGTACTTGCACGTCGGGGTACTGGCACGTTGGGGTACTGTCAAATCGGACAAGGACCATCTAAAATGTTTTTGACAAGCTTTGTGAGTGCAAAAGGCCAAAGATGGTGTGCAATTCCCAAAATAAATTCAAAATGGCGGACTTCCTTTTAGGTTTAGCATACGGCTACAGAATACTTTTTGTAGGTCTTAAGCTAATAGGTATGCCTCCCAGTTTTCACAAATCTAGGTCAAGTCATCTTTAGTTGTGTATCGCTTGAATCATACAATTGGAAATGCTCCATAAAAATGCATAAAGGGCGCTATTGAGCACAACGTTGGGTTACTTGCACGTCAGGGTACTGGCACGTTGGGGTACTGTTACATGGAACAAGGACCATTTAAAATGTTATTTTTTTCCATGCCTTGTCTGTGCAAAGTTTAATGAAAGAGGCCAAAAATGATGTATAATTCCCAAAATAAAATCAAAATAGCGGACTTCCTCTTTGGTTTGGCAAATGGCTACATAATACTTTTTTGTAGGTATTAGGCTGATAGGGGTCTGTCCTAATTTTCACAAATCTAGCAGAATCATACAATCGGAAATACTTCATAAAAATGTCTAGAGGGCGCTATTTATTGCAAATTGCACAATAAATCTCTAAAAATTCATGTTCATGACAAGTCTGATGTGTTTGCAAAGTTTCATGAGTTTTCACACATGTATAGATAAAAAAACAAAGCAGCACTTTACTTGGCAAACAATGCATCGCTATAGCAGCAGCGTGCGACAAAATAAAAAACTTTCGATAACTTTGCATCTTAAACATCTTAAGATGAAACACACCAAGTTTGAAGACGGTCGGATGAACTTTGTACGAGGAGTTCGTTAAAATATGACCCCTGAAAAAGGCCACAAAAAATGGCAACAAATCCCATCGTAAATCAAAATGGCAGACTTCCTGTTTTGTTTAGCACATGGTTCCAAGAGACTTTTTTGTACATCGTGGGCTCTTATGTATGCCTGCAAATTATCATCGCGCTAGGTGAAACGTACAACCGGGAATGCTTCGTTAAAGAGGAGTTTTCTAGCTCAAAATGTGATGCCCGGCCCCTGGGGGACTTCCTGTTGGGTTTAGCACATGGCACCAAGAGACTTTTTTGTACATTGTGGGCTGTTACATATGTCTACAAATTTTTGTAGCTCTAGCTACTTCGTACAACTGGGAATGCTTCATTAAGAAGGATTTTTTTCCTTTGCAAAAAGTGCATGCCACGACAACAGCGTGCGACGAAATAAAGAGCTTTCAATAACTTTTCATCCTCAACATCTTAAGATGAGTCACACCAAGTTTGAAGATGATCGGATAAACTCTGTAGGAGGAGTTCGTTAAAATATGACCCCTATGAAATGGCCCAAAAAATGGCAACACATTCCAAAGTAAATCAAAATGGCGGACGTCCTGTTAGGTTTAGCACATGGTTCAAAAAGAGTTTTTTGTACCTCGAGGGCTGTTATATACCTCTACAAATTTTGGTAACTCTAAGTGAAACGTACAGCCGGGTATGCTTTGTTAAAGAGGAGTTTTTTAGCTCAAAATGTGATGCCCGGCCCCTGGGGGACTTCCTGTTGGGTTTAGCACAGGGCACCAAGAGACTTTTTTGTACATCTTGGGCTGTTACATATGTCTACAAATTTTCGTAGCTCTAGCTGCTTCGTACAAATGGGAATGCTTCTTTAAGGATATTTTTTTTCCTTTAAAAACAGTGCATGCCATGTCAACAGCGTGCGACGAAATACAAAGCTTTCAATAACTTTTCATCTTCAACATCTTAAGATGAATCACACCAAGTTTGAAGATGATCGGATAAACACTGTAGGAGGAGTTCGTTAAAATAAGACCCCAATGAAATGGCCAAAAAAATGGCAACACGTTCCAAAATAAATCAAAATGGTGGACTTCCTGTTAGGTTTAGCATATGGTTCAAAAAGAGTTTTTTGTAGGTCATAGCCTGTTACATATGTGTACCAATTTTCGTAGCTCTAGATTAAACGTACAACCGGCAATGCTTCGTGAAGTAAGAATTTTTAAACTCTAAATTTGATGCGCCGCCGCCGTCATATAGTATATCAAAAACTTTTCATTTTTCACAATGATGTTGTCCCAGGTGTTGAGATGGTACATCCCAAGTTTGAAGTCAATCGGGTTAACCGTGTAGGAGAAGCGGGCAAAAGTATGACCCCTGTAAATGTGCAAAAATTGGCAAAAATTGGACATTTAAATACTCATACCTCACTTTCTGTCTATTTTAGGGTACACACTTCAAAGAGGTTTTTGTTCATTGGGATGTGCTACAGGTGCCACACAATTTTCATAGCCGTCGGACAATCGTAGCGGGACAGGGATCCGTTTAACCTATGTAGGGGGCGCTAAGGAGCCATTTTTCTGTTATCATGTATGGCGACTTTAAAATATAAAATTTTTCGCCAGGCCTGATGTGCGTGTAAAGTTTGGTGAGTTTTCTGTCACGTTTAGTGTCTCAAAAATGCGATTGTTTGCGGAGAAGAATAATAAGAATAAGAATAATAATAACTAGAGCTGCGAGCAGCTATAAAGGGCCCTCGCAACCCGGGCCACGTTGGGGTACTTGCACGTCGGGGTACTGGCACGTTGGGGTACTGTCAAATCGGACAAGGACCATCTAAAATGTTTTTGACAAGCTTTGTGAGTGCAAAAGGCCAAAGATGGTGTGCAATTCCCAAAATAAATTCAAAATGGTGGACTTCCTTTTAGGTTTAGCATACGGCTACAGAATACCTTTTGTAGGTCTTAAGCTAATAGGTATGCCTCCCAGTTTTCATAAATCTTGGTCAAGTCATCTTTAGTTGTGTATCGCTTGAATCATACAATTGGAAATGCTCCATAAAAATGCATAGAGGGCGCTATTGAGCACAACGTTGGGTTACTTGCACGTCAGGGTACTGGCACGTTGGGGTACTGTTACATGGAACAAGGACCATTTAAAATGTTATTTTTTTCCATGGCTTGTCTGTGCAAAGTTTAATGAGAAAGGCCAAAAATGATGTATAATTCCCAAAATAAAATCAAAATAGCGGACTTCCTCTTTGGTTTGGCAAATGGCTACATAATACTTTTTTGTAGGTCTAGCATAATCATACAATCGGAAATGCTTCATAAAAATGTCTAGAGGGCGCTATTTATTGCAAATTGCACAATAAATCTCTAAAAATTCATGTTCATGACAAGTCTGATGTGTTTGCAAAGTTTCATGAGTTTTCATGTGTATAAAAAAAAAAAAAAAAGCAGCACTTGACAACTGTTACATGGAACAAGGACCATTTAAAATGTTAGTTTTTTCCATGCCTTGTCTGTGCAAAGTTTAATGAAAAAGGCCAAAAATGATGTATAATTCCCAAAATAAAATCAAAATAGCGGACTTCCTCTTTGGTTTGGCAAATGGCTACATAATACTTTTTTGTAGGTCTAGCATAATCATACAATCGGAAAGGCTTCATAAAAATGTCTAGAGGGCGCTATTTATTGCAAATTGCACAATAAATCTCTGAAAATTCATGTTCATGACGAGTCTGATGTGTTTGCAAAGTTTCATGAGTTTTCATGTGTATAAAAAAAAAAAGCAGCACTTGACAAACAATGCATTGCTATGGCAACAGCGTGTTACAAAATAAAAAACTTTCGATTACTTTGCATCTTAAACATCTTAAGATGAAACACACCAAGTTTGAAGACAGTCGGATAAATTTTGTAGGAGGGGTTCGTTAAAATATGACCCCTGAAAAAGGCCACAAAAAATGGCAACAAATCCCATCATAAATCAAAATGGCAGACTTCCTGTTTGGTTTAGCACATGGTTCCAAGAGACTTTTTTGTACATCGTGGGCTCTTATGTATGCCTGCAAATTATCATAGCGCTAGGTGAAACGTACAACCGGGAATGCTTCGTTAAAGAGGAATTTTTTAGCTCAAAATGTGATGCCCGGCCCCTGGGGGACTTCCTGTTGCGTTTAGCACATGGCACCAAGAGACATTTTTGTACATCCTGGGCTGTTACATATGTCTACAATTTTTCGTCGCTCTAGCTGCTTCGTACAACTGGGAATGCTTCATTAAGAAGGATTTATTTCCTTTGCAAAAAGTGCATGCCACGATAACAGCGTGTGACGAAATAAAAAACTTTCAATAACTTTTCATTTTCAACATCTTAAGATGAATCACACCAAGTTTGAAGATGATCGGATAAACTCTGTAGGAGCAGTTTGTTAAAATATGACTCCTATGAAATGGCCAAAAAAAAATGGCAACACATTCCAAAGTAAATCAAAATGGCGGACGTCCTGTTAGGTTTAGCATATGGTTCAAAAAGAGTTTTTTGTACCTCGAGGGCTGTTATATACCTCTACAAATTTTGGTAACTCTAGGTGAAACGTACAGCCGGGTATGCTTTGTTAAAGAGGAGTTTTTTTTAGCTCAAAATGTGATGCCCGGCCCCTGGGGGACTTCCTGTTGGGTTTAGCACAGGGCACCAAGAGACTTTTTTGTACATCTTGGGCTGTTACATATGTCTACAAATTTTCGTAGCTCTAGCTGCTTCGTACAACTGGCAATGCTTCTTTAAGGATACTTTTTTTCCTTTGCAAACAGTGCATGCCATGACAACAGCGTGCGACGAAATACAAAGCTTTCAATAACTTTTCATCTTCAACATCTTAAGATGAATCACACCAAGTTTGAAGATGATCGGATAAACACTGTAGGAGGAGTTCGTTAAAATAAGACCCCAATGAAATGGCCAAAAAAATGGCAACACGTTCCAAAATAAATCAAAATGGTGGACTTCCTGTTAGGTTTAGCATATGGTTCAAAAAGAGTTTTTTGTAGGTCATAGTCTGTTACATATGTGTACCAATTTTCGTAGCTCTAGATTAAACGTACAACCGGCAATGCCTCGTGAAGTAAGAATTTTTAAACTCTAAATTTGATGCGCCGCCGCTGTCATATAGTATATCAAAAACTTTTCATTTTTCACAATGATGTTGTCCCAGGTGTTGAGATGGTACATCCCAAGTTTGAAGTCAATCGGGTTAACCGTGTAGGAGAAGCGGGCAAAAGTATGACCCCTGTAAATATGCAAAACTGGGCCAAAATTGGACATTTAAATACTCATACCTCACTTTCTGTCTATTTTAGGGTACACACTTCAAAGAGGTTTTTGTTCATTGCGATGTGCTACAGGTGCCACACAATTTTCATAGCCGTCTGACAATCGTAGCAGGACAGGGATCCGTTTAACCTATGTAGGGGGCGCTAAGGAGCCATTTTTCTGTTATCATGTATGGCGACTTTAAAATATCAAATTTTTCGCCAGGCCTGATGTGCGTGTAAAGTTTGGTGAGTTTTCGGTCACGTTTAGTGTCTCAAAAATGCGATTGTTTGCGGAGAAGAATAATAATAAGAATAATAATAATAAGAAGAATTCCTACAAAAACAATAGGGCCTCGCAGCGGCACCGCCGCCGCCGCTGCTCGGGCCCTAATAAGAATTCCTTCAGGAACAATAGGGACCTCGCAGCGGTCGCTGCTCGGGCCCTAATAATAATAATAATAATAATAATAATAATAATAATAATAATAATAATTTTTACAAAAACAATAGGGACCTCGCAGCGGTCGCTGCTCGGGCCCTAATAATAATTCTTACAAAAACAAGAGGGACCTCGCAGCGGTCGCTGCTCGGGCCCTAACTAGAGCTGCGAGCAGCTATAAAGGGCCCTCGCAGCCCGGGCCATGTTGGGGTACTTGTACGTTGGGGAACTTGCACATTGGGGTACTGGCACATTGGAAGCAGAATTTCTTTGAAAATGGCATGATAAACATGTGGATTTTTTTTTTTTTTTTGCCAGGTGTGATGAGTGTGTCAAGCTCAATGGGTTTTGGTGATTGTTAAGATCTGCAAAAATCAGCGTCTTTTTTTTATTTTTAGGCAATGAGTTGCCCTGATTGGAATTTTTCGTAAAAGTATATATACACACATCATCGCTCGTACTCAATGTTGCTTTTATTGTCCATAGAGGCGATCAAAAAAATAAATAAAACTAAATAAAAAATACGTATGTTTGGATCGGTCTGATGCCAGTGAACATATTGAGTGGTGGAAAGTAAAAGAATATTCATAAATGACTTAGTTATCACACTTACAATGAGTCTACAATTTTTGCAAAAATACCGTAAGTGAGGCATTTTTTTTTTAAGCCTCAAGGACTAGGTGGCGCTGTATTTATAACTGAATTTTGTCATAGAGATACCTTCAGGCCTTGACTATAAATATACATTTCAAGTATGGGATTTTTTGGAGCATGTACCGGGGAGTTATTAAGCATATCCTTTTTCAGTGCGAAACACAAATTTTGATGCCCCGCCCTCATCATATAGTATTTCCAAAAGTCAAGATTTTTCCGTCTGTTGTTGGCTCAGGTCTTGACATGGTCCAGGTCAAGTCTTAACTCAGTCGGATGAAACGTGTAGGAGAAGTGGGCAAAAGTATGCCCCCTGAAAATGTGCAAAAATCGTCAAAAATGGGACATTCAAAAATTCGTAGCTCACTTCCTGTTCATTTTAGCATATGGGTCCAAGAGACTTTTTTGTAGGTCTTTGGCTCCCTCATACACCTAAAATTTTCGTAGATCTTGCTTAAACGTACAATCGGGGCTGCTTCGTTAAAAATTTCTAGGGGGCGCTATTGAGTCATTTTTGTAAAAATAGGACAATACATGATAAAATATTGCTCATTTTGCCAGGCCAGATGTGTGTGCCAAGTTTCATGAGTTTCTGCGCATGTTTAGACCATCAAAACTAGCGTTGTTTTCTTGGCGAACAGTGCTTAGCCACGCCCACAGCGATTCGCGAAAACTCACAAACTTCGTGTTGTGACATCATGAAGGCCGAAACCCCCATCTGAGCAAATATGAGGTTGGTCCAGTTAACGTGTTTGGAGAAAAATGTACAAGAAAATTCGTAAGAAAAAAAATTGCCACTAGGTGGCGCTATCAGTTAGATGAAATATAAGTTCGTAGATGTCTTTAGGGCTGGACTCTCATCAAATGTGTGAAATTTTGAGAAGATAGGATCATCTCGGTCAAGTTCATGCAGCTTTTATTGTCACGAAAAATCTTCAGACTTTGCGTCACCGTAGCGGCCACGCCCTTTGGCGAAAAGTTACAATATTCGGTGTGGGGCATCATCAACATCTTAAGGCTTTTCTGGCCAATTTTCAACTGGATCTCTTCAACGAGCTCAGCACAATAGCTAAAAACGTAAAGTATGACATTTATTGTAACCACTCGGTGGCGCTATATGTATAACTGAATTTTTTCATATAGGTGTTTTCAGGACGTGACTATTACGTTGCCTGAGAAGTTTGAGATTTTTTGGAGCTTGTACATGGGAGTTATTCAGCATTTGCTCTTTCTGGACAAATGAAATTTTAAAGGCAATATTTGATGCCCCGCCCCCGTCATATAGTATTTCGAAAAGGCAAGATTTTTTGCCTAGTTGTTCTCTTAGGTCTTGAGATGATAAATGCCAAGTTTAAAGTCAATGGGATGAAAAATGTTTGCATAGGGGGAAAAAGTATGACCACAGTGAATGTGCCAAAATAGGCCAAAATTGGACATTAAAAAATTCATAGCTCACTTCCTGTACATTTTAGGAAATGGCTTCCACTGACTTTTTTGTGCATCTCGGAGTGCTACACGTGCCTGCCAATTTTCGTAGCTCTAGCTCAAACGGGCCGGGATTGGTTTTTATTTTTCTACGCTAGGTGGCGCTATAGAGTCGCGTTGTTATGACAACTACATAATATCAAATTTTTCGCCGGGCCCGAAGAGACTGCAAAGTTTGGTGAGTTTTCGTAAATGTTTAGGCCCTCAAAAATGCGATCGTTTGCGGAGAATAAAGAAGAAGAAGAAGAAGAAGAAGCGGAATAATAATAATAATTCTTACAAAAACAAGAGGGACCTCGCAGCGGTCGCTGCTCGGGCCCTAATAATAATAATAATAATAATAATAATATTAATAATAATAATAATAATTTTTACAAAAACAATAGGGACCTCGCAGCGGTCGCTGCTCGGGCCCTAATAATAATAATAATAATAATAATAATAATTTTTACAAAAACAATAGGGACCTCGCAGCGGTCGCTGCTCGGGCCCTAATAATAATAATAATAATAATAATAATAATAATAATAATAATATAAAAATATATTCTTAAAAAAATAAAGATAAATAATAATAATAAAAATAATAATCTCGCTTAGGTCACTATTTATTGGTGTATTGTTATGTTCCTTCACACTCACTTCCCCCCTCGTTTCTTCACAATTATACTTATCTACTTTTTATCTCTCTCTTTATATAAATTATATAAATTGCCTAATTACTCTTTTGCTATCCTACAATATATTAATATTAATAAGCAGCTCATATAGATGTATACATAAGACTGAGTCGATATTGCTTGTATGCAGAAATTAGTTCTGGTCTCCTGGAATGTGTGTGGCGCTCGCTCCCAGGCAAAAAGAATAAAAATTTTAGACCATCTCTCAAAATTTAAGGCAGATATTTGTCTCCTACAAGAAACCCACCTACAAAAATCAGAAGAAAAATTATTTATAGATAGAAATTTTAGTCAAGTTTACTCTGCATCCTATAATAGTAGACAAAGAGGTGTCTCTATACTTATACATAAGAATTTATTCTTTACTCTAAATAATATAGTAATAGATTTAGAGGGCCGATATATTATTATTCAGGTAACTATATTTAAGTATATACAATTGGTAATTTATATGCCCCAAATAATGATGACCCGGATTTTTTCCATGAATTTTTCTCTCGGTTACTCGATTTAGCAACAAATTCTACTATTATTATTGGAGGTGATTTTAACACGGTCTTAAACCCATTAATAGATCGTTCTAATAATACGATATATACAAGGCGATTACGATCCGCTAAAGTAATAGATGAATATATGGAGGATTTTGGCCTCAACGATGGCTGGAGACTTCAAAACCCAACTAAGAAGGAATTTACTTTCTTCTCTGCTGTGCACCGATCATTCTCAAGAATTGATTTTTTCCTTACAAATAATTCTATTGTTGATAAAACTGCTATAAAAATACATTCTATAATTATAAGTGATCATGCACCAGTCTCCCTCACTCTATAAATTGACTCTACCTTTAAACTACCCCTGATATGGCGTTTTAACATCTCACTACTGAAAGACGTAGAGTTTGATAAAATTATTAGAAGGGAATGGGCAGATTTTTTGGAAATAAATGACTCTCCAAATATATCTCCATCTCTTCTGTGGGAAGCAGGGAAAGCGGTAATTAGAGGGTAAATTATATTATATTCAACTTATAAAAAGAAACAGGATCAAAAATTAGAAAAATACCTGGAAGATAAAATTAAACAACTAACGGATGAATATGCAATAAACCCAAATAATCAAATATGGACGGAACTACAGAATATAAAAATACAGTTAGATAACATGTTATCTAAAAAGACAGAGTTTATAATACAACAGTTGAGATATAATAATTTTGAACATAATAATAAATCAGGTAAATTTCTGGCAAATCAACTTCAACGGAATCGGGAAAAATCTCTTATAACGGCTATTAAAGATATAAATGGTGAATGCACACAATCACCAGAAGAAATTAACCATATTTTTTATAACTATTATCGAAATCTATATTCAGAAATTAATAGACCTAACCCTGAACATATTGAGGTATTCCTAAATATCTTAAATATACCTCAGTTATCTACTGAACGTAAAGATATTCTAGATGCCCCGCTTACTATAGATGAGTTGTATCGTGCCATGAATTTTAATTGCTGCGTCGCTCGTGGCCGGCCGACGTGCACACGTCGCCAATCCTTCGACGCACGTCGATGGCGGGGCGTCGCTCGCTTCTGATTGGTCCGTTCGATGGCGTTTTTTCTTTTTTTTCTCTCTCTCTCTCCCCGGCCCCCGCCCAGATAGTTTCCGTGAAGGCAACTGGCGGCGCAAATCGACTTCCCTGCTCGGAGACCACGTCTGTGCATGTGGATATGTGCCTGGGATGAGAGGCGGAAAACAACAATAACAAAAAAAAAAAAACTGTGTTCGCTAAGCGCACGGCTGTTGTGTTTTGGCGAGTTTACGGCCGACACCGGTGCAAATTGGCAATAATTAATTGCCACGGTGATGAACTTACTCTCCCCCCGGCTTTGTTTCGTGTTTCTGAATTAAATTGAACTTCCTGAATCCGTCATAAAATGCAGAGGAATCGCCACTCTGTGGCGGCCCAGCCATAACGACAGCGGGACTTGGTGTGAAACTCCAGCAGACACCGATGTGTATTGCGCACAAGTCGGAAGGCAAACGCACGAGCGGAGCTCCAACGTGACGCCTCGACGCGAGCCTCACGCAGAAGCATACTGAGGCCTTAAGGGTGATATTCGTCAAGATATGACTATAGAAGCAATTAAACTTTTATTAAAGCCAGAAAAAGACCCCACCCTCCCGTCAAGTTACCGACCGATATCACTAATTAATACCGATATTAAAATTATCGCTAAGGCCTTGGCATCTAGACTAGAGACAGTAATCTCGACAATTATTCATAGCGATCAAACAGGTTTTATTAAAGGTCATCATTCTACTAATAATATTAGGAGGCTCTTTAACTTGATTAGTATGTCACAGCGGTATGATAAAAAGGCAGTTGTTATTTCGCTGTATGCAGAAAAAGCCTTCGATAAAGTTAACTGGTCCTTCCTCTTTGCTGTCTTAAATAAATTCGGCTTCGGGGAGTCATTCATTCAATGGGTCTCAATATTATATGATTCTCCTAAAGCTACAGTTACTACTAATGGGATTACATCACAGAGTTTTACTCTACAAAGGGGTACAAGACAAGGGTGCCCAATGTCTCCTTTATTATTTGCTATATTTATTGAGCCGCTTGCATTAGCTATACGTCAGGATAGACGGATCCAAGGAATCCACTCCGGGACAATAGAACATAAAATTAATCTACATGCCGATGATATATTACTCTATTTAGAAGAACCTGCTATCTCGTTAGGGGAAGCATTTAACTTAATAACTAAATTCTCTTACTTATCAGATTACTCTATTAACTGGACAAAATCAACATTATTACCTATTACAGAAAATTCATGGAACCCTACAAGTCAGGATCCACACTACTACTTTCCTACAGGTAATTTAAAATACTTAGGTGTTAAAATTTCAGCTAAATTAACTGGATTAACTTCTTTAAATTTTTTACCATTATTGGATAGCATCCGTAGTGACCTGGAGCGCTGGAATAATCTTCCGATCTCTTTAATAGGACGGATAGCTACTATAAAAATGAAAGTTTTACCAAAGATAAATAATTTATTTTCAATGATTCCATTTAAACCTACGTCTAACTGGTTCCAATCGCTGGACTCTGCTATCATAAAATTCTATTGGAATAAAAAAAAAGCAAAAATTAGTCTATCTACTTTTCAGAAAAGTAAATCTAAAGGAGGTTTAGAGGCACCAAATTTTATGTATTATTATATAGCTAATCAACTACAATATCTTGTGCTATGGACACAACCCAACAGAGATACTAACTGTTGGTTGGAATTGGAGCAGAAGGATTGTAATAATCTTAGACTGTTAGATTTACTCTTTATTACAAAATCAATAAAACGACATAATTGTTTTAAAAACCCAATGATAGCCGCCACCCTGACTGCCTGGTGGAAGGCATTAGAAATTACAAACTCCCAATTGGCGCCCTGTGGGCTCTCTCCCATTTGGCATAACCCCGACTTTCAACTTAATAATCAGTTGTTCCATTTAAGCTTATGGGAGCAGAAAGGAATTACACACCTTCATCATCTTTTCTCAGATAAGTTTATATCGTATACAAACTTGGTCCAAAAATATGAAATAAAAAACGGAAATTTCTTACATTATCTGCAAGTTAAAAATATGGTTAAGAAACAAATCCCAACACATCAGGATACGCTCCAACTGCCTGTCTTAGCTAAAGATATTATAAAGCTTTCTCCAACAACGATAAAGAAAATATCAAAAATATATAAGTTATTTTTATACACAAATAAAACGTATTTACCGACTTTAAAATGGGAAAAAGACTTGTCTATAGTTCCGGAACCAGACTTTTGGACCCAAATCTGTGAAAATGTATTTAAAATGACCAAACATACAAATTGGCAACTTATCCAATATAAGATACTTCATAGAACATATATTACACAATACATGATGAAAAAAAATGGGACTCTCTGACTCCGACATTTGTCTCCAGTGCTCACAAAACACTGCAGATACTTATCTTCATGCTTTATGGTCATGTACTCCATGCTGTATTTCTGGACTAAAATCTTGGAAAAGCTCGCTGATATATTAAACTGTAGGCTTCCTTTATCTCCAAGATTGTGTTTACTAGGTGACTTAACAAGAACTGAGCTACCATGTAAACAATCTCAATCTATACTTATAGCCCTTACTATTGCTAAAAAAATATTCCTTGTCAATTGGAAAAATAAACAATCTCTAAATATCGACCACTGGTTAAACTTACTAATAAATTATATCTCAATGGAAAAAATCTCTGCCTTAAATAAAAATCAAGTATCAAGATTTAAACAAATATGGTCTATGTACATAGAATATTTTAATCTTAATTTGGCAACTTAATCCTGCCAAGATTCTGCCTGTTAACGAGAGCCACCACATCGTTGCAACTTCTGTTTTCGCTGCTTCTGTATTTGGTATTTTGTATCTGTGTCTTTTTATTTTTATATAGTCAGGAACCTAGTTGCTGCTAGTGGGCTCGAGCACACCACACTATACGACACTATACTCACTAACTCCTTAAGATTTCTAGTGGGCACTAAGCATCAACACTTGGTGTTACTGCATGCGAGTTAGTCAATTTTCTTGACGCTGTCCCCCGTGGTCGGGCGGGGGTAGCTCTGCCCCCCCCCCCCCCCCCCGGTTGTCTGCTCGGTGGCGGTTGCGTCTTGGCCGCTCCCTGGGCCCCCTGTGGGGTGCGGTGTTGGGGTGCTTTCCCTGGTGCCCGGGGCGGTGCCGTCCCGGCGCGGTCCGCTGCTCCGTGCGCGGCGCGGTTCGGGGCGGGTGGGCCTCTGGTGTGCCCCGTGGTTCGCTCTCCCCTCCCCCTTCCTCCCCCCCCGTCGCCTCACCCTCCTCGCCTCCCCCCGCCCATCCTCCTCTGCCTCCCGGTCCCTTTTCCCTTGTCGCCCTCCCTCCTCACCCCCCCCCCCCTCCCCTCCTGCCCTGCAGCCGCCCTTTCGCCTTCTTGTCGTCTCCTCCCCGCTTCCCCCTCCCCCCTTCCCTGTGTGCCCCCCGCCCCCTCCCTCTCCCTGGGCCTGGGGCTCCCTCCCCGGCCCGGGCGTCGGGCTCCGGGGGCCGGGCGGGGGTTTGAGGCCTGCACCACTCTGGTAGAACTCCTGGCGCCCCGGGCGGGCTCCGGTGGCCGGTGGGCTGTCCAGTAGCCCTGCTGCGCTGGCCCTGTCCGCCTATCGTGGTTCCAGATGGGTGGGGTGGGGGGCGGGTGGGGGGGTTGGGGGGGGGGGGGGGGACTGCTGGGGGGCGGGCGTGCCACCTGCACCCGCCGGGTTGGGTGAGACCCCGCTGGTCGCTCCTCTTACTCACTTCACTAGTTTTGCACTATACACTTTGTAAATATACACATATGGCACACAACACATTTCTTGGTGGGGTGAGGAAGGGTGAAAACACCGTCTTCACCCTTCAACTCCCCTCCAATTTTAATGCACTTCATGTCCAAGGGGAGGGGTGAGTTGGGGCGGGGAGCCATCAGGGGGGATGGACTGCAGTGCCTGGCAGCGCTGTGGTCCCCCCCATCTGTGTCCCTGCCCCACCACTTTGTCCCTCCATTTCCTTTTTAATGCACCACACATATACGTATATATATATATATATATATATATATATATATATATATATATATATATATATATATATATAAATATATATATATATATGTGTGTATGTATGTATATGGAGCAAAGACAAACTAATAACAGCTCGACCTACTGTTCCAATTTGATGGAGCAAGTGAGTTAAATGCTTTCTTTTGTATTTCTTTAGTGACAGAGGGTATTCTGAAAAAAAGGATTTGAACTTCTTAAAGTAGTTGGCTGACTGGAAAAAAAATTCAAACAAGGGAAATTAAAATGAATGCATTTTAAAAGAAACATTATAAAAGAACAACCTAAAATAAACCTACGTAGTTTGTTATTAAGCACACTAAGAGGCTCTAAAACAATTTTAGACGCAATCTGATAAACAATATCAGCATAATCAATAATGGGCAAAATAAGTTGCACAATCATTTTTATTCACAATATTAAATGTGAAGCAATGCCTCGAACGAACCTAAACCAAATCAAAATTAACTTTGTTCAAAATATGTTCAATATGTGATATTTGAAAGTTAGTGTTAAATCACCCCAAACTCCCAAATATTTACATTTATCAAATTTTTGAAATATAATGATGGTAGCATCAATATATTTCAAAAATAAATCATTAACGCCAGTACTAAGTTTTTGTCTTACACAAAAGAGCATTACATAGGTTTTAGTTTGGTTAAGTAACAGTCTATTTTTAAAAAGCCAAGTCTGACAAATGTTTAAAAAGGGTTTAGAGGAAAAGAGCTCACATTATTACATGAAAGCTATCACACTTTAACAATTATTACGTTAAATCGTGAAACTTAACATGTAAAAACTTGAAAATTATCAGTTAAAACGATTAATCTTATGTAAAAACATTAACATTGTCATGTAAAAATGTTAAAATAATCTCGTAAAAGAAACGTGAAAGGACACCGGAAGTTCCTACGTGATTTTATTTTGGAATGCGTTGACGTCATTTCCCGTCTTCACAGTTGAGGCGTCTCGACAGGAGAGCCTGCACCGGAAGCGACCTCCCAGTGGAGGTCTGCAGTTAGGTACTCTTGAATATATCAGCAAACGATATAATCTAAATACCACATACCAAGGAAAGGTATGTTTTGAGCCATTTTCATGCTGCTCGAATGGAATATTTTTCCATGCTGACATAATTGTACGTTACCTCACACCGCGTTCTCTTCCGCGTCGTCTCCCTCGCCCCCTCCTCGCCCTCTTTGAGATGGTCCAAATGTCTATACAACATATAACATAACTGTGTGTTCTCTGTTGCATGGTTTATTTGCACTAACAAATATGAACATAGATAGCCATTAGCATTAGCTGACGTACAGTATTTCCGAACAATGCCACAAAAAGATTAATTCTGAAATTAAATGACTAAATCACACATTTAGGGATCTGTACAGTATGTCTAACAAATGCAATTCACTTACGTCATCACTCGAGGGAATACCAGAAGTCGTTTGCGCTTCTGTTCTGGTGAAATCGGTGTAGGCTGGTGAAGTATGGTCTCTCTGGGACACCGTAGTTCGTGTGCTTAAAATCATTGCATTCTCTTGTTTGACCGAGAGATGGCGGTCGTGAGCTACACACTGGGGCTTGAAGGACTTTTATACAGAGAGCTACAGGACATTATGCATTACAGTCCTGTGACATTCTCCATCTTTTTGTTGCTCGCATCAGAACTGAACTGGGGAAGAGAGCATTCTCTTTTGCTGCCCCCACCTCATGGAACTTCTTACAGACAGAACTAAAGCTCTCAGAACCTATTACCACTTGGAGCCTTTCGATCCATAGAGTAATGATTGATAAACAGTGTGAGACCACTCAGCAGTGCCTGTGTTTATGATTTATTTGTTCTATAAGACGTATGCACTTTATTTTAAGACACCATAAATTTGCAATATAGCCAGATAAACTTTGCAAGATAGCCAGATAAACTTTGTAAAAGACATCTTAAAGCTACTATATGGAGGATTTCCCCCAAAAATATCTTAACAATAGCTTTTTTTATTTGACCATTTATGACTAAAACATATTCTAATTAGTAGATCCACATCTTAGCTGTTCATAATGGGTACTCCTATAAGCCTCTGGCCAATATTTTTTAGGAAGCACCCGGTCCGAATCGTTCGAATCTCCCACCCTTTGTCTGCGGGATGTGACGTCATGCGCGTTCTCGTTCGTTGTTTCCTGTAGTCGCGAAGACGGAACTAGTACAGTACAGCTTTTCGCTGCAATTGAGTCTACTCAGAAGGAACCACCATCTGTATCTAGCGTTCCCCAGACACCCACCGTTACTCCCCGGAAGGCTCGAAAAAAAAAAAATGAAAACAATGTCAAGTGCCACGAAAAAAAAATCTAAACTTGATAGTGACCGACGCCGGGCAAGAACGAGAGTGAACATCGGTTTGACATTTCAGCGGTGGAGAGAGTTGAATTGGACTTGGATTAGAAAAGTGATTCACAGCTGGCTTTCTTTCTACTCCAAAAGGTAAGAAGCGAGTGTCTTGACATTTAGAAAAAAATGTGTTTTCAAATGGCAGTAACCTCAAGATCGATCCCTTCTCGGTCGTAACTAGGGGTGAAAGGAGGTGGATGGCAACATTTAGCGTGAAAGGGGCGGCAAGATTGAATGAAATAGAAAAGAATGACTTTGTGAAGAACAGACGTTCCATTCCGCGGAGTTTCAATCAGACTAAATGTTGCCTTATTTTCCTCTGTGAAAACAGCCTATTGTAGCTACATCATGCTAGCGCAGTGCTTCTCAAATAGTGGGGCGGGCCCCCCCAGGGGGGCGCGAGGCTCCATCAAGGGGGGCGCGTTTGACCTCTGGGAAAATACCCTTTATTTTTTTTATTTTATTTATTTTTTTACTTTCCTAGAATAAAGTGCAATTGCACCTCCACTACACTAGGGGGCAGTGGCGCCCTCATTATTGGCAGAGTGTGCGCAGGGAGCATTCGCTCGGTGGTGTAGGGGTTTTGTTTGCACTGAGCATGCGCACTTTGCACACAGAAAAAAAACATCAGCACAAATTATTTTATATATTTTTGTTTTGTAGGTTAAAGGTTTTTTTAAAAAAATATTGGGCTCTGAGTTAATGATGTTGATCAGTTTTAATGCACTATTATTAATTGATTTTATGTAATTTTATTTTTCCGTATCATCTGGTTTGACATGGTCAGTCAAAAAATGTTTGTCGATTAATTAAGGATTTAATTTTATTTTAGAATTTCAGATGCACTTTAAATCTTTCTGAATAAAGCTATTCTTTGTTGTAAGTTGGTTCATATTTCTTTTTTTTTATTCTCTAATACGTTAATAAAGATACAGTGTTATGCAGAGGTGTGCATATAACAATTTTATAGACAAATTATACTATTCATAGTCGCGGGGGGGGATGTTTTCTTCTTACTGGGCGGTCATGACAGAAAATAATTGAGAAGCACTGTGCTAGCGAAATGTGAATGCTACTACTGTATGGCGATATTCACGGCCATATGACACTAAGCATTGAATGGGTCTATATGTTTTTCTCAATCGTCAATTTCCATAAATGACGGCCCACCTATCGGATAATGCGCAATGATACTAGCCTGGGGGCGACAACCTAATATTAACTTGAATCAGGTTGACGTCCGTCAAGTGGGGTGACTACAATATGTAACTGCATAATGATATTGAAATGAGGTCCAATTAATTGTAATTAATTGACGTAATTTGCACATCGTTTTGGAGTACAGTACAAAACTGGTATTCGATTGACTAATCCAATATGATCTGCACGTCCCGTGGACATCAATTGTTTATAGAGGGAATCGAGTCTCATTCTGTGAAATGGCCAGCTTTGTATAACATTATAAAACTTCTTACCTCTGAAAATACCTCTGAAAACATAGTTAATTGGATAGGAAGAGTCCAGCCTCTGAGTCTTCAGTAATGAGGTCGTGCATGTACGAGTGCGCGCAGCGTGTACAAGCATGCAATTTGTTTTCCGCAGGTGGCAGTCGCGATTTGAAATTTTAAATCTTCCATATAGCTGCTTTAATCTCAATAGGTTTTTATCTGGTTAAATAAAGGTTGAAGAATGACGTCAATTAATGAAGGTTTTCCCATTTATTTTTAAATTGGGGCGTGTAGGAGACTGTATTAGGTGCGTTAGGTGTAAAGCCTAATTTATGCCTCCACGTTTGCTCTCGCGTTGATGACCACGGCGGTCATGAATTTTAAGTGCCGCGCCGCTCGTGGCCGGCTGCGGTGCACACGTCGCCAATCCTTGAACGTCGTAGATGGCGGGGCGTAGCTCGCTTCTGATTGGTCCGTTCGATGGCGTTTTTTTCTTTTTTTTTTCCTCTCTCCCCGCGCCCAGATAGTTTCCGTGAATATTGGCGGCACAAATCGACTTCCTGCTCGGAAACCACGGCTGTGCATGTGGATATGTGCCTGGGACGAGAGGCGGAAAACAACAATAACTTAAAAAAAAACAAAAAAAACAAAAAAAAAACTGTGTTCGCTAAGCGCATGGCTGTTGTGTTTTGGCGAGTTTACGGCCGACACCGGTGCAAATTGGCAATAATTAATTGCCACAGTGATGAACTTACTCTCCCCACGGCTTTGTTTCGTGTTTCTGAATTAAATTGAACTTCCTGAATCCGTCATAAAATGCAGAGGAATCGCCACTCTGTGGCATCCCAGCCATAGCGACAGCGGGACTTGGTTTGAAACTCCAGCAGCACAGAAGTGTATTGCGCACAAGTCGGAAGGCAAACGCACGAGCGGAGCTACGCCGTAACGCCTCCACGCGAGCCTCTCGCAGAAGCATACTGAGGCCTTAATGCAGCATCACAAATGTCTCTAAATGATGATGATGCCGATTTTCACTTTGCCAATTTTTGTCTATTTAGTGTTCTGGTTGAAAGTGGTAGTGAGAAAAGAAAGTCAAAGTGTAGCAGTTGGCCAAATGTAATCAACACAGAGGTTGAAGAAAACAACATAGGCAGAAGACGAAGACCGAGCAAAAGCCATTATCATGCAGTGTTCAAGTTGAGATGCTTGAAAACAGAGGCTTACGGTCTTTCTGTGGAATTAAAGTGCTTCTGTCTGGTAATTGATCTGGTCGCAAGATGGTCGTAACATTTCCTCTTTGGTCAGAGGGCTGAGTCTCATCAGGGTTTTTAGTGGGTTTTGAAAGCCTTCATGTCGAGATATACATGATTAGAAGAAATGCCTCTGGGAAGTTGTCCAAATCATTCCTAATGTATGGTTGGTAATGGTGTAGGGCTGATGGAAGGTGGTTATGTTTTTTTGTTTTTTTTTTAAATGTGTATCTGATGGCAGATAATGGATACTTTTATGTATTATTTAATACATATGAAGCTGTTGCTCAGTGTTATTTAATTATGTTTTACACTGAGTATGTAATGGAGACACATTTCTTGATACAGTTTTGCATTTTATATCCTGCATGCAAGAGAAAAGAAAAAACAAACAAAGTTGTACTCACTGGCAATATTGAAGTTTTCTTGTTAGGTGCAAGTTGGTAGTAAATATAGCACTGTTTATTTATTTAAAAATGAAAAGAAGAAAGTACAGTGTATATTGACCTCAGCAACCAAACTGGATATGACACACTTGCTGGCTTTTGTTCGAAGAGGCGAGAGGATGTCGTGAGCCTATTTTGGTTCCCAGAGATGTGGTTTTATGTGAAAAAGATGGAGACCTGGAACTGCACCGACTGCCCATTTAAAGCCATTCAGAAAAGAGACAGAAACAGGTAACAAGATACACAAAAATATGTTCACACACATACAAAGGTAGTTGGTGTGAGAGCAGAGGATGGGGTTAGATGGAGGCAACTGATTCGCTGTGGCCACCCTTGAAGGGAAAAGCCGAAAGAAGAAGAAGAAGAAGAAGAGGGATGGGAGAGTACCAATACCAGGTATCGGCATCGGGCAGATACCAGGCCATATTTCAATGTATTGGTACTTGTGAGTCGCGACGGGTATGGATACTGGTATCGGCTGCCACAATTGTGGCCATTTTTCGGTCAGGAACTTGGCTGAAATAGTTATTTTGCATTTATTGACCACCACAGGGGGCTCAAGAAAGAGAGCACAATAGTCTTCAGTTGTACTCAACAATTTAATTGTAGATTTCAAGTGCGGACATAAATGTGTATATATAGTATATCGTCATTGGCGGTTGCGCTGCTATGAGATGAATGATGACTGGTGTCATGAAACAAGCTGAAGCTCAGTTTGCCATCCGGGGAATTACGGACGATTCCACGTGCGACTACCATGTTGTGCCCGCGCTCAGGAGCTCCACGGCGGCCAGAGCCGTGAGTTTTATCTCCTCTCCCCCGGCACGGGATATGTACGCGGGGCTCAAAGCGTACCTCCTTAAGACGTTCGAGCTTTCACGGCCGGAATGGGCTCGCCGCCTTTTCGCCATCCAGGGCCTGGGGGACAGTAAGCCGTCCGAACTAATGGAAAAAATGCTGAACCTGCTTGGCAGAGGAGCCGAACTTTTTGTTTATTGAACTGTTTCTGCGCCACATGCCTCCTCATGTCCAGACAGCGGTAGCGAACGCTACCAGCTCCGAGCCACGTGCTCTGGCGGAGGAAGCTGACCGTTTTTTTCCTGGCCACCCAGCGTTACAACCACGAGGTCTTGGCCTCTGCGCGCGCCTTCCCAGTTCCGGCGGCCGCAACTTCACCTCATAAGGCACGCTGTCGTGGATGGCCGTTCAGACCCTGGCTTATGCTATTTTCACGCACGTTTTGGAACCAAGGCGAAGAGGTGCTGCGCCCCTTGCTCCTTTGTTGCGTCGGCAAACGGCAATACCTCCACTCAGTTGCAGCTGTGAGTGTGGGCGCAATGTGCCGGCTGCTGTTTATCATGGACACAATCTCCAGACTCAAATTCCTTTGTGACTCCGGCGCCCGCAGAAGCGTTTTACCTGCCTCGGCTGAAGATGCTGCCGGGGGCAGTCATGGCCCGCACCTGTCAGCGGCCAACGATGCACCTATCCGGACCTACGGCACTAAGACAGTGGATGTATGTTGGGGAGCGCCCATTTACTTGGGACTTTGTCACTGCGGACATTTCTTTTCCCCTTTTTGGCGCGGACTATTCCGCCACGCTGCCCATGTGATGCACCCGCTTTACGACGCACTTAAGGGTGTGGCTCTTAACCGTGCAGTTGACTGGACAGATGTGAGAGTCAAGGCTTTTGAAGAGACGAAAGCCGCGCTGTCCCGAGCGGCCTTGTTGGCCCACCCGCGCCGGATGCCCCGGTCGCCCTCACTACTGACGCATCCGATTTTGCCGTCTGGGCCGTTTTGGAGCAGCGCGTCGAAGGTGTGTGGCAGCCACTCGCCTTTTTCAGCCACCGATTAGTCCCTCGGGAGCGCAGGGAGCTCCTTGCTGTCTAGCTGTCTATCTCGCTTCCGTTTCATCCTGGAGGGCCGTGAGTTCACGGTCTTCGTCGATCACAAGCCCCTCACCTTCTCCATGTCGAAGTTGTCCGAGTCGTGGTCCGCGCGGCAACAGCGCCAGATGTCGTTCATATCTGAATACACCACGGACATCCGACATATTGCTGGTAAGGACAACGTGGTTGCGGATTGTCTGTCCAGGGCAGCCGTCAACACGGTACAGCTGGGCCTCGACTTTTCCCGGATGGCGGCCGACCAGGCTTCCGACCAACACCCGACACCGACACCCGGCACCCAGTTGCTTTGGGGCTCCGATACCGGGTTGCAAGTTAAAAGGGTGGCGGTCGACGATTCCGGAGTCGAGCTGTAGTGCGACGTTTCCATGGGCTGGCCTAGACCGCTGGTGCCCAATGGTTGGCAGAGGGCCACCTTCGACATGGTGCATGGTCTCTCACACCCCGGCAGGAATGCATCGGTGAGGTTAGTGGCTCAGAAGTTCGTCTGGTCTGGGTTGAAGAAAGATGTACGGGCCTGGGTCGATTCATGCGTGGCTTGTCAGCGAGCCAAAGTCCACCATGACACCAAGGCGCCTTTGGAGACTTTTGTTGTCCCTGCGAGGAAGTTTGACCATGTCAATGTCGACATCGTAGGTCCGCTTCCTCCTTCCCAGGGCTTCACCTACCTCCTGATGATGGTGGACAGGACGACCCGCTGGCCGGAGGCCGTTCCCCTCACCTCCATATCGACCGATGACGTGGCCCGGGCGTTTATCGGGACCTGGGTCGCTCGGTTTGGACTGCCGGCGGACCTCTCGTCCGTCAGGGACAGTTCACGTCAGTGGTTTGGAACTCTGTTGCTGAAAGTCTCGGGGTCAAGCTACACCGCACCTCCGCTTATCACCCTCAGACTAACGGACTGTGCGAACGGTTCCATCGTTCGATGAAAGCCGCTTTGCGCGCTGGACTTTCTGACGGTAATTGGGTCAACAAGCTACCCTGGATCATGCTGGGCCTTCGTACTGCACCTAAGGAGGACCTGCAGTGTTCGTCGGCTGGGCTGGTCTATGGCCAGGTGCTAAGAGTGCCAGGAGATTTCATTCCACACGCCTCGACGCCTTGGCCCGCACCCAGGCCTGGACCACCAGTGGATGCTGCTGGTGCATTCCAGACCGTTCCCACGTCGCAGCATGGCACCCCTGTGGCCCGGGTGCCCTCCAACCTGCAGTCGGCCGAGTTTCTTTTCATCCGACACGATGCACACCGTGGTCCCTTGCATTCCCCCTACGACGGGCCATTTAGGGTCCTGCAGCATGGTGCCAAGACTATGGTCGTGGATGTTTGGGGCTCTTCCAAAACTATTTCTGTTGACAGGCTTAAGCCGGCTCATGTTGACCTGGCCGGATCCTTGGACTTGCCTCGCGCCGCGGCCGCCCCCCTGGGCTGCGCCTTGTGGACCGTGCGGCGTCCCTTCCAGTTGTTCCTGCATCCCCGCCAGTTGGTGCGCGGGACTGTTCTGATGTTTCTGCTGTGCCCCTCCCGCCCTCGCTCCCTGGGTCCTTTACCCGCCGGGGTCGGGCCGTTTTGCCGCCCCGTCATCCGCAGTTTGATTATAGGTGAATTCTGGGGGGGGCTTGTGTAGTGATGGGAACATAATTCACCCATGGAACGTTGGGACGAAGGGGGAGTTCTGGGTGGGTGGAGTTGGTTAGGATGAAAGGAGGAAATGTGAGTGGCCTGTTAGCCTCCAGCAGAGTAGAGAGTTGCTGGAACACACTGAGAAGCTGATGTCAATAAAACGGCAGTCTTTGGCTCCAGGCTTCGACACTCCGCCTCCGACTCCCGTCACTACTCGCTACAATCAATTTTTTTAAATTCATTTTTCATTGTGTGCTCTCTGCAAAATGACTTTTATGAGCAAATTGAAAAAAATAGTTAAAATTGAGATGTAGAGGTCATTTAAAAATATATATGTTATTGGGGGTTTTTTTTGGAGGAATTTTATGTATCATAAGTACTAATGGTATTGGCACTTGGTATCAGTATTTGTGAGTACTGAAGATTTGAGAACGTGAATTGGTATCAGTCTAAAAAAAAGTGGGATCGAACATCCCTACATTCACTCACAACGAGGCTCAGCATGCAGGAAAAAAGAAGAGCGTGTGTACAAGGGAGGGCGGGGGACCTTACCGTGAACCACACCCGCATCAGGAAACTAATCAAAACCAGGTAAACCAGTCAAGACGCAAGACATCATGTCTGCGCCAGCATGTGAGTTTAGTTGCTGACAAACAAAGCAATCCAGCTCCCGGTGTTGCATTGCATGGTTAGCCAAAGGCAAGAAAAAAAAATCAATAAAAATGGTTAAACACTGTAAACACGGCTTGGGTAAGTGTGCTAACCGTTATCCCGATCGACCTGTAAGAGAGAGAGGAGTTATCTCGACCAACTGGAAGAAGGTGTCCGGTTTATTCCCTTCCCTAAACCCTCCGACAACTACGAAAAATGTCTGTGCTGAATCAAACTTTTTGGAAGACCACAGTTGAATTCCTCCAAAATGACCAGAAACTACTACATCTGCACTAAAAGGGAATGTTCTCCATTGTTGTTTTTAGCTAAAGGCTAACGATAGCTCCGAGTAGCTTACCGTCCACACGTTTGTTGACTTAGTATTTTCCCTAATTGCCATCAAAACATTAAAACTGTGAATTAATTCTTACCCTGCTTCAACTGAAACAATGTCCAACTAGAGCTGCGAGCAGCTATAAAGGGCCCTCGCAACCCGGGCCACGTTGGGGTATTTGCATGTCGGGGTACTGGCATGTTGGGGTACTGTTTCATAGGAAACCGTGTAAATTGTAAATGTTTTTGCCATGCTTTTTGTGTTTGTTCACATGGCTATAGAATACTTTTTTGTAGGTATTAGACTGATAGGTATGCCTCCCAATATTCACACATCTAGCTGAATCATATAATCGGATATACTTCATAAAATCTCTCAAATATTCATGTTCTTGACAGGTCTGATCTGTGTGCAGAGTTTTCGCCCATGTTTAGACTTTCAAAAAAAGCATTTTTCTTCGCAAACAATGCATCGCTAAAGCAAAGCCGTGTGACAAAAAAATTAAATAACTTTTCATCTTAATATCTTAAGATGAAACACATGAATGAAGACGATCTGATTTTTGTAATTTGAATTTTGTAGAAAATATGACGCCTGGGCGGCACGGTAGTCGAGTGGTTAGCACGTCCGCTTCCCAGTTCTGAGGTCTCCGGTTCGAGTCCAGGCTCGGACCTTCCTGGGTGGAGTTTGCATGTTCTCCCCGTGCCCGCGTGGGTCTTCTCCGGGTACTCCGGTCTCCTCCCACATTCCAAAGACATGCATGGCAGGTTAATTGGGTGCTCCAATTGTCCCTAGGTGTGCGTGTGAGTGTGGATGGTTGTTTGTCTCTGTGTGCCCTGCGATTGGTTGGCAACCAGTCCAGGGTGTCCCCCGCCTACTGCCCAGAGCCAGCTGAGATAGGCGCCAGCAGCCCCCACGACCCTTGTGAGGAATAAGCGGTCAAGAAAATGGATGGATGGATGGATATGACGCCTATAAAAGGCCCCAAAAAATGGCTACAAATACCAAAGTAAATCAAAATGGCAGACTTCCTGTTTGGTTTAGCATATGGCTTTAATAACTTTTTTGTAAGTCTTAGGCTGATAGGTATCCCAATTTTTACAAATCTAGCTGAATCATACATTTCTGAGAGCTTCATAAAAATGTCTAGAGGGCGGTATTGAGACATTTATTGCAAATTGCACAAGAAATCTCTAAAATATTCATGTTTATGACAAGTCTGATATGTGTGCAGAGTTTCATGAGTTTTCGCACGTTAAGACCAAAAAAAAAAAAAATGCAACATTTTACTTTGCAAAACAGAGCACCTCGATGGCAACGGCGTGCGACAAAATAAAAGACTTTCGATAACTTTGCATCTTAACCATCTTAAGATGAAACACCAAGTTTGAAGACAGTCGGATAAATTTTGTAGGAGGAGTTCGTTAAAATATGACTCCTAAAAAAGGCTACAAAAAATGGCTACAAATCCCAACGCAAATCAAAATGGTGGACTTCCTCTTTGGTTTAGCATATGGTTCCAAGAGATTTTTTTGTACATCGTGGGCTCTTATGTATGCCTCCAAATTATCATCGCGCTAGGTGAAACGTACAACCGGGAATGCTTTGTTAAAGAGGTGTTTTTTTTTTAGCTCAAAATGTGATGCCCAGCCCCTGGCTGACTTCCTGTTGGGTTTACCACATGGCACCAAGAGACTTTTTTGTACATTGTGGGCTGTTACATATGTCTACAAATTTTCGCAGCTCTAGCTGCTTCGTACAACTGGGAACTCTTTATTAAGAAGGATTTTTTTTCCTTTGCAAAAAGTGCATGCCACGACAACAGCGTGCGACGAAATAAAAAGCTTTCAAGAACTTTTCATTTTCAACATTTTAAGATGAGTCACACCAAGTTTGAAGATGATCGGATAAACTCTGTAGGAGGAGTTTGTTAAAATAAGACCCCTATGAAATGGCCAGAAAAATGGCAACACACTACAAAGTAAATCAAAATGGCAGACTTCCTTTTAGGTTTAGCATATGGTTGACAAAGGGTTTTTTGTACCTCGAGGGCTGTTACATATGTCTTCAAATTTTGGTAACTCTAGGTGAAACGTACAGCCGGAAATGCTTCATTAAAAACCCTTCGGTGTTATTGTGACCGGTTTTCGGCTTTTTGATGGTTCTGACCAAGTCATTTCAAAATAAGATAATGCCAAGGGGGGGTAAGAATTTTGAAACTCTAAATTTGCTGCCTCGCCACCATCATATAATATGTCAAAAATTTTCGATTTTTTACCATGATGTTGTCCCAGGTGTTGAGATGGTACAGCCCAAGTTTGAAGTCAATCGGGTTAACCGTGTAGGAGAAGTGGACAAAAGTATGACCCCTGTAAATGTGCAAAAATGGGCCAAATTTGGACATTCAAATGATCTATACCTCACTTCCTGTCTATTTTAGGGTACACCTATCAAATAGGTTTTTGTTCATCTGGATGTGCTACAGGTGCCACACAATTTTCGTAGCCGTAGGACAATTGTAGTGCGACAGGGATCCGTTAAACCTATGTAGGGGGCGCTACGGAGCCATTTTTCTGTTATCATGTATGGCGACTTTAAAATATCAAATTTTTCGGCAGGCCTGATCTGCGTGTAAGGTTTGGTGAGTTTTCGTTCATGTTTAGTGTCTCAAAAATGTGATTGTTTGCGGAAAAGAATAATAAAGAAAAATAAGAAGAATTCCTTCAAAAACAATAGGGCCTCGCAGCGGCACCGCCGCCGCTGCTCGGGCCCTAAAAACTTTGGTTTTGGTTCGGTGAGTGAGGCGGCTGTGTTTTTCTGCCTTCAGTAGGAGCAGATAGAGATGTGTATTTCCTTTTATTTTTGGGCAAAACTGCATGGTGAGGGAATTAAGATACCCTTCACTAAAAAATTTAAAGCCCCCTCTGCTTGCTTCAAAGAGAAATATTGGCGTCCTGAAAATACCTGACATGACGTCACTCAAATACACTGAGACGGACGGAACTGCGGTAGACAGAACTCCGTGGAAATAGGAACAAATAAAAAATACCAGAATTTGACATGTCATAATTTGACTGACAAACGTTTATGCTTAAAATGACTGCGGTGATGGTCAATGAAAAAAAATTAGCATTTTTTTTTAAGTAATATTGTACATAACTAGTAAATATAAAGGCAGAAAACAGCGTAATAGACGCATTAAAGTAAGCAAGTGTCAAAAAGAATGTAGTCCCTCAGAATAATTATGTAATTATGAAACTACACGATGTAGGTGCCTGACGTCAAGCACAAAAAAAACCCCGTCAATCCCAGTGACAAATTTATTTATGGTAGGTGACTACTGCTGACTACTGACTGAGAATGGGTTTGTATTTGTCATTTAAATACAAGTTACTACTTAACAATTAGTAATACTAGTAATACTACTACTGTTTTTACTATTACTACTACTACTATTACTAGTAATTAATAGGTAATTATTATTATAATTTTCAGTTTCTTTGTTTCCTTCATTAGCATTCAGCTATTAGCATTCAACTTAGTGTAACCAGGTGGTTAGATAGGACGCTAGATTTTCCGATGGCCCCTAAATGCATCAGCCCTGTTATATCTGCCCCAATCTTAGCAAGCTAATCAAGCTCATGTTAAACACCGGTGTATGCCGAGCAGTTGCCACTCTTCGGTTGACCGTCGCTCGGTAAGGAGCTTTTTAGTTTTTAGCCTGAATTTAGTCTTGTTATATATTGTTGTTTGATTTTACTAGGAAGTTGCGGAGGGGTCTTGGGAGAAAGTTGCTCAGTTGAAGCGTCTGGTTGCGTGGATTGCTGCTACAAATAAGGTATATGAAGTGTTTGTCGTACGAGCCGATCGATTTCTGTCCTTAGTACTTTGTGTACTTAATAGGTGTTGTTTTGTTGCAGCTTGCCGCTACTGTTTAGCCAACACTTTCATTGTTGTAGCTAAAATGTAGTATTAATATTAAGAACTTTAAAGCACTGATGCACTTTGGATATTTGTATTTGTAGTATGTAATTTTGCTGTTTCATTTCCTTGTTTGGTTTGGCGTGAATTACTAACATTTTGATTGGATTTCAATTTACCTCAAGTTTGCTGTGTTCTGCTATACCTACATCTATCTTTAGCTAAAGTTTGCCTTTTAAATTTATGATTCTAATAAAGTGTCTATATTGTAATTTTTAATCCAACCACTTAAGCACTTTACATGATGTAAATAAAGTATTGTTGCCACCACTTCTGCTTCTTTATTGTTGCCGGATCGGTCCCCACTGTAGTGGGCTCGGTTACATTGGCATTCAGCTATTAGCATTCAGCTTTCAGCATTCCCACACAATTTCTCCAGAAATTGTACTTAGTCTAGTTGTGGGAATGCTGAAAGCATTCCCATATATGTTATTGAGATTCTTTCATCTTACTTATTATTGTGGGAATGCTGAAAGCATATGTTGTTTCTAACCTTTGTTATTATACTTATTATTATTATACTAGCATTTTATTCTCAACAGTTTTTGCAATCAAACTACTCCGACATAATACTTACGATTTACACCGTTCAAATTTTAACTTGCTGACAAAATTCGCTGAGAAAATTTCTGCCTTTTGGGGTATTTATCATTTGACTCCATATTACTTACAGTACTCGCATAATTTGGTGCATAGCAAAGACAGCCCTACGAATGGTTCGCCGGTTCAAACCCCGGATGGATGGAGCAACTTTTTTTTTTTTTCAGTTTCGTCATAATACAACAAGTTAACATCTATTTCGTTAAATGTCATTTGACAAACTATTTCTTCAAAAGTAATCCATATTGCATAATGTATTCTATATTTTCATTGAAGTGATTGAACACGTGACCCCATTATTCATCATATATCACTTTTCTATATAGATACACTATAAGCCATGAGTTTTGAGCCAGACAAGTTAGGTCAGTGGATAGCTTAGTTGCCTGCCGCATGGACAATCTGGGTTCGAATACAGTGCGGCTAACTCTTTAGTAGGAATGCAATATTTAATCCTAATCATTGTCACTAATAATTATTTCACATCCATTACTTTTGATGTCATTTGTCATTATTAAGTTTTGTTTCTATATTACCCGTTCTATATTCAAGGCAAGGCAAGTTTATTTGTGTAGCACATTTCCTACACAAGGCAACTTAATGTGCTTTCCACAAGCAATGAATTGGCCCGCGGGTGATCACGGTTTGATCCCTCCTTGGGGGGAAAAAAAAAAAAAAAAAAAAAAAAAAATTGTAAGGAAGTTTGAAATAATAAAAATAATGTCACAGACTTTTTTTATTATGGGGTGGTTGAGTGGTTAAGTTCATTGTCCAATAATCAGGAGGTTGTGGGTTCAAATCCCACCTCTGACTGTATATACTTATTTTTTTTTTTAGTTAAAGCTAAAACTTTCGTCTTTTCATTTATAATTCATCCATAATTTCTTATTTGTAATTTACAACCAATTTATCTTTCTTTATTCATTTAACATACATTTTATTGAATGCATTCGTTCAATGACACATTCGCTGCTTCCATTTCACAACACTTCAATGACGCCACCAAGTCTTCTGTGGGTCAGTGGATAGATTGGCAGTGCAGTAGCTCATTGAACAGTAAACAGGAGGTGAGGGTTAGATACCAGTCTCAGACTGGTTGAATTTAAACTTCAGTCTTTTCATTTATAATTCATTCATAATTTCTCATATGAAATTTACAGCTATTAGCAATCGGCTTTCAGCATCCCAAGCAATTTCTTCAGAAATTGCTTAGTCTAGTTATTATAGCATTTTATTCTCAACACTTTTTGCAATCAAACTACTCCTACATTATACTTCCGATTTACACCGTTCAAATTTACGCCTTTCGGGGTATTTATCGTTTGACTTCATATTACTTACAGTACTTGCATAATTTAATGTTAAAGATCTACTTTTCCCCATTCAGTTTTAATGGGACTGACACTGAATTTTTTCTAAGTCCCATTTTCCACGCCCACTTTCATACATACAACAGATCATCTTGACTGGCTTTCTGATACTGCTCAGTGGCGCAGTTGGGAGAGTGCATGTACAGTATGCAGGAGGTTGCAGGTTCAAAGCCCTCCGCCGACTGTACATTGCACATGTGTCCCGTGACAATTATGTAAACGGACATTAAGTATACCAACTGACTCTCACACCAGGAAATGCGTTATCCTGACATGATCAAACGCATGTGTCCCAAATCAGCGCTGATGACTTTCAGCGTCAGGTAACACTTTGAATTACCAATACGCCAATTCGCTCTGCTGCTCACAGGTCCGATGGCTCATGGGCTTAACCTCTTGTGCCAGGTAAATAGCAAAGACAGCCCAAAGGATGGTTTGCTGGTTCAAACCTCGGATGGACCAAATTTTTTTTTTCTCAGTTTCGTCATAATACAACAAGTTAACATCTATTTCGTTAAATGTCATTTGACAAACTATTTCTTCAAAATTAATCCATATTGCATAATGCATTCTATAATTTCATTGAAGTGATTGAACACGTGGTCCCCATTATTCAGCATCATATGTCACTTTTCAATATAGATACACTGTAAGACATACTTCTTTTTTTTTTTAGTTAAAGCTAAAACTTTTGTCTTTTCATTTATAATTCATCCATAATTTCTCATTTGTAATTTACAACCAATTTATCTTTCTTTATTCATTTAACATACATTTTTTTGAATGTTCGTTCAATGACACATTCGCTGCTTCCATTTCACAACACTTCAATGATGCCCCCAAGTCTTCTGTGGGTCAGTGGATAGATTGGCAGTGCAGTAGCTCATTGAACAGTAAACAGGAGGTGAGGGTTAGATACCAGTCTCAGACTGGTTGAATTTAAACTTCAGTCTTTTCATTTATAATTCATTCATAATTTCTCATATGTAATTTACAGCCAATGTATCTTTCTTTATTCATTTAACATACGTTTTATTTAATGCATTCTGGTTCAGCAAGACATCTCTCAATTACATTTCACACTTCAATGATAACAATAGCAGTCCGTGGCAATTATGTAAACGGATATTAAGTATACAAACTGACTATCATACCAGGAAATGCGTTAAACTGACATGATCAAACACATGTGTCCCAAATCAGCGCTGATGACTTTCAGCGTCAGGTGACACTTTAAATTACAAATACTCCAATTCAATCTACTGCTCACAGGTCCGGTGGCTCACGGAGTTAAGTGCTTGCGCCAGAAGAATAGCAAAGACAGCCCTACGAATGGTGCGTTGGTTCAAACCTCGGATGGAGCAACTTTTGGACATACTTCTTTTTTTTTTAGTTAAAACTAAAACTTTTTCTTCAAAATTAATCCATATTGCATAATGCATTCTATAATTTCATTGAAGTGGCCCCCATTATTCAGCATCATATGTCACTTTTCAATAAAGATACACTGTAAGACATACAGTGATACCTCGGCTCACGAACGCTTCAGCTCACGAACCTTTCGCCTCACGAACATTAAATTCGCGAAAATTTAGTCTCGGCTGACGAACTACTTTTCGGCGGACGAACCAAACCACACGGTCGAACAGCACCACGGTGGCGGCCACAAGAAGCTGACGCACGCTCACGGCGTCCCAGTTCGTCACCCCCTTTCGTTTAGTCCGGACGCGGTTTGTGTTTGATAGACAGTTTGAGTGTACTTTTGCTATTATGGGACCAAAAAAGACCCCACCACAGGCTAGTGTTAAGCCTAATGCTTACCAGCGAGGGACGGCGATTCGGCGGCGCGTTTGCATTGTAGTCAATGGAGTTCGCGCCACTAAAAAAAGCTAAAGTGCCATCACGTACCTCAAAAAAGGAGAAAATCGTGCCACGGCTGTTTAGTCCCAGGAAAGAGGTGAAAGTAGTTGCCGGTGCTCACTTTTTGTTGACTCGCTAAAGTGCTCCACTTCCATGTTCACCAAGGGACATACACCTCCTCCGCTCCGGTGAGCACGAAAGTGCGAATGAGCGACAACCGTTCCATACACACTCTACGCAGTGAAACGCTCGCGAATGAAGTAAGTCTACCATTGCTACTATCCTTAAGAACTACCATCACAAAGTAAAATAAAACGACTTTATTATACAGTACAATTTATTTCTTTAATTACAATACAATAGCACATTTATTATACATAACAATAATAAGTTATATTTTTGTGTAGTTTTAAGGCTTATTTAGTAGAAAATTATGTTTTATAGGGACCTGGGAACGGATTATTCTCATTGTAATGGTTTCTTATGGGAAATAAATGTTCGGAAGAAGAACTTTTCGGCTTACACACACTCTCTGGGAACCAATTTTCGTGAGCCGAGGTATCACTGTACTTCTTTTTTTTTTTTTTTTAGTTAAAGCTAAAACTTTCGTCTTTTCATTTATAATTCATCTATAATTTCTCATTTGTAATATGTTGTTTCTAACCTTTATTATTATACTTATTATAGCATTTTATTCTCAACACTTTTTGCATCAAACTACTCCTAAATAATACTTCCGATTTACAATGTTCAAATTTCAACTTGCTGACAAAATTCACGCCTTTCGGGGTATTTATCGTTTGACTCCATATTACTTACAGTACTCACATAATTGAATGTTCCCTATTCAGTTTTAATGGAACTGACACTGAATTTTTTCTAAGTCCCATTTTCCACGCCCACTTCCACAGATACAATAGACCATCTTGACTGGCTTTTTGATACTGCTCAGTGGCGCAGTTGGGAGAGTGCATGTACAGTAATACATACAACCAATGTAATGTAAAGTAGTCTCCAAGTTACTAAATAAGCATCATATGTCACTTTTCAATATAGATACACTGTAAGACATACTTATTTTAGACTACAAGTTACTAAATAATTACGAGTAATACTACTACGAGTAATACTGTTTCTACTACTGCTAATACTACTACTACTACTACTACTACTACTACTACTACTACTAGTACTACTCCTACTACTACTACTATTACTAGTAATTAATAGTTAATTACGATGTAATTTTCACGGAATTTCTTCTTATTTCCTTCATTAGCATTCTGCTATTAGCAGTCAGCTTAGCATTCAGCTATTAGCATTCGGCTTTCAGCATCCCACGCAATTTCTTCAGAAATTGCTTAGTCTAGTTGTGGGATGCTGAAAGCATCCCACATATGTTGTTTCTAACCTTTATTATACTTATTATTATTATTATTATTATTATTATTATTATTATTATTATTATTATTATTATTATTATTATTATAGCATTTTATTCTCAACACTTTTTGCAATCAAACTACTCCTACATTTAAATAAATATTTATTTATTTATTTATAAATACATATTTATCGTTTGACTTCATATTACTTACAGTACTCGCATAATTTAATGTTAAAAATCTACTTTTCCCCATTCAGTTTTAATGGGACTGACACTGAATTTTTTCTAAGTCCCATTTGCCACGCCCACTTCCATACAAACAACAGACCATCTTGACTTGCTTTCTGATATTGCTCAGTGGCGCAGTTGGGAGAGTGCATGTACAGTATGCAGGAGGTCGCAGGTTCAAAGCCCACCGCCGACTCTACATTGCACATATGTCGTGGCAATTACATAAACGGATATTAAGTATACCAACTGACTATCACACCAGGAAATGCGTTATACTGACATGATCAAACGCATGTGTCCCAAATCAGCGCTGATGACTTTCAGCGTCAGGTGACACTTTGAATTACAAATACGCCAATTCGCTCTGCTGCTCACAGGTCTGGTGGCTCACTGGCTTAAGCGCTTGCGCCAGGTGAATAGCAAAGACAGTCCGATGAATGGTTCGCTGGTTCAAACCTCGGATGGAGCAACTTTTGGACATACTTCTTTTTTTTTTAGTTAAAACTAAAACTTTCATCTTTTCATTTATAATTTATCCATAATTTCTCATTTGTAATTTACAACCAATTTATCTTTCTTTATTCATTTAACATACATTTTATTGCATGTTCAGACACATACGCTGCTTCCATTTCACAACACTTCAGTGATGCCACCAAGTCTTCTGTGGGTCAGTGGATAGATTGGCAGTGCAGTAGCTCATTGAACAGTAAACAGGAGGTGAGGGTTCAATATCAGTCTCAGACTGGTTGAATTTAAACTTCAGTCTTTTCATTTATAATTCATTCATAATTTCTCATATGTAATTTACAGCCAATGTATCTTTCTTTATTCATTTAACATACGTTTTATTTAATGTATTCTGGTTCAGCAAGACATCTCTCAATTACATTTCACACTTCAATGATAACAATAGCATTCTGCTATTAGCAGTCAGCTTAGCATTCAGCTATTAGCATTCGGCTTTCAGCATCCCACGCAATTTCTTCAGAAATTGCTTAGTCTAGTTATTATAGCATTTTATTCTCAACACTTTTTGCAATCAAACTACTCCTTAATAATACTTCCGATTTACACCGTTCAAATTTCAACTTGCTGACAAAATTCACGCCTTTCGGGCTATTTATCGTTTGACTTCATATTACTTACGGTACTCACATAATTTAATGTTAAAGATCAACTTTTCCCCATTCATTTTTAATGGGACAGAGACTGAATTTTTTCTAAGTCCCATTTCCATGCCCACATCCATACATACAACAGACTCTCATTACCGGCTTTCTGATACTGCTCAGTGGCGCAGTTGGGAGAATGCATTGTACAGTAAGCAGGAAGTTGCAGGTTCAAAGCCCACCGCCGACTGTACATTGCACTTGTGTCCGTGGGAATTATGTAAAAGTATATTAAGTATACCAACTAACTATCATACCAGGAAATCCGTTATACTGACATGATTATACACGTGTCCCAAATCAGCGCTGATGGCTTTCAGCATCAGGTGATACTTTAAATTACAAATACACCAATTCGCACTGATACTCACAGGTCAGGGTAGCTCACGTGGATAAGTGCTTGCCAGGTGCATTACAAAGACAGCCGTATGAATGGCGCGCTGGTTCAAACCCCGAATGGAGCAGTTATTTTTTATTTTCCTTTTCACTATAGTCATAATACAAGTTATCTATTTCGTTCAATGTCATTTGACAAACTATTTCTTCAAAATTAATCCATATTGCATAATGCATTCTATAATTTTATTGAAGTGATTGAACATGTGACCCCATTATTCAGCATCATATGTCACTTTTCAATATAGATACACTATAAGCCATGAGTTTTGAGCCATACAAGTTAGGTCAGTGGATAGCTTAGTTGCCTGCCGCATAGAGAACCTGGGTGCGAATACAGTGTGGGTAACTCTTTAGTAGGAATGCAATATTTAACACTAATCATTGTCACTAATAATTATTTCACATTCATTACGTTTGATGTCATTTGTCATTATTAGGGCCCGAGTAGCGACCGTTGCGAGGTCCCTATTGTTTTTGTAAAAATTCTTCTTCTTCTTCTTCTTCTTCTTCTTCTTCTTCTTCTTCTTCTTCTTTATTCTCCGCAAACGATCGCGATTTTGGGTACCTAAACATTCACGAAAACTCACCGAACTTTGCACACTCCTCAGGTCCGGCGAAAAATTTGACATTATAAAGTCGTCATAACGACGCGACTCTATAGCGCCCCCTAGCATAGAAAAATTAAAACCAAGCCCGGCACGTTTGAGCTAGAGCAACGAAAATTGGCAGGCACGTGGAGCACCCCGAGACGCACAAAAAAGTCTATTGGGACCATGTAGCTAAAATGTACAGGAAGTGAGCTATGAATTTTTTAATGTCCAATTTTGGCCTATTTTGACACATTCACTGTGGTCATGCTTTTCCCCCCTTTGAAAACACTTTTCATCCAATTGACTTCAAACTTGGCATTTATCATCTCAAGACCTAAGGGAACAACTGGGCAAAAAATCTTGCCTTTTCGAAATACTATATGACGGAGGCGGGGCATCAAATATTGCCTTTAAAATTTCATTTGTCCAGAAAGACAAAATGCTGAATAACTCCCATGTAAAAGCTCCAAAAAATCTCAAACTTCTCAGGCAACGTAATAGTCACGGCCTGAAAACATCTATATGATAAAATTCAGTTATACATATAGCACCACCTAGTGGTAACAATAAATGTCATACTTTACGTTTTTAGCTACTGCGCTGAGCTCGTTGTAGGGATCCAGTTGAAAATTGGTCAGAAAAGCCTTAAGATGTTGATCATGCCCCACACAGAATATTGTAACTTTTCGCCAAAGGGCGTGGCCGTTAGGGTGCCGCAAAATCTGAAGATTTTTCGTGAAAATAAAAGCTGCATGAACTTGACCGAGATGATCCTATCTTCTCAAAATTTTACACATTTGATGAGAGTCCAGCCCTAAAGACATCTACGAACTTATATTTCATCTAACTGATAGCGCCACCTAGTGGCAATTTTTTTTCTTACGAATTTTCTTCTACGTTTTTCTCCGAACACGTTAACTGGACCTACTTCATATTAGCTCAGATGAGGGTTTCGGCCTTCATGATGTCACAACACGAAGTTTGTGAGTTTTCGCGAATTGCTGTGGGCGTGGCTAAGCGCTGTTCGCCAAGAAAACAACGCCAGTTTTGAGGGTCTAAACATGCACAGAAACCCATGAAACTTGGCACACACATCTGGCCTGGTAAAATGAGCAATATTTTATTGTTGATTGTGCTATTTTTACAAAAATGACTCAATAGCGCCCCCTAGAAATTTTTAACGAAGCAGCCCCGGTTGTACGTTTAAGCAAGAACGACGAATATTTTTAAGTGTATGAGGGAGCCCAAGACCTACAAAAAAGTCTCTTGGACCCATATGCTAAAATGAACAGGAAGTGAGCTACGAATTTTTGAATGTCCCATTTTTGACGATTTTTGCACATTTTCAGGGGGCATACTTTTGCCCACTTCTCCTACATGTTTCATCCGACTGAGTTAAGACTTGACCTGGACCATGTCAAGACCTGAGCCAACAACAGATGGAAAAATCTTGACTTTTGGAAATACTATATGATGAGGGCGGGGCATCAAAATTTGTGTTTCGCACTGAAAAAGGATATGCTTAAAGGAACACTTTACTTATTGGTCCATTTTTAGCAGCAAAAAGTTGCTACTTTTTCAATAATTAATTTGGTGACGTGATTATTTTTTTATGTACATTTAATAACTTTTAAACCGATGTTAAAATGAATCGAACGCCGGCATGTTTGTTACACGTGACTAAATAACCCGGATGTTTACGTCACTAGTGTGTAAACGACGCTTCACTATGAAACGCAGCCGTGCATCTAGCGTCAAACCCGGAAAGATTAAACCTTATCGCTTCGAGCCAACACGACAAAATAACCCTACCGAAGGAAAGTCTGCCTTGGATGTGAAAGTTGTGGCGCCAGATGGTCTTTTCGGGCACAAAATAAACTTTAACGAACGAGTGAATCAGGCGGGGGGTGAGTGGTGTTCGTGCGGGAGCTGCAGGAATGGACAATCCGCTAATGAATGTGTGCTGTCTGGAAATGAAAGAACTCGAGGATCGGTTCCTTGCGGACAATCTCAACTGCCAATATCCAACAGGTAAAGTGACACACAGCACGAGCAATGCAAAACGTGTGGAACTGACGAACTATTTCAGGAAAAAGAAAAAAATAGTAAAATTAAATGTATCATCGTTACAGCGCCCAACCTCCCCTAGCTGTTTTTTTTCTTTTATTTTTTTGCGTAGCGTCCCGATGATGTAAACGAAAGGTTGCAAGAATTGCAACTCGATTTGTGCCTCGATTTGTGCCGGCTGTTGTGAGAGTGAAGGCTCCGTGTTGCTAGCAGTTGCGGAAGTAGCCGCCAGAGATCCTCCATCGGCTTGATTATTTCCCACGTCTGGTTCTTTAAAGATACTCGGTACTGCGTTGGGCTTTAGTATTAGGCGTGTGGCGTACCCCATCTCAAATTGTAACATATATTCGAAGTCCTCATGCCTGAAATGTTCGCTGCGCGCACGCCTGCTTGTCCTTCGGGAGGTTGACAGCACTTAGCAAACAAACCATTGTCTACTCAAGTATCTTTTTTTTTTTTTTTTTGGGGGGGGGGGGGGGGGGGGTCGGGGGGGGGGGGGGTCTCGCGGGTTTTTCCTTGCCGACGCCTTGCAAAATTTTGCAATACACAAAGGCATAAGTGACGTTTGTGTCCTCTCGTTGTTATGTCTGCGTTCGCCAAGCGAGTATACACACTTGTTACGTCACCACTTGGGGGCGTTCCAACACGGAAGTACTTCTATGTTGAAGAAAAGTTAAATAAATCAATATAAGGGTGTATTCTTCAGCTCTTATGCATTTTTCGTAGCTAAACTAACTATTTACTGCCGATCAAGCCATACATGTAAAATTAAAGGAGCCTTCCTTTAATAACTTCCCGATACATGCTCCAAAAAATCCCAAACTTGACATGTATGTTTATCGTCAAGGCCTGAAGGTATCTCTATGACAACATTCAGTTATATATGCAGCGCCACCTAGCCCTTGAGGCATGAAAAAAAAATACCCCACTTACGGTATTTTGTACAAAAAATGTAAACTCATTCTAAGTGTGATAACTCAGTCATTTAGGAATATTCTTTTACTTTCCACCACTCAAAATATTCACTGGCATCAGACCTAACCAAACATACATATTTTTGTTATTTAGTTTTATGTATTTTTGATAGCCTCTATGGACATTAAAAGCAATATCGTGAATGAAGGCTATGCTTAATAACTCCCCGGTACATGCTCCAAAAAATCCCATACTTGAAATGTATATTTATAGTCAAGGCCTGAAGGTATCTCTATGACAAAATTCAGTTATAAATACAGCGCCACCTAGTCCTTGAGGCTTAAAAAAAAATGCCTCACTTACGGTATTTTTGCAAAAATTGTAGACTCATTGTAAGTGTGATAACTAAGTCATTTACGAATATTCTTTTACTTTCCACCACTCAAAATGTTCACTGGCATCAGACTTATCCAAACATATATATATTTTTATTTATTTTTGATAGCCTTTATGGACATTAAAAGCAATATCGTGAATGAAGGATATGCTTAATAACTCCACGGTACATGCTCCAAAAAAAAATCCCACACTTGACATGTATGCTTATAATCAAGGCCTGAAGGTATCTCTATGACAACATTCAGTTATAAATACAGCGCCACCTAGCCCTTGAGGCTTATATATAAAAAAAAAAAACCCACATACGGTATTTTGTACAAAAAATGTACACTCATTCTAAGTGTGATAACTAAGTCATTTATTAATATTCTTTTAGTTTCCACCACTCAAATTGTTCACTGGCTTCACACCGATCCAAACGTATGTACGTTTCCATTTTGTTTTATTCATTTTTGATTGCCCCTTTGGACAATAAAAGTAACATTGTGCAATGAGTACAACGAGCGATGATGTGTATATACACTTTTACGAAAAATACCAATCAGGGCAACTCATTGCCTAAAAATAAAAAAAAAGACGCTGATTTTTGCAGATCTTAACAATCACCAAAACCCATTGAGCTTGACGCACTCATCACACCTGGCAAAAAAAAAAAAAAATCCACATGTTTATCATGCCATTTTCAAAGAAATTCTGCTTCCAATGTGCCAGTACCCCAATGTGCAAGTTCCCCAACGTACAAGTACCCCAACGTGGCCCGGGCTGCGAGGGCCCTTTATAGCTGCTCGCAGCTCTAGTTAAGTTTTGTTTCTATATTATCCGTTCTATATTCAAGGCAAGGCAATAAGTTTATTTGTGTAGCACATTTCATACACAAGGCAACTCAAGGTGCTTTACACAAGGAAAGACAACACATTAGTATCAACAAACACAGTAGTTAACATTCAGAGCAAAGAAAAGAAAAGTAGGTTACATTGACAATGTTAAAACCTTATACAGCAAACTTTAAAAAAAAATAGCGTATGGAAGTTTAAAATGATAAACATAATAAGGGGGGAAAACACGACATTCAAAAATCAATTTCAGTGTAGACAAGTTAACATCTATTTCGTTATTGTCATTTGACAAACTTTTTTTCAAAATTAGCTTGTACAATTGATCACTAAGGGCGGCACAGTGGCCGATTGATTAGCACGTCCGCCTCACAGTTCTGAGGTCTCCGGTTTGAGTCCAGGCTCCGGCCTTCCTGGGTGGAGTTTGCATGTTCTCCCCGTGCCCGCGTGGGTCTTCTCCAGCTACTCCAGTCACCTCCCACATTCCAAAGACATGCATGGCAGGTTAATTGGGTGCTCCGAATTGTCCCTAGGTGTGCGTGTGAGTGTGGATGGTTGTTGGTCTCTGTGTGCCCTGTGATTGGCTGGCAACCAGTCCAGGGTGTCCCCCGCCTACTGCCCAAAGCCAGCTGAGATAGGCGCCAGCACCCCCCGCGACCCTTGTGAGGAATAAGCGGTCAAGAAAATGGATGGATGGATGGATGGAATTGATCACTAAATACAGTGGTATGAAAAAGTATCTGAACCTTTTGGAATTTCTCACATTTCTGCATAAAATCAGCATCAAACGTGATCTGATCTTTGTCAAAAACACACAGATGAAACATCAGTGTCTGCTTTAACTAAAACCACCCAAACATTTACAGGTTTTCATAATTTAATGAGGATAGCATGCAAACAATGACAGAAGGGGGAGGAATAAGTAACTGAACCCTCTGCCTAAGGATACTTAAAGAGCAATTGAAACCAATTTTTACCAAACAATTTAAGTCAGGTGTGTGCCCAATCACTGATGAGTGGCTTAAAGCTGCCCTGCCCACTATAAAACACACACCTGGTCAGAATTGTCTTGATGAGAAGCATTGTCTGATGTGCACCATGACTCACTCAAAAGAGCTGTCGGAAGACCTGCTATCAAGAATTGTTGGTTTGTATAAAACTGGCAAAGGATACAAAACCATCTCTAAAAGTCTGGATGTTCATCAATCAACAGTCAGCGAAGTTGTGTACAAATGGAGAGAGTTTGGCACTGTTGCTTCCCTCCCAAGGAGTGGCCGCCCACCAAAGATGACGCCAAGAGTTCAGCGCAGACCACTCAAAGAGGTAAAAAATAACCCTAGAGTGTCTGCTAAAGACTTACAGAGATCACTGGCACAGTCCAATATCTCTGTGCATGCATCAACTATATGTAAAACATTGGCCAAGAATGGTGTTCATGGGAGGACTCCACGGAGGAAGCCACTGCTGTCTAAAAAAAACATTGTGGCTCGTTTGATGTTCGCAAAAAGGCACTTGGACACTCCACAGAAGTTTTGGCAAAATATTTTGTGGACTGATGAAGCCAAAGTTGAATTGTTTGGGAGGAACACACAACGTCATGTGTGGAGGAAAAATGGAACAGCTCACCAACATCAACACCTCATCCCCACCGTGAAGCATGGTGGAGGGTGCATCATGGTTTGGGGCTGTTTTGCTTCCTCAGGGCCTGGACAACTTGCAATCATTCATGGAAAAATGAATTCAAAAGTTTATCAGGATGTTTTGCAGGAAAACCTGAGGCCGTCTGTCAGACAGTTGAAGCTAAAAAGAGGATGGATGCTGCAACAAGACAATGATCCAAAACACAGAAGCAAATAGACTTCAAAATGGTTTCAGAAGAACAAAATACACGTTCTGGAGTGGCCAAGTCAAAGTCCAGACTTGAACCCCATTGAGATGCTGTGGCATGACCTCAAGACAGCGATTCATGCCAGACATCCCAGGAATCTGACTGAACTACAGCAGTTTTGTAAAGAAGAATGGGCCAAGATCAGTCCTGATCGATGTGCCAGACTGATCTGCAGCTACAGGAAGCGTCCGGTTGAAGTTATTGCTGCCAAAGGGGGGCCACAAAATATTAAATGTGATGGTTCAGTTACTTATTCTTCCCCCCTTCTGTCATTGTTTGCATGCTATCCTTGTTAAAATATGAAAACCTGTAAATGTTTGGGTGGTTTTAGTTAAAGCAGACACTGTTGTTTCATCTGTGTGATTTTGACAAAGATCAGATCACGTTTGATGGTGATTTTAGGCAGAAATGTGAGAAATTCCAAAAGGTTCAGATACTTTTTCATGCCACTGTACAACACCATATATTGTCAGAGTCACCTATGTAGCGATAATTGGGTCGTCTTTTGGACGAATAATCTGGACGTTACAGAGGTAAATTGTATTTACCTCGATAACCTCTAGGGGCACCATGTTGGCTTTGCTTTGGGTTAACAGGAGCAACCAACGACCAAAATCCTTTCTTCATCAATCATTTATAATCTAAAGTCGCCACACTCGATATTCAGTGGTTCGTTGTACTAACAAAAGAATAATAATCCACTCGGAAACACAGATGACTTAGGCGGAATAGAATTAATAAAACATACATTTATTCACGATTGCTACACTACAGAATCAAAACACTGCCTATCTAACTATTCTATCGTCAGAAGAAAAGAAATAAAATAAAGCTAATGAAAATAAGGAAGGAATGCGAATGAATAAGGAAACAGGGAAAAGAGAAATTTGACCTGCCAGATCTGTGATAGGTTTCAAACGTAAGTTGCACACAGGGGTACGTTGAATTGGAAATCAAACGCAGACTTACGAGAATAGGTGTTGCGTCAAAGCGAGTAGAGACGGCGGTCTTTTTAAAAGGGGGAAAAATAGTCAATGTTCGTTGAAAAAAGGCAAGAAAAAAAAAAAAAAGGGGGTTATTCCACAGGTAAGCAAGGGAGCCGCTCGGGGGCTGACGTAGTTGCGCGGCTCGTCCCTTGATTGGTTGGCGACTCGGCGAGGTTGATTCTCCGGCGAGGTTGGTTCTGCCGGACAGCTGTCCGACTCCAGGTGTTGGAGCTCGGTCCGCTACGCGCCTGCGTACGGGGAAGGCCAGCCGTTGGAGGTGAGCTAGCCGCGGCGGGGCGCCACCGAATAGCAGGTGGCTTAGGTGCACAACCTTGAGTCCGGCGGTACGTTGCAAGTGCACCCCGGGGCCGTGGAGTTCGCCGCTGGCGGGCAATCACCGATGGTGAAAAAAAAAAAACAGGAAAAAAAAAAGGGGCAAAAGAGAATTTAGTCAGCGTTGCAGTTTGCACCTGCTTTGGCGTGGCGTGGAGCGAGTGGCTGCTCTCGTGGCAACGGTTGCTGCCAGAAAAAAAGGGGCCACGTGTTTAGCAAGTTTCTTGGAACAAAGAGTTCGAGCACGCTGGGAAACTTGCAGGTAGAGAGCGATCGGAAGATGATGTTGGAGGAGCGAAGTTGGAAGAGGAAGTTGCATCGGAAGAGAGAGCGCGAGGGGGTCCCCTCGTCTTTTTAAAGTCTATGGGCGGGGCTTCAGTAGGGGGTGGCACACCCTTTCTGTTCGCTCACGCAGACTTAAAAAAAACAACAAGTTATTAAAGGGATTAATAATTTGGCATTAAATTTGGTCAGTCTGGCAAATCAGTTTTCCCACACAACCCGTTTAACACACATCGTAATTAATACATCATAAACTAACTCGTGAGGTAACTTCTACTTGTCTAATCTGACTGAACTGAAAGATATTGATTACCTTTCATTCTTATAGAGTACAAATGAAATAGGACGTTCATACACACGAAGACATAACATGAATCATTTGTAGTTCAGTTATCTGTCAAGAATGATCATGGTATAAATGTGTAACATGCGGTTACTTATATGAATTGTCACTAAGGATAGTTCCAAGTTTCACCACTTGACGGTGCTATTGCTCCATCTAGACGTTCCAGGAGGGGCCCCCTGGAAGGGCGAGACGCCAGAATATCCTTTGTGATTGATAAGAGGTCATGAACATTCCTTTGATCAGTCGTTTGTGTATTCCAAATCATTGGAGCCATTTGCTCGGGCTCCGAGATGGCGGGCTTGAATACACTCCTTCGGCAGACACATAAATTTCTTTGTCACCTGGTCAGCGGCTTCAAAAGAGCTTTGTTGGTGGTTGGGTGACCACCTGCAGAGCTAACCAAACTTAGATCCTGTCTGGGCTTTGGAATTTTTATGCAACTGCATAGAGTTTACTTTAGAAGAAGCAAACCAAAAAAATAAAAAATTTGAGTGTGGACTGGGCCATAGTTGTTACACCTACATGTCCGTGATAACTGAATGGATTGGCCCGCACGAGATCATGGTTCGAACCCTGCTTGGGAAACATTTTAGCACAACTTTGATTTCACATAGTAGTCATTGTATAATTCTTTATAGTTGCGCTTTGTAATAATTTGACACAAAATATCTTCACAATAGTGTTTTTGTTTGACTATTTTATGACTGAAAAGGTTTTAAATGGAGCGATTCACAAACCCCAAAACGTTGAATACTTTGCATTTCAATCCCAAACACGTGTACATGTTGCTGACAAGTTAGGTCAGAGGAAACCATGACTTTGTCAATTGTATGAATGGCAACAGAGGGATACACACAGTTTGGTTTTACCTTTTGCCATCCAATTGAAGAGCAGTTATTTGCTATGCCTGCCACGATATGCCACTGGCATAATTTCAAGAATAATTTAAATGATAATTCAATAATAATAATAATAATAATAATAATAATAATAATAATAATAATAATAATTAGCTGTGAATAAAAAACACTTTCACTTTTAACTCCATGATATACTAGATTTTGTTTAAAATCACTGCATACTGAACTAAACAAAACCGAAATCCGAACCGAACGGTGGATTTTGCTCCACCCCTCTATGTATATATATATATATATATATATATATATATATATATATATATATATATATATATATATATATATATATATATATATATATATATATATATATATTAGTGCTGTCAAAGTTAACGCGTTAAATTTGGCGATTAATATAAAAAAAACGCTTTAAAAAAATTAACGCCGTTAAAGGTTTTTTTTTTTTTTTTGTAAACGTTCCTTTGCTGCCTTGAACCGAGCAAACCGCCACTTAAATTCACAAGAAGAAGAAGAAGAAGAAGACGACGATGACAAAGAAGAAGAAGAAGAAGAAGAAGAAAAACAAGAAAAACAAGAAGAAGACGACAACGACGACGAAGACGACTTCTGGTCACGTGACTTATGTAGCGTCCCTGGCCCGAAGATGGACCGCGACGGACTTTTGGGCGGAAAGTCTCACTTCAAAAATATCACGACGGCTCGTTGGAGAAATCTACTGGTTTGCTCACTTTGTAAAGCTGAATTCAAATATCACCGAAGTTGTACATCGGAATGGAATTGGAGTACTGCCCACTACAATGGTGGTCAGAGAGAGAAGGAGCACACAGCAGGCTGGCATCCATTGCACGCAAGTACCTGTCAACTCATGCAACCACAGTACCCTGTGAGAGGTTGTTCTCGCTCTCAGGCCACATCATTCAAAAGAAGCGAGCTTCTTTGTCCCCTGATAATGTGAACAAACTGGTTTTCCTCAGTAATTGGCTAAGTATAAAGAAGGATTAAGCCAAATTTCTTTCCATGGAGAAAAAAAATATTCAAACGAAACTTTCAGCAATATATATATTTTTTTACATTGACTCAGGCACTTTTTTTTTTTTTTTGAGTGATAAAAAGAACACATTTGTTGTTATTCAGAATTTTATTACACTTATATTACCAGTGGAACATGCACGACATCGCCCTCTGCACTTTTAAATAGGTATGGGTTGTTTTTAAATCTACATTAGAGTAAAGAGTATTTAAAAAAAAAAAAAAGTGCCCGCAATATTGAGTCAAATTTGATGTTTTTGTTTAAAGTTTATATTTTACAGGAGAATAATCGTTTTCAAAAATTAAGGAAGGCGCTTAAAAAATAACTATTAAAAGTTTTTGACTCAAAATATTCTTTGTATGTGATGATTCTACATTAATTTAAACACTGTGCTTGGGTAAATATTTGTTCCAACATTTATATAAAAAAAAAAATGTATCAGTAAAAGTAAAACAAACAAACAAATTAATCGCAATTAATCGCGATTAACTATAACAAATTGTGCGATTAATTAGTTAATTTTTTTTAATCGTTTGACAGCCCTAATATATATATATACAGTGCTACCTCAGCTCACGAACATAATTGGTTCCCAGAAAGGGTTTGTAAGGCGAAAAGTTTGTCTTCCGAACATTTATTTCCCATAAGAAACCATTAAAATGAGATTAATCCGTTCCCAGGTCCCTATAAAACATAATTTTCTACTAAATAAGCCTTAAAACTACACAAAAATATACCTTATTTTATGTATAATAAATGTGCTATTGTATTGTAATTAAAGAAATAAACTGTACTGTATAAATAGTCATTTTATTTACCTTTGTGATGGTAGTTCTTAAGGATGGTAGCAATGGTAGACTTACTTCATTCGCGAGCGTTTCACCGCGTAGAGTGTTTATGGAACGGTTGCCGCTCATTCGCACTTTCGTGCTCACCGGAGCGGAGGAGGTGTGTCCCTTGGTGAACAAGGAAGTGGAGCACTTTAGCGAGTCAACAAAAAGTGAGCACCGCCAACTACTTTCACCTCTTTCCTGGGACTAAACTGCCGTGGCACTATTTTCTCCTATTTTGAGGTACGTGACAGCACTTTCGCTTTTTTTAGTGGCGCGAACTCCATTGACTTAAATGCAAACGCGCCGCCGTCCCTCGCCGTCCCTCGCTTTTGGTGAGAACGTAGCATTAGGCTTAACACTAGCCAGTGGTGGGGTCTTTTTCGGTCCCATAATAGCAAAAGTACACTCAATATGGTCCAAAATGTCTATCAAACAGAAACCGCGCCCGCACTAAAAGAAAGGGGGTGACGAACTGGGAAGCCGCGAGCGAGCGTCATCTTCTCTTGGCCGCCACCGTGGTGCTGTTCGACCGCGTGGTTTGGTTCGTCCGCCGAAAAGTAGTTCGTCAGCAGAGACTATATCCTCGCGAATTTAATGTTCGTGAGGCGAAAAGTTCGTGAGCTTAAGCGTTCGTCAGCCGAGGTATCACTGTATATATATATATATATATATATATATATATATATATATATATATATATATATATATATATGTGTGTATATATATATACATATATATATTAGGGCTGTCAAAGTTAAAGCGTTAATAGATTAATTAATCACAGAAAAATGTCGCATAAAACACGTATTAACGCATATTAATCGCACTATTTTTGTTTTTGGCCTGCACTTGGCCTTGAACGTTACCGCGGATGGTTACATTGAAGGCTGCGCAGGTCAGTGATTAGGTCAATGCACGGCATTTCCTACACCTGTTGTTACAAAATGAGCGGGGTGACTCCAGTTGGTGTGCTTTAAAAAACACCCCGACGGGACTTTAGATAAAACAAAAGTCATTTGTGTTTAATTAATTAATAATTGCTGAATTGCACCCAATTGATATGATGCTGTTACGTTTTGAGCAATACACGCATGCATGCAATTGCGTACATGCATTTAATCAATGTTTGCAAATGACATTCAGATAATAAAATGCATTAATGGCAAAATATTACAGTATTTTGTGTTTATTTTATATTACGCAAATACGCAAGTAATTTAGCTGATTAATCGTGATTAATCAAAATTAAAAAGTGTGATTAATCAGATTAAGAATTTTAACGTTTGACAGCACTAATATATATATATATATATATATATATATATATATATATATATATATATATATATATATATATATATATATATATATATATATATATATATATATATACATACATACATACATACATACATACATACATTTTCTTGACCGCTTATTCCTCACAAGGGTCGCGGGGGGTGCTGGCGCCTATCTCAGCTGGCTTTGGGCAGTAGGCAGGTTCACTTAAAAACGACCCTCTCTCTGTCATACACAACTGTATAATCTGTTAGGGCTGGGCGATTTTGCCCAAAAATAAAATCTCCATTTTTTTTTCCACAAAAAAAATCAATTTACGATTTTTTTCCTTTTTATTTTATTTATTTATTGATTTATTTTAAGAAAACAAGTAAAAATGACATAAGTCAAAGTAATATTTGCTTTTATTTTATCAAACAACAAATAAAAACTTCCCTTTCAAAATTAAAGTGCAAAATGTCTGGCTTAAATAAAATACTTCTAGAAACCAATCAAATACAATGAATTACATTTATAACATGCAACTTAGAACTTTTTTTTTTTTTTTTTTTTTTTTTTTTAGTAATTAAATGACAGAAAACTTAAAACAACTTTTGCTTCTATTGTAACATTAGTAAACATTTTCTTTTAAAAATTAAAGTGCAAAATGTCTGCATGAAATAAAATACTTGTGGAAACAAATGTAACAATACATATTGAATTACATTGCAGTGCAAACTTGTAACTTTTTGTTTTAGTAATTAAATGACAATAAACTCGAAACCTTAGCTTCTATTGAATCTAACACTTAACATAACTAATATTTCCTTTTCAAAATTAAAGTGGAAAATTTCTGCCTTACATAAAATACTTTTTGAAAGTAATAAAAATGCATTTAATAAAATATTTCATTCATAATGACTGTGGCTTAATTGATCATATGGATGTACAAAATCTACAATTGAAATGCTTTAAACAATTCACTAAGTCAATATTTATTAAAAAAAAAAAAAAAAAAAAAAAAAAAAAAGCGGGTTTGGGGAAACTTGAATTAATTAAAGCAGGGGTATCCAAACTTTTTCATTTGAGGGCCACATACAGAAAATCAGAAGGATGCAAGTGCCACATAATGTTATGAAGACAAATGTGTTTAGTCTTAAAAATTGTACAAATAATTTATTTGTGATTTTGCATATTTAGAAAAACGCTACAGTATATAAACCAATTTATTTGTAATATGGCAGTAGGGTTATTATAGTTTTGGAATTTTTCATTTTAGTTTTTACTGTTTTGAGTTTTGTTTTTTTAAATTTGGTTAGTTGTAATTAGTTTTCAGGGTGGTTCTGTTAGTTTTTTTTAATTAGTTTTAGTTCTTTAATAAATGCTTAGTTTTAGTTTTTTTAAATGTGTATTACTTGTGTGCAATATTTTTATTTTGTTTTATTGTAGTTAGTTTTGTAAACATAAAATGTAGTTTCAGTTTTATTTTTTTTTAAAAAGCATCTTCGTTTTTATTTTATTTTGTTAACGAAAGTGTTTTTATTTTATTTTAGTTTTTTCGTTAATTTTAGTTAACTAAAATAAACTTTAATAGCACCTGTGATTTTCGACACCCTCCCTTCTTACTTTGACCATCTCCAAACATTTTTGTTTTTATTTTATTTGAACTGAGTCAAATGCCATTTTTAGCATATGTCGAGGGCCACTAAAAAATGGACGGCGGGCCGCAAATGGCCGTAGTTTGGACACGCCTGAATTAAAGTTTAAATCGTCCACAACAAACAATTCGAATTAATTAAAAAAAATCTATATATCGCCCAGGCCTACAATCTGTCATTTCCTTCTCATTGTTGTTGGTTATGGCGCAATAGTAGTGCCGGGAGTGCTGAAAAATATGCTCCTCCCTCCCCTCACACTGTTCCGTTGGGGTACGCCACTCCCGTTCTGAGTGGACTAGTAAAGCTGCAGACCACCACTCCCACTCACAGCGGAGCCATCTGCATTGCAACTGTTTCTGACTGTACTCCTTCCTCATCAGGGTCCTCAACTCTTCAAGGTAAGAAACATCTCTAGTCTTCTTCACATATAAGATGAGAGGAAGACAATATTTATTTTGAGGACTAGTTCCTACAAGTAGAGGCATCAGCATGTGCAAATATGTATTGTTTGCCGGGAAACACCTTGTGGTTGTTCCACCAGGGCCAGGGAAGTTGTCAGTGTTCCAACCCCAAGTGCAAACTTTTCTGTGCAAATTAGACTTGATATTTCGAGTATCTTTCCAACACCCCAAATTTGCTTGGGTAATACATAAAGATGCTGACATAGAGCCAATATTTTGATTGAGACATAATTCATAATGTCTGGAGACTAATTAATATTATTGAACTGATGTTATATTGAAAACATTTTGACCGCTCGCTGTCATTTACTTTGTGTTGATTATTTTTTGTTGTTGTTGATTAGGGGCAGATAACAAGTTTTACTTCTTTCTGTCCCCTTTCATTTGTCTTTTTTTAAAGGAATGAAATAGAAAAATTGAACTGATGTAATAGTTGAATTTATCAATCATCTAACAATGCATACTTTAGTACAAAGGAAACACACACAACTCCATTCCAGATTTTAAACTACCCAAATGGTAGGCTCTACTTTCTAGTTAGACGCTAGTGAAATGAGCAGGAGAGGCAGTAATGTTACTCAAGAATTGTCTGGTTCTACAAAACAATAACTTTAAAGATAGGAACATTGAAGCACAGACTGCCGGTAAAGTCATGAATCAATGAGCTCATGTTTCTACATGTTTTTTAAGGATTCCTCCCTCCACCCCCCCTTCTTGAGAAACACATCTCACTCATATCCTATTAAGCATAACCAGTAGGGGTGTGCCAAAAAATCATGTTGAGATTCTCATTTATTAATCGAATCGAAATTAATATCCAAAAAATGATTTTATTTAAATTAGAAATGAAGAAGAAGGGGAAAAGGCAGTTGTAGCCCACATGCTGTTTTTGTGGAAAAAGGCACTTACAATACAAAATTAATAAATGTTTAAACAACAACAACAACAAAAAGACACTTTAATGTCTCTATTTGTCATTTTGTCTTGCAAAGCAGACTGGAATAGATCATGACAATGTGCATATCTATAAATTGAAGCAGAAATCATTTGTCAATCAAATCATTTTGAATCGAAAATCGTTTGAATCCAGAATCGAAAATCGTAATCGAATCGAATCGTGAGACAGTCAAAGATTCCCAGCCCTAATAACCACATTTACGTATTCATACAGTGAAATGTTCTCACACTTCCAATGCCTGTGCAAACTATAACAAACACTCAACACGAGCAGTAGGAAAAACAAATCAGCATTTACAAAGATAATATTTTATTTCAAGTTATTTTAATTCTTACTTTAAACTGTACTGTATCATGATAACGGATATGATAAATATAGGCAATATTTTTAACATTTTTAACTTTCTTTTTTTTAATTTTTTTATTTAACAACATTATATGGCTAAAATATAAGAAAAGGAAGTGTGTAAAGTGTACCAGTGAGACTTCTTGTGTTTGTAAAAGCAGCATTTTTGAAACAGATCTTCATACTTGCCAACTTTTGGTGAAAAAATAGGGAGATTTTTGTTCCTTGGTGTCTCGATCGGCCCACTTGCCATTGGGGGTTGGATGGGTTGTTCACCCAAAATCCAGCCATTACTATTAGCAATTAGTTGCCGTGAGAAGGGAGGCGCTGCAACAAGCTCTGATTGATATTTATCGATTGAAGCAAATGGCCACTGTCCGGAAAATGGACTGGGCCTTTGGGGAAACTCAAGAAATTTTCGATGGCCAGTCCTCCCCAAGTGTCAAGTGTCTGGTCATCTCTTTCATTATCCATCTATGCTATGTATGAACCAGTACAGCACTACGGGTTGCAGTCCCCTCTAGGGCTGCCGCTAGTGAATATTTAGGTATTCAAATATCCTACTTCTAATGCATAATCGGGTATTAGGATCAAAATAAAATGTTTCAGCTTGTTGAAAGAACAAGTATGGCAGCCGTGGCTGGCTGGCTCCTCTACCCCTGGTAGAGCCAGTCATCCAGTAACCGGAAGGTCCGTTGTTCAATTCCCTCTCTCGCCAAGTCATGTTCGACAAGACACTTCACACACATTGCCTCCAGTGACACTCACACTGGTGTTCGAATAGTGCGAATGCTTGGTGGTGCTCGGAAGGGCTAGAGTCGCACGCCGGCAGCCACACTTGCATCAGTCTGCCCCAGGGCAGCTGTGGCTACATATGTAATTTAAATCTAAAAGTCGAGTCTCTTATCGATTAATCAATTATTCAATAATTCAACATATGAAAAATCCAATTTGGTCAAAATATGAACTTAATTCATTCTCTGTTTACTAAGCCTGACATATTCACTTGTCTCATTCAATATAAATATATATATATATATATATATATATATATATATATATATATATATATATATATATATATATATATATATATATATATATATATATCAAATGTAAAAAACAGCCATTTAAAAGACTGATAGTTACTAATTTGGTCTGCAACATGTTAGAACATTACAGATCGCTGTATTTACAAAATAAAAGCAGATTTTACAACACATTTTGATCACTTTAAATTAAACAAGTAATTCAAACCATTAATTGAGTAACAAACTAATTGGAAATTAATTTGACAATTAACTAATCGTTGAGTAATTAATCGTTGCACCGCTACACACACACACATATATATATATATATATATATATATATATACATATATATATATATATATATATATATATATATATATATATGTGAAAGTAGTTGGTGGTGCTCACTTTTTGATGACTCGCTAAAGTGCTCCACTTCCTTGTTCACCAAGGGACACGCCTCCTCACACACATACATACACACACACATATATATATATATATATATATATATATGTATATATATATATATATATATATGTATATATATGTATATGTATATATATATATATATATATATATATATATATATATATATATATATATATATATATATATATATATATATATATATGTGTGTGTGTGTGTGTGTGTGTGTGTATATGTATATATGTGTATATATAGATGTATGCATGTACCGGGAGTACATGCTCCAAAAAAATCCCAAACTTGACATGTATGTTTATAGTCAAGGCCTGAAGCTATCTCTATGACAACATTCAGTTATATATATGCACTTACGGTATTTTTACAAAAAAATGTAAACTCATTCTAAGTGTTATAACTAAGTCATTTCTGAATATTCTTTTACTTTCCACCACTCAAAATGTTCACTGGCATCAGACCTAACCAAACATACATATTTTTGTTATTTAGTTTCATTGATATTTGATAGCCTCTATGGACATTAAAAGCAATATCGTGAATGAAGGATATGCTTAATAACTCCCAGGTACATGCTCCAAAAAATCCCATGCTTGAAATGTATATTTATAGTCAGTTAATTCAGTTATAAATACAGCGCCACCTAGTCCTCGAGACAAAAAAAAAAAAAAAGCCTCACTTACGGTATTTTTACAAAAATTGTAAACTCATTGTGTGATAACTAAGTCATTTTTTTTTTTTATGAATATTCTTTTACTTTCCACCACTCAATATGTTCACTGGCATCAGACCGATCCAAACATATGTACTTTTTTATTTAGTTTCATTTTTTTTTTAATCGCCTCTATGGACTATAAAAGCAACATTGTGCAATGAGTACGAGCGATGTGTATATGTACTTTTGCCCAAAAAAAAAAGGCAACTCATTGCCTAAAAATAAAAAAAAGACGCTGATTTTTGCAGATCTTAACAATCACCAAAAACCATTGATCTTGACACACTCATCACACCTGGCAAAAAAAAATAAAAATCCACGGTAATGATTTATCATGCCATTTTCAAAGAAATTCTGCTTCCAATGTGCCAGTACCCCAACGTGCAAGTACCCCAACGTGGCCCGGGCTGCGAGTGCCCTTTATAGCTGCTCGCAGCTCTCGTTTGGGCCCGAGCAGCGACCCCTGGAGGTCCCTCTTGTTTTTGTAATTCTTCTTCTTCTTCTTCTTCGTAAACGTATCGCATTTTTGAGGGCCTAAACATTTACGAAAACTCACCAAACTTTGCAATCTCTTCGGACCCAGCGAAAAATTTGATATTATGAAGTTGTCATAACAACGCAACTCTATTGCGCCACCTATCGTAGAAAAATAAAAAACAATCCCGGCCTGTTTGAGCTAGAGCTACGAAAATTGTCAGGCACGTGTAGCACCCCGAGACGCACAAAAAAGTCAGTGGAAGCCATTTCCTAAAATGTACAGGAAGTGAGCTATGAATTTTTGAATGTCCAATTTTGGCCCATTTTGGCACATTCACTGTGGTCATGCTTTTTCCCCCTTTGCAAACATTTTTCATCCAATTGACTTCAAACTTGCCATGTATCATAGTCCTCTCTTTTTAAAGTCTATGGGCGGGGCTTCCGTAGGTGGTGGCAAACCCTTCTGTTCGCTCATGCAGACTCAAAAAAAAAAAAAAAAAAAATTATTAAAGGGATTAATAATTTGGCATTAAATTTGGTCAGTCTGGCAAATCAGTTTTCCCACACAAACCGTTTAACACACATCGTAATTAATGCATCATAAACTAACTTGTGAGGTAATTTCTACTTGTCTAATCTGACTGAACTGAAAGATATTGATTACCTTTCATTCCTTATGGAGTACAAATGAAATAGGACGTTCATACACACAAAGACATAACATGAATCATTCGTAGTTCAGTTATCTGTCAAGAATTATCATGTTATAAATGTGTAAAATGTGGTTACTTGTATGAATTGTCACTAAGGATAGTTCCAAGTTTCACCACTTGACGGTGCTGTTGCTCCATCTAGACGTTCCAGGAGTGCCCCCTGGAGGGGCGACACCAGAGAGTCCCCCCTGGTTGATAAGAAAGGTCATAAACATTCCTTTGATCAGTCGTTTGTATATTCTAATTCATTGACGTTGTTTTCTCGGGCCCCGCGAAGTCGGGCTTGAATAAACTCCTTCGGCAGACGCATAAATTCCTTTGTCACCTGGACAGCGGCTTCAAAAGAGCTTCGTTGGTGGTTGAGTGACCACCTGCAGAGCTAACCAAACTTAGATCCTGTCTGGGCTGTGGAATGTTTATGCAACTGCAGAGAGTTTGTTTTAGAAGAAGCAAACCAACAAAAAAAATATTAGAGGGTGGACTGGGTCATAGGCCATAGTTGTTACAGCTACTTAGCTGTGTAATTTGGTTTGCAGTGTTTTTTTTTTCTTCCCTTCTTTCTTCCCTTTCTCTTTTCCTATTTCCACTATAATTTGACTGACGTCGTGTTGTGCTGAATTACCGACTTGTGGTCAAATATGGACAAATATGGTCATTTAATAATTTATTAGTAATTTATTAGGGCCCGAGCAGCGACCGCTGCGAGGTCCCTATTGTTTTTGTAAAAATTCTTCTTCTTCTTCGTCTTCTTCTTCTTCTTCTTCTTCTTCTTCTTCTTCTTCTTCTTCTTCTTCTTCTTTATTCTCCCCAAACGATCGCATTTTTGAGGACCTAAACATTTACGAAAACTCACAGAAATTTGCACACTCTTCGGGCCCGGCAAAAAATTTGATATTCTGATGTTGTCATAACAACAAGACTCTATAGCGCCCCCTAGCAAAAAAAATTTAAAACCAATCCCGGCACGTTTGACCTCGAGCTACGAAAATTGGAAGGCACTTGTAGCACCCCGGGACGCACAAAAAGTCCATTGGGACCATGTAGCAAAAATGTACAGGGAGTGAGTTATGAATTTTTGAATGTCCAATTTTGGCCCATTTTTGCACATTCACTGTGGTCATACTTTTCCCCCCTTTGCAAACAGTTTTAATCCGATTGACTTCAAACTTGGCATGTATCATCTCAAGACCTGAGACAACAACTGGGCAAAATATCTTGACTTTTCGGAATGCTATATGACGGGGGCGGGGCATCAAATATTGCCTTTAAAATTTCATTTGTCCAGAAAGACAGAATGCTTAATAACTCCCATGTGCAAGCTCCAAAAAATCTCAAACTACTCATGCAACTTAATAGTCACGACCTGAAAACATCTATATGATAAAATTCTGTTATATATATATAGCGCCACCTAGTGGTGACAATGAATGTCATACTTTACGTTTTTAGCTACTGTGCCAAGCTTGTTGAAGGGATCCAATTAAAAATTGGTCAGAAAAGTCTTAACATGTTGATCATGCCCCACACCGAATACTGTAACTTTTCGCCAAAGGGCGTGGCCGTTACGGTGCCGCAAAGTCTGAAGATTTTTCGTGACAATAAAAGCTGCATTAACTTGACCCAGATTATCCTATCTTCTCAAAATTTCACACAATTGATGACAGTCCAGCCCTTAACTCATCTACAAACTTATATTTCATCTTACTGATAGCGCCACCTACTTGCGATTTTTTTTCTTACGATTTTTCTTCAACGTTTTTTCCAACCACGTTAACTGGACCTACCTCATATTTGCTCAGATGAGGGTTTCCGCCTTCATGATGTCACAACATGAAGTTAGTGAGTTTTCGTGAATCGTTGTGGGCGTGGCTAAGCACTGTTCGCCAAGAAAACAACGCCACTTTTGAGGATCTAAACTGGCACAGAAACACATGAAACTTGGCACACACATCTGGCCTGGTAAAATGAGCAATATTTTATTGTTGATTGTGCTATTTTTCCAAAAATGACTCAATAGCGCCCCCTAGAAATTTTTAACGAAGCAGCCCTGCTTGTACGTTTAAGCAAGATCTGTGAATATTTTTGGGTGTATGAGGGAGCCCAAGACCTACAAAAAAAGTCTCTTGGACCTATATGCTAAAATGAACAGGAAGTGAGCTACGGATTTTTGAATGTCCCATTTTTTACGATTTTAGCACATTTACAGGGGGCATACTTTTGCCCACTTCTCCTACACGTTTCATCCGACTGACTTCAGACTTGACCTGGACCTGGACCTCAAGACCTGAGCCAACGACAGGCGGAAAAATCCTGACTTTTCGAAATACTATATGATGAGGGCGGGGCATCAAAATTTGTATTCCGCAATGAAAAAGGATATGGTTAATAACTCCGGTTAACGGTACATGCTCCAAAAAATCCCAAACTTGACATGTATGTTTATAGTCAAGACCTGAAGCTATCTCTTTGACACCATTCAGTTATATATGCAGCGCCACCTAGTCCTTGAGGCATGAAAAAAAAAAACACCCCACTTACGGTATTTTTACAAAAATTGTAAACTCATTGTAAGTGTGATAACTAAGTCATTTATGAATATTCTTTTACTTTCCACCACTCAAAATTTTCACTGGCATCAGACCGATCCAAACATACGTACTTTTTTATTTTGTTTTATTTATTTTTTATCGCCTCTATGGACAATAACAGCAACATTGTGCAATGAGTACGAGCGATGATTTTTGTAGATCTTAACATTCACCAAAACCCATTGAGCTTGACACACTCATCACACCTGTCAAAAGAAAAATCCACATGTAAAGGTTTATTATGCTATTTTCAAAGAAACTCTGATCCCAATGTGCAAGTACCCAAACGTGCAAGTACCCCAACTGGCCCGGGCTGTGAGGGCCCTTTATTTTTTATTATTATATTATATTATATTATTATTTTTTATTATTATTTTTTTAGTTGTTATTGTTTTTTTCCCCAAACACAATTTATGGCTTTGGACTTAGAGGCTAAATGCTATTGCTTGCAAAGTAATGACTTGTGTTTTACTGTGATCATTAAGTGGACTCACTAGCATTAATTAGCACCATAGATATAAATGTATATGTATGCATCGGCAGCCAGTCTTCACTTTGCTCTAATTCTGTCTCCAAGTCCAGGCTTATATGCTTATATGCTTATATAGTTTAGCATTGGCATGCAAAATCTGAAATAATACATTTAAGTTGGACAAACATTCAAAACACATTTTATAAACTTCGTATTTCCAGCAAATCGATATGCCAACCAGTAGCTTTCAAGCTAAAACAATAACTGTCTCGATTGAGTGCTGTCATCCTCTGCATTCTACAGTGTAATTTCTATATACAGCAGTAGTGTTGATACAGTTGCATTAACCCTTATTCCATGTTCAAACAATATAGTATAGAGAACTAATTAATAGTACTCTCTTTAAGTACATGCATTACAGTTGACCAGTAAGGACTTCGACTACTTTGTTGTGGTGTAACCATGCTCTGATGTAAACGTGCTGCATACAAATGGAAGTTAACGACCAAGTCGAGAGTATTTGCAAAGACGAAAAAGAGACCAGGACAATGGCCAGATTTCTGCGATAAATGACGCTATATATTAATCAATACAGGCTGCTTGAAAGTAGTTGGCTTGTTTTTAAGCGGCCTCAGGTTAGCGGTTAGCACTTGTCCTTTCTCCCCTTTCTCTCCACCACAACACTCCGCTCTCCTTCTTTGCTAGGAAATCACATCCTTCTCAAGGAAAGAGACCACCACTGCCATCAAAGAGGGCACAGTTAGTCACTACAGTGCTTCACTGGCTCAGTACTCAGTAGGAAGTTGCCCAAGACTCTCATCCACCCATTCATAAAAAACAAAAAAACAAAACAAAAAACAGATTTGACGAGACTTCTCGTCTGCGGGTGACAACTTTTGGGTGTCACGTGACAAGACTTCTCGTCTGCGGGTTGTAAAGAGTTAATATTGAAGCTGACAGAAATCCAAAGTAAATGTTCTCTGCCCTCAATGTAATTCCTGGTAAACATGACATCAAGGTCTTCTTCAGTCAATAAATACTATTAAGGATGACAGCTAAATGATCCCTTTTAGAGTAAATACCTGAACTATAATTGATCATGGGTGGATGACTGGTTAGCACGTCCGCCTCCCAGTTCTGAGGACTTGGTTCGAATCCAGGCTCCGACCTTCCTGGTTGGAGTTTGCGTGTTGTCCCCATGCCTGTGTGGGTCTTCTCCGGGCACTCTGGTCTCCTCCCACATTCCAAAGACATGCATGGCAGGTTAATTGGGCCCTCCGAATTGTCCCTAGGTGTGCTTCTGCGTGTGGATGGTTGTTCGTTTCTGTGTGCCCCGCGATTGTCTGGCAACCAGTCCAGGGTGTACCCCGCCTACTGCCCAAAGCCAGCTGAGATAGTCTCCAGCACCCCCCATGACCCTTGTGAGTAAGGGTTAAGGAAATGGATGATGGATGGATATAATTGATCATCATTTTCCCAGTATGTCGTCATCTTCATTACTTTGGAAGGTTTTAAGTGAGAATCACACATTTCTATTTTTTGCTAACAGGAAATGGCTTCAAAGCGAAAAGTGGGTTACAAATGTCGCATAGCCACTGTTCTCTTCCTCCTCCTGGCAAGCATCGCTGGGCTCATTGCTGTTGCCGTCATCCAGGACAACTGGCGGTCCAAAGAATATACTTTAGAGGTAAGCATTGACAAACTAGCACATATCGCTAGCCACCATCGCTAACACAGATGGTGTTGTTCAGCCTCTTTCACGAAGACGTCAACCAGCAAGCAGCTACTTAACTTGTAATAAATTATTTTAAACAGAGGAGCTGAGAAATGTAACTCATCATTTCTGTTACTGCAGTACGGCATAGTGGTTGACTCAGGATCATCTCGGTCCAATATCTATTTGTATGAGTGGCCAGGGGAGAAGGAGAATGAGACAGGAGTGGTAATGGAGAAGTTGAACTGTAACGTTCCTGGTGAGTCCAAACTTGTGTTGCAAGAGAAGTAATAGATAACTTCTTTTTTTTTTTTGCAAGACCATGAAACTCATATTTCCTTGTGCTTGTAGGTGTACCAATCTCTGAATTGAAAATTGATTCGAAGAAAGATGAACAGACATGGGAAGGCTTCAAAAATTGCATGAAAAACATCGCTGCAGCCATTCCTGCTAAGAAGCACAAAACAACCCCTCTCTTCTTGGGAGCTACTGCTGGAATGAGACTCTTACAGTAAGTAAGCAAGTGAGAATTTTACAGTACCTTTGCTGCATTCTCTCAACAGTTTTAGAGGGCCACAGGCACAGATTTAGAGGGTAGAGGCAGCAAAAGCATGTGCAAGGTGGGTTGGAAGGATTTTCGGTCCATTACCTGCACCTTTTCCTCTATTTGGTCAGTGTTTTTTTTTTTTTTTTAATTCTTTTTGTTTGTGGTATGTCCGAGCTGCCCCTGAACTCATATGATATGCACACAAAAGCTGTTACACACATAACTCTCGTTTCGACATACAGTACACAATGATGCTCGCCTCCCTCTGGAGACTGGCCTGGAGGTGGGGCTCGGAGGTCAGTGCTTGGTGGCTGGACCTGCACTGATGAGGCCCAGTCGGGCCCAAAAGGACATTGTGGGATCCCCCTTCTAGCGGACTTACCACCTGTGAGAGGGGCCTTAGATCAGGTGCGATGGGACCTTGGCGGCGACTAAAGTCAGGGAGCTTGGCCGTCCGATCCCCAGCTGGAGAAGCGAGGGACATGGAATGTCACCTCTCTGGATGGAAGGAGCCTGAGTTGGTGTGCGAGGTCGAGAAGTTGACACATAGCCTGGATTTTTTCTACAAGCTTTTCAGAGGTGTTGTACTCTCACTCTGGAGTTGCTCATGGAGAGAGAGGCACAGTGCAGGTATGGGCATATTTGTTGCCCCTGGCTCGATGACGAGAGGTTAGCCTCCCTCCACCTTCGGGTTGGGGAGATGGGTCCTAATTGCTGTTTGGTGCATAAGCAGTACCCACCCTTTTTGGAATCCTTTGAGGAGGTGCTGGGGCTTATCTAGCTGGGGTGCGTCAGCGCTCACATCAACAATGACAGTGAAACCTGGAAGGGCGTGATTGGGAAGCACGGTCCTTCCTATCAAAACCCGAGCGATGTTCTGTTACTGGACTTCTGTGCTTGTCACAGATTGTCCATAACGAACCACCATGTTCAAACATGCGGGTGTCCGTATGTGCACTTGGCATCACCGACTACAGCTTGATGATCGATTCTGTGGTTGTGTCATCAGATTTGCAGCCATATGTCTTGGAAACTGAGGTAAAGAGAGTAGTAAAGCTGTCAACGAATCACCACCTGGTGGTGCCTTGGCTCCATTGGTAGGGGAAGATGCCAGTCCAACATGGCAGACCCAATCGTATTGTGAGTGTTTACTGGGAACGTCTGCCAGGGTCCCTTGTCAGAAGGAGTTTCAACTCCCTGCTACGGCAAAGATTCACCTATGTCCCAGGGGAGGTGGGAGACATTGACTCTGAGTGGACCATGTTCAACGCCTCCATTGTCGGGGCAGCCGACTGGCGTTGTGGCCATAAGGTGGTTGGTGCCTGTCGTAGCAACCCGAGCGGTAATTGATGCCATCAAGCTGAAGAAGGAGTCATATTGGGCCTTTTTCGCCTGTACAACTCCTGATGCAGCTGTTGGGTACCGGCTGGACAAGTGGAATGCAGCTTCAGCGGTCACGAAGGTAAAAACCCGAGCGGAGGGAGGAGTTCACTAAGGCAATGGAAACGACTCAGGAAGGGGAAGCAGTGCACCAGTAAAAAATTAACTGTGTACAGTGGAGATGGGTGCTACTGACCTCAACTTGGGACATTGTGAGTCAGTTGGGGGACTACTTCGAAGACCTCCTCAATTGCACTGCTACGCCATTCTTTCAGGAAGCAGAGTCTGAGGTGACCCTCTCAGGTGGAAGTGACTAAGGTGGCAAGAGCCCAGGGGCGAATGAAACCCGCCTGGAATGCCTCAAGTCTCTGAATGTTGTGGGGCTGTCCTGGTCAACACGACTCTACAACATTACATTAACTGGGGACTGTGCCTCTGGATTGGCAGACTGGGGTGGTGTGTTCCAACAATACGGTTATCACAGCTCCTCAGCCTCCTTGGTAAGGTCTATTCACGGGTGCTGGAACTTAGGGTCCAACGGGAAATTAAATCTGAAATTCAGGAGGAGTAGTGTGATATTGTCCTGGCTGTGGAACTGGGAACAAGCTTTACACACTCGACAGAGTCCACGAGGTGAATGGGAATACGCCCAACCAGTTTACATGTGTTTTGTGGACTTGGCAAAGGCCTTTGTCTGTGTCCCTCGGCGAGGTCTGTGGGGTGCTTCAGGAGTATGGGGTAACGAACCCCTTCATTTGGGCTGTAACGTACCATGACCAATGTCAGACGGGGTTTTTTCTAGCTCAAACTGAGGCAGAGGTGGTGCCATCATGACTATGATGGGTGACTACCGATACCAGGTATCGGCGCACAGGCCGATACCATTATTGGCCGCCCTCCTGCAGCCATTTTATGATCAGGAACTAGAAATTAGAAAGTATATGAATATAAAGTTCCATTACTTTCACACAATTGTAAGGAAAAATAATATACTGGGATATATAGGTCCATCCATCCATCCATTTTCGAAACCGCTTGCTCCTCACAAGGGTCGCGGGGGTGCTGGAGCCTATCCCAGCTGGCTTCGGGCAGTAGGCGGAGTACACCCTGAACTGGCTGCCAGCCAAGAGAGGACCGCTGCTGAACGCCGTCGTCCGAAACTATAGCGGCGGGCGCACGCTGGTTGAGCGTGGCCGGTAGCCGCTGGTCGAAACGCTGTCGTCTGTGCCGCTGGACCAGAGAGAAGACGTGGAGAAGAGATCCAGCAACGAACACATTTCTCAGACGGCACCGACAGACAGTGAATCGTGAAGGGCTAAAGAACAGCATCACATAGGCTCCACCTAAAGGATGAAAGGTTGACATCACGAACCGCACGTTTTGCAAACAGACACTTGTTACGTCGGTACCTACATAGACACATAACAGGCACATAACAGGTCATGAACTCTGGCGCATGCCATGACAATAGCAAGGATGTTTTGGCGGATGATAAATAAAAAGCTACAACAACAACAAACGCAAATCCACTATCTATTTTTATGTACCTGTAATAGCAGCACATAACAAGGGTACCAACTAGGGATGACCCTATCACACTTTGGACCCGAGTCCGAGTCTCTTGGTTGTCTGCCCATCTTGCAATGAGGTGCAGCAGTTAGCAACACATTGCACACAGTGCCTCCGCTTTTCACATTAAAGATAACTTCAGTATCTCCACTCCCAAATGCCTCGGTGCCATTTCCTTGTTTAGCCCTCGGTGCCATTTCCTTGTTTAGCCCCGTTGCTTGATGGCATTAATAGTGTCACTGTAGTAGAGAGAGGCCATGTCGCACACATTGTGTTGAAAATTGAAATGTCACTCTATGGCACCGCCCAACTCCAGATTTAATAAAAAAGTTATAATAATAATGAGGGGTTGGCGGTCGTCGGGGGGGGGGGGCGGCTTGTTTGGGGGAGGGGGGGGTGGAGGTATGGGTGGGTGGGGGGTTGGGTGTTGGGGGTCGGGGTGTGTTCGGGGGTTTGGGGGCCGGGGGTGGCGGGGCCTGGGTCGTGGTGGGTGGCGGGTTTGGGTGGGGTGCGGTGGGGTCGTGGGGGGATGGGGGCTGGGGACCGGTGGGGCTCTGTGGGGGCCCGCTGGGCCTCGTTCTGCGGTCTTGGGCTCGGGGGTGTGGGCCGGGGCTGGGGCGGGGGTGTTCCGGGCGTCTGGGTCAGCTCGCCGACCAGTGTCCGCTCGGGTAGCTTGGGGGTGGCCTTGGTGCTGCCGCGGCCTGGGGATTCCGGGGGGCTGGGGCGGTGCTCGCTTTGCTGGACCGCGGTTGACGGCTTCTTTCTTTGGTGGTGGTCCTTATGCATGCCAGATCCATCGCACCAGCATCTACTGAAACTCAAACAGAAGTTGTCTCTCCCTCCCACAGCCCCTTGAATCAGTGGGTGCTGGTGTCTGTGGATCTCACTTTGCTTTATCTATCCTTCCCTCCTTCCTCTCTTTAGTTTTTCCTCTGGTCACTTGAGATCTCAATTTATTGGAAGTTTGAGGTTTCTGGGGTTGGCATAAGACTCTGGTTTTGTAACCACGCAGGACGGGTTTGGTTGGTGCTGGATTTCACTTTGATGGATTGGATGTACTGGCTTCTTTGGATCTCACTCTGCCTTATCGATCCCTCCCTCCTTCCTCTCTTTAGTTTTTCCTCTGGTCTCTTGAGATCTCGCTAATTTGCTGGAATTTAGAGGCTTCCGGGGTTGGCGTAAGACTTTGATTTTGTAATCATGGGGAAGGCAGGAAGTGTTTGGTCGGTGCTGGATTTCACTTTGATTTATCTTTCTTTTCTCTTTATTTTTTTCTGACCTTTTCTCTGGTCTCCTGACCATTTAAACCTCATGACTCTGGCAAGATTCTGAAGTACCTGGTTAAGGCAAAGGGTAATGGGATATTTATAAGGTTTTAGGTGAATTAATGAGTATAAATTTATACGTATTTGCACGCACACGCACGCACACAAACGCACGCATGCACGCAAACGCACGCACACATACACACACAAAAAAAAAGAGCAATGATGATAAGACGTTGAATCGGTAAGACTACCGAATGAACAATTCTGAGCTCTTAAAAAAAAAAAAAAAAAAGGAGAAACAATAATGCTCAATGTCCTTGACGTAACCCCATGAAGCCTGTTTTCCATGTCTCCCATAGCCAACACAGCTGAGGATCTTTATCAGGCTTCATGCAGATCTTGCTAATTAGCTCATCGTTTGAAACACCTGTGTTGGCTGTGGGGGACATGGAAAACTGAATAGGGGAACTCGAAGACCGGGGATAAGAACCACTGCTTGAAGAGTTCCAATAAGAACTAGAGCTGCGAGCAGCTATAAAGGGCCCTCGCAGCCCGGGCCACGTTGGGGTCCTTGCACATTGGGATACTTGCACGTTAGGGTACTGGCACGTTGGGGTAATGGCATATTGGAAGCAAAATTTCTTTGAAAATGGCATAATAAACGTTTACATGTAGAATATTTTTTTTGCCAGTGTGTGTTAAGCGCAACGGGTTTTGGTGATTGTTAAGACCTGCAAAAATCAGCGTCCTTTTTTATTTTTAGGCAATGAGTTGCCCTGATTGGTATTTTTTGTAAAAGTGTATATACACATCATCGCACGTTGTACTCATTGCACAATGTTACTTTTATTGTCCAAAGGGGCAGTCAAAAATGAATAAAACAAAATGGAAACGTACATACGTTTGGATCGGTGTGAAGCCAGTGAACAATTTGAGTGGTGGAAACTAAAAGAATATTCATAAATGACTTAGTTATCACACTTAGAATGAGTTTACATTTTTTGTACAAAATACCGTATGTGGGTTTTTTTTTTATATATATAATTATTCCTCAAGGGCTAGGTGGCGCTGTATTTATAACTGAATGTTGTCATAGAGATACCTTCAGGCCTTGATTATAAGCATACATGTCAAGTGTGGGATTTTTTTTGGAGCATGTACCGTGGAGTTATTAAGCATATCCTTCATTCACGATATTGCTTTTAATGTCCACAGAGGCTATCAAAAATAAATAAAAAAATATATATGTTTGGATAAGTCTGATGCCAGTGAACATTTTGAGTGGTGGAAACTAAAAGAATATTCATAAATGACTTAGTTATCACACTTAGAATGAGTTTACATTTTTTGTACAAAATACCGTATGTGGGGTATTTTTAAGCCTCAAGGGCTCGGTGGCGCTGCATATATAACTGAATGATAACTTCAGGCCTTGACGATAAACATACATGTCAAGTTTGGGATTTTTTGGAGCATGTACCGGGGAGTTATCAAGCATATCCTTTTTCATTGCGAAACACAAATTTTGATGCCCTGCCCTCATCATATAGTATTTCGAAAAGTCAAAATTTTTCCCCCTGTCGTTGGCTCCGGTCTTGACATGGTCCAGGTCAAGTCTTAACTCAGTCGGATGAAACGTGGAGAAGAAGTGGGCAAAAGTATGCCCCCTGTAAATGTGCAAAAATCATCAAAAATGGGACATTCAAAAATTCGTAGCTCACTTCCTGTTCATTTTAGCACATGGGTCCAAGAGACTTTTATGTAGGTCTTGGGCTCCCTCATACACCTAAAAATATTCGTCATTCTTGCTTAAACGTACAACCGGGGCTGCTTCATTAAAAATTTCTAGGGGGCGCTATTGATTCTTTTTTTTTAAAAAATAGCACAATCAACAATAAAATATTGCTCATTGTACCAGGCCAGATGTGTGTGCCAAGTTTCATGAGTTTCTGTGCATGTTTAGACCCTCAAAACTGGCGTTGTTTTCTTGGCGAACAGCGCTTAGCCACGCCCACAGCAATTCGCGAAAACTCACAAACTTCGTGTTGTGACACCGTGAAGGCCGAAACCCTCATCTGAGCAAATATGAGGTAGGTCCAGTTAACGTGTTTGGAGAAAAACGTAGAAGAAAATTCGTAAGAAAAAAATATGCCACGAGGTGGCGCTATTAGTAAGATGAAATATAAGTTCGTAGAAGTCTTTAGGGCTGGACTTTCATCAAATGTGTGAAATTTTGAGAAGATAGGATCATCTGGGTCAAGTTAATGCAGCTTTTATTGTCATGAAAAATTACCAGACTTTGCGGCACCGTAGCGGCCACGCCCTTTGGCGAAAAGTTACAATATTGGGTGTGGGGCATGAGCAACATCTTAAGGCTTGTCTGACCAATTTCACATGACTATTAAGTTGCATGAGAAGTTTGAGATTTTTTGGAGCTTGTACATGGGAGTTATTAAGCATTTTGTCTTTCTGGACAAATTTAATTTTAAAGGCAATATTTGATGCCCCGCCCCCGTCATATAGTATTTCAAAAAGTCAAGATTTTTTGCGCAGTTGTTGTCTCAGGTCTTGAGATGATCCATGGCAAGTTTGAAGTCAACTGGCCGAAAAATACTTCCAAAGGGGGGAAATGTATGACCACAGTGAATGTGCCAAAATGGGCCAAAATTGGACATTCAAAAATTCATAGCTCACTTCCTGTACATTTTAGGAAATGGCTTCCACTGACTTTTTTGTGGGTCTCGGGGTGATACACGTGGCTGGCAATTTTCGTAGCTCTAGGTCAAACGGGCCGGGATTGGGTTTTATTTTTCTACGCTAGGGGGCGCTATAGAGTCGCATTGTCATGACAACTACATAATATCAAATTTTTCGCCGGACCCGAAGAGACTGCAAAGTTTGGTGAGTTTTCGTAAATGTTTAGGCCCTCAAAAATGCGATCGTTTACGGAGAAGAAGAAGAAGAAGAAGAAGAAGAAGAAGAAGAAGAACTAGAGCAGCGAGCAGCTATAAAGGGCCCTCGCAACCTGGGCCACGTTGGGGTACTTGCACGTCGGTGTCCTGGCATGTTGGGGTACTGTTTCATAGGAAACTGTCTAAATTGCCATGCTTTGTGTTTGCAAAATTTCATGGAAAGGCCAAAAATGATGCACAATTAACAAAATCAAATCAAAATGGTTTGGCACATGGCTATAGAAACTTTTTATAGGTATTAGGCTGATAGGTATGCTTCCCAATATTCACACATCTAGCTGAATCATATAATCGGAAATACTTCATAAAAATGTCTAGAGGGCGCTATTGAGCCATTTATTACAAATTGCACAATAAATCTCTAAAATATTCATTTTCCAGACAGGTCTGGTGTGTGTGTAAAGTTTTGTGAGTTTTCGTCCATGTTTAGACTCTCAAAAAAAGCATTTTTCTTTGCAAACAGTGCATCGCTGCGTGACAAAATAAAAACTTTTCATCTTAAATATCTTAAGATGAAACATGACAAAGTTGAAGACGATTGGGTAAGTTTTGTAGGAGTTTGTTAAAATATGACCCCTATAAAATGGCTTCAAACACCAAAGTAAATCAAAATGGCGGACTTCCTGTTTGGTTAACATATGACTACAGAATACTTTTTTGTAAGACTTAGGCTGATAGGTATCCCAATTTTTACAAATCGAGCTGAATCATACAATCGCAAAAGCTTCATACAAATGTCTAGAGGGCGCTATTGAGCCATTTATTTCAAATTGCACAAGAAATATCTAAAATATTCACGTTTAAGACAATGCTGATGTGTGTGCAAAGTTTCATGAGTTCTCACATGTTTAGACCCCCCCCAAAAAGCAGCATTTTACTTGGCAAACAATGCATCGCTATGGCAACAGCGTGCTACAAAATAAATAGCTTTCGATAACTTTTCATCTTAAACATCTTAAGATGAAAGACACCAAGTTTGAAGATGGTCCAATAAATTTTGTAGGAGGAGTTCGTTAAAATATGACCCCTAAAAAAGGCCACAAAAAATGGCTACAAATCCCAACATAAATCAAAATGGCGAACTTCCTGTTTGTTTAAGCATATGGCTCCAAGAGACTTTTTTGTACATCGTGGGCTCTTATGTATGCCTCCAAATTATCATAGCTCTAGGTGAAACGTACATCTTCAACATCTTAAGATGAATCACACCAAGTTTGAAGATGATCAGATAAACTCTGTAGGAGGAGTTTGTTAAAATATGACCCCTATGAAATGGCCAAAAAAAATGGCAACACATTCCAAAGTAAATCAAAATGGCGGACGTCCTGTTAGGTTTAGCATATGGTTCAAAAAGAGTTTTTTGTACCTCGAGGGCTGTTATATACCTCTACAAATTTTGGTAACTCTAGGTGAAACGTACAGCCGGGCATGCTTTGTTAAAGAGGAGTTTTTTAGCTCAAAATGTGATGCCCGCCCCCTGGGGGACTTCCTGTTGTGTTTAGCACAGGGCACCAAGAGACTTTTTTGTATATCTTGGGCTGTTACATATGTCTACAAATTTTTGTAGCTCTAGCTGCTTCGTACAACTGGGAATGCTTCTTTAAGAAGAATTTTTTTCCTTTGCAAACAGTGCATGCCATGACAACAGCGTGCGACAAAATACAAAGCTTTCAATAACTTTTCATCTTCAACATCTTAAGATGAATCACACCAAGTTTGAAGATGATCGGATAAACACTGTAGGAGGAGTTCGTTAAAATAAGACCCCAATGAAATGGCCAAAAAAATGGCAACACGTTCCAAAGTAAATCAAAATGGTGGACTTCCTGTTAGGTTTCGCATATGGTTCAAAAAGAGTTTTTTGTACCTCCAGGGCTGTTACATACCTCTTCAAATTTTGGTAAGTCTAGGTGAAACGTACAGCCGGGCATGCTTTGTTAAATAGGAGTTTTTTTTTTAGCTCAAAATGTGATGCCCGGCCCCTGGGGTACTTCCTGTTGGGTTTAGCACAGGTCACCAAGAGACATTTTTGTACATCTTGGGCTGTTACATACGTCTACAAATTTTAGTAGCTCTAGCTGCTTCGTACAACTGGGAATGCTTCTTTAAGAAGATTTTTTTTCCCTTTGCAAACAGTGCATGCCACGACAACAGCGTGCGACGAAATAAAAAACTTTCAATAACTTTTCATCTTCAACATCTTAAGATGAAACACACCAACTTTGAAGGTGATCAGATAAACTCTGTAGGAGGAGTTCGTTAAAATATGACCCCTAAAAAAGGCTACAAAAAATGGCTACAAATCCCAACGTAAATCAAAATGGTAGCCTTCCTGTTTGGTTTAGCATATGGCTCCAAGAGACTTTTTTTGTACATCCTGAGCTCTTATGTTTGCCTGCAAATTATCATAGCGCTAGGTGAAACGTACAACCGGGAATGCTTTGTTAAAGAGGACTTTTTTAGCTCAAAATGTGATGCCCGGCCCCTGGGGGACTTCCTGTTGGGTTTAGCACTTGACACCAAGAGACTTTTTTAAACATCGTGGGCTGCTACATATGTCTACAAATTTTCGTAGCTCTAGGTGGTTCGTACAACTGGGAATGCTTCTTTAAGAAGGATTTTTTTCCTTTGCAAACAGTGCATACCACGACAACAGCGTGCGACGAAATAAAAAGCTTTCAATAACTTTTCATCTTCAACATCTTAAGATGAAACACACCAACTTTGAAGATGATCGGATAAACTCTGTAGGAGGAGTTCGTTAAAATATGACCCCTATGAAATGGCCAAAAAAATGGCAACACGTTCCAAAGTAAATCAAAATGGTGGACTTCCTGTTAGGTTTAGCACATGGTTCAAAAAGAGTTTTTTGTAGGTCATAGTCTGTTCCACATGTGTACCAATTTTCGTAGCTCGAGATTAAACGTACAACCGGCAATGCTTCGTTCAGTAAGAATGATTAAACTCTAAATTTGATGCCCCGCCGCCGTCATATAGTATGTCAAAAACTTTAGATTTTTTACCATGATGTTGTCCCAGGTGTTGAGATGGTACATCCCAAGTTGGAAGTCAATCGGGTTAACCGTGGAGGAGAAGCGGGCAAAAGTATGACCCCTGTAAATGTGCAAAAATGGGCCAAAATTGGACATTTAAATACTCATATCTCACTTCCTGTCTATTTTAGGGTACACATACCAAAGAGGTTTTTGTTCATCTGGATGTGCTCCAGGTGCCACACAATTTTCATAGCCGTAGGACAATCATAGCGGGACAGGGATCCGTTTAACTTATGTAGGTGGCGCTCCAGAGCCATTTTTCTGTTATCATCTATGGTGACTTTAAAATATCAAATTTTTCGCCAGGCCTGATGTGTGTGTAAAATTTGGTGAGTTTACGTTCACGTTTAGTGTCTCAAAAATGCGAAGCTAATAGGTATGCCTCCCAGTTTTCACAAATCTAGGTCAAGTCATCTTTAGTTGTGTATCGCTTGAATCATACAATTGGAAATGCTCCATAAAAATGCATAGAGGGCGCTATTGAGCACAACGTTGGGTTACTTGCACGTCAGGGTACTGGCACGTTGGGGTACTGTTACATGGAACAAGGACCATTTAAAATGTTAGTTTTTTTCCCTGCCTTGTCTGTGCAAAGTTTAATGAAAAAGGCCAAAAATGATGTATAATTCCCAAAATAAAATCAAAATAGCAGACTTCCTCTTTGGTTTGGCAAATGGCTACATAATACTTTTTTGTAGGTCTAGCATAATCATACAATCGGAAATGATTCATAAAAATGTCTCGAGGGCGCTATTTATTGCAAATTGCACAATAAATCTCTAAAAATTCATGTTCATGACAAGTCTGATGTGTTTGTGTTTCATGAGTTTTCACACATGTATAAATAAAAAAAAAAAAGCAGCACTTGGCAAACAATGCATGGCAACAGCGTGTGACAAAATAAAAAACTTTCGATTACTTTGCATCTTAAACATCTTAAGATGAAACACACCAAGTTTGAAGACAGTCGGATAAATTTTGTAGGAGGGGTTCGTTAAAATATGACCCCTGAAAAAGGCCACAAAAAATGGCAACAAATCCCATCATAAATCAAAATGGCGGACTTCCTGTTTGGTTTAGCACATGGTTCCAAGAGACTTTTTTTGTACATCGTGGGCTCTTATGTATGCCCTCTTATGGATGGCGAAGTGATCTCGTGCCTCAAGTGGGGGATTGGACTGATGTAATGTTAGAATCTGTAATATGGAAAACCTAACTGCCTCTCTTAGAATGGAAGTTGGGAAATTCAAAACGATTTGGGATGGCTGGTTGATATACGTTACCGGGGGTTTACACCGGTTGCATGTGCGGTGCGGCTGCGGTGCGGTGCGTCTTGACTGCGTGCTCCGGACGCGTCAATTTTTTGGCCAATCCACACCAGCTCCGCACAGCTGTGGTCCGGCAGCTCCGTCACCGACCACTTCCCGCCGTGTCTCGCGCGACCGCGCACGATCATGTGGCATTAAAAACAACGACAAACACACAGAAAGTCTGTGCTCAACAGAGAAGCAGAAAGAGAGGTGGACTTTTATTATTTTGTGGCTTTCTAACTCCAATATAAACCTCTCCTCGTCCATGTTCGCTGGTGTCTAAACCGTGAATGAGCACCTCGCACGTTAACTCCAGGCCCGTCTACGCCCACATCACGTTTTGCTAGCATGCTTGCGAAATAGGAGCTGGCGAGTGTTTTATCTTGAAAGGTAACCAGAAATTTATTTTGAAACTGCTTCGGTCTTCCTGTCCCGCTCGATGTGTTTTGTGCTAGCTTGCCATTTGCCGGAGGCCTACCGCTGCGGCGTCCGGCAAAAATATAAAATAGGTCTATCTTTGCCCAGACTTCCCTCTCCCCGCCACTTCAACCAGCTCCTCCGGCGGGATCTCAAGGCGTTCCCAGGTCAGCCGAGAGACATAGTCTCTCCAGCATGTCCTGGGTCGTCCCCGGGGCCTCCCGCCAGTGGGACTTGCCCGGAACACCTCTCGCGGGAGGTGTCGAGGAGGCATCCGAACCAGATCCCCGAGCCACCTCAACTGCTTCCTCTCGACGCGGAGGAGCAGCGGCTCGACTCAGAGTCTCTCCCGGATGATCTAGCTTCTCACCCTATCTCTAAGGGAGAGCCCGGACACCCTGCGGAGGAAACTAATTTCGGCCGCTTTTATCCGGGATCTCGTTCTTTCGGTCACGACCCACAGCTCGTGACCATAGGTGAGGGTTGGAATGTAAAATGACTGGTAAATCGAGAGCTTTGCCTTTCGACTCAGCTCCTTCTTCACCACAACGGACCGATACAGCGTCCGCATCACTTCAGACGCTGCACCGATCCCCGTCGATCTCCCACTCCATCCTACCCTCACTCGTGAACAAGACCCCAAGATACTTGAACTCCGCCACTTGGGGCAGGATCTCATCCCCGACCCGAAGACGGCACTCCACCCTTTTCCGACTGAGGACCATGGTCTCGGATTTGGAGGTGCTGATCCTCATCCCAACCGCTTCACACTCGGCTGCAAACCGCTCCAGTGAGAGTTGGAGGTCCTGGTTTGATGAAGCTAACAGCAGCACACCATCTGCAAAAAGCAGAGATGCAATGCTGAAGCCACCAAACCGGACTCCCTCGATGCCTCGGCTGTGCCTAGAAATTCTGTCCATGAAAGTTATGAACAGAATCGGCGACAAAGGGCAACCTTGGCGGAGTCCAACCCTCACTGGAAACGAATTCGACTTACTACCGGCAATGCGGACCAGACTCAGACACCAATCGTACAGGGACCGAACAGCCCGTATCAGGGGGCCCGGTACCCCGTACTCCCGAAGCACCCTTCACAGGATTCCCCGAGGGACACGGTCGAACGCCTTCTCCAAATCCACAAAACACATGTAGACTGGATGAGCAAACTCCCACGCACCCTCAAAGATCCTGCCGAAGGTGTAGAGCCTGGTCCACTGTTCCACGGCCAGGTCGAAAACCACACTGCTCCTCCTGTATCCGAGATTCGACTTCCCGACAGACCCTCCTCTCCAGCACCCGTGAATAGACATTACCAGGGAGGCTGAGGAGTGTGATCCCTCTATAGTTGGAACACACCCGCCGGTCCCCCACTTAAAAAGGGGGACCACCACCCCGGTCTGCCAATCCAGAGGCACTGTCCCCGATGTCCACGCGATGTTGTAGAGGCGTGTCAACCATGACAGCCCCACAACATCCAGAGCCCTTCGGAACTCTGGGCGGATCTCATCCACCCCCGGGGCCCTGCCACCGAGATAAAGATCCCATAGAGATAAAGGGAAAAACTCAATCTTCCGGGAGAGACTCAGAGTTGTAGCACTGCTGTTCCAACTTGAGAAAAGGCAGATGAGGTGGCTCTGGCATCTAGTTTGAGTGGCTGCTGGACGCATCCCTGGTGAGAGGAGGCCATGTGGACGATCCAAGACGTGCTGGAAAGACTATGGGGCATATTCACGAAGAATGCGCTGCGTCAGTTAATAGCGCGAAATATTGCACCGCAACTGCACCCGCAGTCTGCGCCCAGTTACCCACCTATTCACTAAGGATATTACTCGAATCATGTACCGACGCAAACACGCCCACAAAACTGACAGTTTGGAGCAAATTTGCACCTGATTTACTACACATGGCAATGGATTTGCGCCAAGAACATGGTTGTAATAGTAACAGTTGCGAGAAAGATGACATTATCAGAAAGCCAGGTTGGGCCGAGAGTAAGCGTTTATAGCGCTGTACGGAGCAGAGAGGACGACAACGATTTTCATAAACAGGTTCATGTGTACTCAGCATAATAACTGGCGCATCTCAATTTTTGTAGCAGTGCAAAACTGGTCTTATCTGTCTTGCAACATTCTAAGATTACATGGCTGCTAACAATCGATATAAACCTTTTCAGTCTGGATTCAGGGCCGTTCACTCTACTGACACAACCCTTGCTAAAGTGACTGAATGAGCTTCTCCTAGCGGTGGACTCCAATACCTCGTCAGTATTATTAATACTCGATCTTAGCGCAGTGTTCAATACCGTCGATCATAATATTCTACTAGAACGCCTCCAAACATTCATTGGTATTTCAGGCTTAGCACTCTCGTGGTTTTGTTCGTACCTCTCAGAGAGAATGCACCGTGTCATCCATGGCAATGCGACCTCTGAGCTCTGTATCGTTACGTGTGGAGTCCCACAGAGGTCGGTACTTGGCCCTCTCTTGTTGAACATTTATATGTTTCTGCTTGCCGATATTATACGTAAATATAACAAACTTTTACTGTTATACAGACGATACTCAATTATATTTGACTCTAGAAATAAATCAAACAAATGTCAAGCCCTTTGAGACTTTGATGTGATTAAGGGCTATCTAAATAAACTTGACTTGACTTGACTCAGTGTGTGTGTGTCGTGTGCTCGGTACATCTGGCAATTTGATAACAGAAAATAGACTGTGCTTGGTGTAAAGACAGGTAAATCCTGATTTTCGTGCTGGGGCAAGTATATTCTCGGGGTTGGTGAATTTGGTAGGCGCGCTACGACTTCCTGGGTGTTCCAACGCACTATGCCTGTCAACGTGTCACGATTTGGCCACAAAAAGTAGCCAAAATGAAGGTGTATTGTGCAGCGTAGGTGGTGTGATGATCTTGATTTTAATGCAAACTCGAGAATCCGATTTCTGGAGAAATTACATTAGAAGGCTGAGCGGCTGGATGAAAATATTGGAATATTTTGGAATTATGTTGAATGATGTTGAATGACATTGAATGGCATGGAATGTTATTCATTGACTTGGAATGAGCTGCATGTTGAAGTTGGATTGGTTTGAATCCGTCAAGAAACGTAGCAATAGTTGAAGGAGGAAACACAGCGGCATAAGAAAAATAAAGTAGCAGGGGAAAAAAATAAGCTGGTTAACAAGGAAGCAAGGCAAGAAGGCAGGAAGGAAACATTGAACCAATAGGCGTGAATCCATGGTGTACCTAATCATTTGTCCAAGATTAAGGTCTTTACCTCTACCTTAAGTTTCATAAAAGAAGCTTTTAATTTCCTAACCCAACTTTCCAGTAGGGAGCTACAAATCTATGTTGAATGGCGAAAAAAGCGTTTTATGCAAACATATTCTTTCCACATTAAATTAACAAAAAAAAAAAAGTTCCATGTGTTACATCGTTTTCAACTTTGAGCAGCTGCCTCTCCTGAGGTCTCTGCACGCCCCTGCAGGTAAGGACGGCAGTTTCTGTATGCCACGTGTTGTGTAGTACCCATAGCAGTGATGCAGCAAAAGTTCCAAATTGGATATACTCCCCATTCATGGAAGTAATATAAGATGTTTATGCTAGCTAAAGAGCTAATACAGTAAATGTCATGTTAGACCAGTGCTACTCAAATAGTGGGGCGAGCCCCCTCAGGGGGGCGTGAGGCACCATCAAGGTTTGACCTCGGGGAACATGCTTTTTTATGTTGATGTTTTTTTTTACTGTCCTAGAACAAAGTGCAAGTTGCGCTCTCATTATTGGTAGAGTGTGCGCAGGGAGCATTCGCTCGGTGGTGTAGGGTTTTGTTTGCACTGAGCATGCGCGCTTTGCACACAGCAAAAAAAAAAAAAAAAAAAAAAATCAGCACAAATTATTTTATATATTTTTGTTTTGCAGGTTAAAGGTTTTTTTTTTTTATGTTTTTTTGTTTTAAATATTGTGCTCCTGAGCTAATGTTGGTAATCAGTTTGAATGCATTATTATTTATTGATTTTATGTAATTTTATTTTTCCGTGTCATATGGTTTGACATGGTCAGTCAAAAAATGTTTATAGTTTAATTAAGGATTTAATTTTATTTTTGAATTACAGATGTACTTTAAATCTTTTCTGTTACAGTTAATAAAGCTATATGTTGTAAGTTGTTCCATATTTCTTTCTTCTTTTATTCTCTTTTACGTTATTAAGGATACAGCGTTATGCAGAGGTGTGCTTATAGCAATTTTATATACAAATGATACTATTTATAGTCACGGGGGGGGGGGGTTTCTTCTTAGTTTCGGGGGGCATGACAGAAAATAATTGAGAAGCACTGTGTTTGACAGACTTCATTCAAATACAAGTTAATTCACTGTGCTACACTGTGCATTTCCTTCTAGGATTGATGACCATCTTGTTTTTGATGAATGTAGTGTAGATACAACTTTTTGATGCACAATTGTTGTTATATTTGCTTCCATTTTTCTCTGCTTTTTTAAAAGAGCGAAGGATATGCAGCGTGCTAGTGAAGTCCTGGATAGTCTGAAACTATATCTCCAAACTCTGCCCTTTGACTTCCAAAATGCATCTATCATTACCGGTCAAGAAGAAGGACTGTATGGATGGATTACTGTCAACTATTTGATGGGAAACTTTCTTGAGGTAAAACCAACCAAGCATAAAAACAGCTTTAAAGTGTGTCTCACAATTTTCTAAAAAAAATAATTAGATGCCACTAACGATAAAGCCCAGCCAAGGCAAGCTTTCTTGTCAGTTTGTAAGCACGTATGCATGACAATTTCAATATGTATTACATGACTGACCATTCCTTTCGCAAATACATTTGTTTCACTATTTCTGAGCTAAGTTTCCTTGTAGCTGATCATCATCATTTCATCATTAACTCATACCAGACTATACAGTATTAATCAAAATAGGCTCATAATGATGTTCATTTTATTAATAAATGTATGTGATATTTATGCAGTATTTATGAGTGTAAAATACATTGGAATTCATTTGGAAAAAGGATTAAACTAGACAGAGTACAGTAGAAGAGCGCATATAAAATTGGCCAGTGTTCCAAAACAGAGCCATGTCTTTTCATACCTACATGCTTTACTTTGTCTTTGCAGAAAAGCCTATGGAACACCTATGTTCGTCCACAGACATCACAGACTGTGGGCTCAATGGATCTTGGTGGTGCATCAACACAAATTGCCTTTGCAGTTAATGAACAACTCAGTGGGCCTGATTACATGCACATCAAGCTCTACGGCTACCCTTACAATGTCTACACTCATAGTTTCCTCTGCTATGGCAAGAATGAAGCTGAGAAGCGGGTCCTGGACAAAGTCATTCAGGTATACCAACTTTATCAGCAGAGGTGGGCATTCTGTCAATATTGATGGAAGGTGATGGAAAGATGAATGACATTTTGTTGACGATAAAGAATGACGGTAAACTTCGAAAAATTGACCAAGCATTGCCGGAAGTCAGTTTTGGTATGTCAATGTAATAATCAATAACCAGGTCAGTACCAACACAACAGACGCCAATTTCGTCAACGAATGAGAGAAACACTGAATGGACGCCCATTTTGCTGACACACCGCAGAGTACTTCCTCTTATTTCCTGGGACTGCGGCCAAGGCATTTTTCTTCCCTCCTTACAGTAAACAACTAAATATACACTTACCAGGGGTCCATTTCACAAAACAGTTTTAGTGAGATCCCTGAGTCTGTTAACCTTGAAGCGTGGGAAATTCTGCATTTTCCGTTTCAGAAAGGAAGGTAACTGAAACCAGAGAAAAAGACATGAGTGAAGAAAGGAATAGTAAAATAACCAATGTCAAGTGGAAAACAGTGGTGACAAAATGTAATTTGGCATGACAGAATTGTGGTTAAAATGAGGTTGACGGGCTCAACAATTGACAGACTGCTCCCATGAAATTTAATGTCAGTCCTAAAATAGAGCCACTATCAGCATTGACGTAAGCCCTGTTAAAATAGCCTTGACAGATTGATGATTACAATTTGGTTAGGAATGAAATATTGACGGATTGACGATGACAGAAGGGAGACCCGACTTGACAATTGGAGAATGACACAAAAATTCACCAAATTCATTGAAGTGCCCAATTTTGTTTAGCAGAGTGCAAGTGTGTGTGTAATCTCCAGGGCCCGGTTGTTCAATTATCGGTTATTTTAACCACTGTTAACTGGGGTTTTAACCCCTAACCGCCGGTTAAATTCTTAACCCGTCATTTACTAACCGGCCGCTAAATAGGTGTTCTTCAAAACATGGTTAGTCACGCCGTTTGTAAACGGCACCGTCAAAGTTAACGGTGTCGTTTACGTTACTGGTTAGCACCGATATATCCCACAATTCCTCTTTTTGTTTACTTCCGGGTCGGAGAAAGCAATGGATACTATCCAAATGACCCCTGGCACTCGCCGGAAAAAAAAGACGCCGAAGTTTTCTGCTGACGAAGAAAACGTTAAACAATCAATGGTTGAAGTAATTTCGGAGTTGTGACATTATTTATTTATTTTTAATTCATCATAATTAGGGCCCTAGCAGCGACCGCTGCGAGGTCCCTATTGTTTTTGTAAAAATTATTAGGGCCCGAGCAGCGACCGCTGCGAGGTCCCTATTGTTCCTGAAGGAATTCTTATTATTAGGGCCCGAGCAGCTACCGCTGCGAGGTCCCTATTGTTTTTCGATCGGATTATTATTAGGGCCCGAGCAGCGACCGCTGCGAGGTCCCTATTGTTTTTGTAAAAATTATTATTATTATTATTATTATTATTATTATTATTATTATTATTATTATTATTATTATTATTATTATTATTATTCTTTATTCTCCGCAAACAAACGCGATTTTGGGTACCTAAACATTCACGAAAACTCACCGAACTTTGCACACTCCTCAGGTCCGGTCACTGTGGTCATGCTTTTTCCCCCTCTGCAAACATTTTTCATCCAATTGACATCAAACTTGGCATTTATCATCTCAAGACCTGAGAGAACAACTGGGCAAAAAGTCTTGCCTTTTCGAAATACTATATGACGGGGGCGGGGCATCAAATATTGCCTTTAAAATTTAATTTGTCCAGAAAGAGCAAATGCTTAATAACTCCCATGTTCAAGCTCCAAAAAATCTCAAACTTCTCAGGCAATGTAATAGTCACGGCCTGAAAACATCTATATGATAAAATTCAGTTATACATATAGCGCCACCTAGTGGTAACAATAAATGTCATACTTTACGTTTTTAGCTACTGCGCTGAGCTCGTTGAAGGGATCCAGTTGAAAATTGGTCAGAAAAGCCTTAAGATGTTGATCATGCCCCACACCGAATATTGTAACTTTTCGCCAAAGGGCGTGGCCGCTCCGGTGCCGCAAAGTCTGAAGATTTTTCGTGACAATAAAAGCTGCATGAACTTGACCGAGATGATCCTATCTTCTCAAAATTTCACACATTTGATGAGAGTCCAGCCCTTTAAGATTATCTACGAACTTATATTTCATCTTACTGATAGCGCCACCTAGTGGCAATTTTTTTTCTTACGAATTTTCTTGTACCTTTTTCTCCAAACACGTTAACTGGACCAAACTCATATTTGCTCAGATGAGGGTTTCGGCCTTCATGATGTCACAACACGAAGTTTGTGAGTTTTCGCGAATTGCTGTGGGCGTGGCTAAGCGCTGTTCGCCAAGAAAACAATGCCAGTTTTGAGGGTCTAAACATGCACAGAAACTCCTGAAACTTGGCACACACATCTGGCCTGGTAAAATGAGCAATATTTTATTGTTGATTGTGCTATTTTTACAAAAATGAATCAATAGCGCCCCCTAGAAATTTTTAACGAAGCAGCCCCGGTTGTATGTTTAAGCAAGAACGACAAATATTTTTAGGTGCATGAGGGAGCCCAAGACCTACAAAAAAGTCTCTTGTACCCATATGCTAAAATGAACAGGAAGTGAGCTATGAATTTTTGAATGTCCCATTTTTTACGATTTTTGCACATTCACAGGGGGCAGACTTTTGCCCACTTCTCCTACACGTTTCATCCGACTGAGTTAAGACTTCGCCTGGACCATGTCAAGACCTGAGCCAACGACGGGGGGAAAAATTTTGACTTTTCGAAATACTATATGATGAGGGCGGGGCATCAAATTTTGTGTTTAGCAATGAAAAAGGATATGCTTGATAACTCCCCGGTACATGCTCCAAAAAATCCCAAACTTGACATGTATGTTTATCGCCAAGGCCTGAAGTTATCTCTATGACAACATTCAGTTATATATGCAGCGCCACCTAGCCCTTGAGGAATAAAAAAAAAAAAACCCACATACGGTATTTTGTACAAAAAATGTACACTCATTCTAAGTGTGATAACTAAGTCATTTATGAATATTCTTTTAGTTTCCACCACTCAAATTGTTCACTGGCTTCACACCGATCAAAACGTATGTACATTTCCATTTTGTTTTATTCATTTTTGATTGCCCCTTTGGACAATAAAAGTAACATTGTGCAATGAGTACAACGAGCGATGATGTGTATATACACTTTTACAAAAAATACCAATCAGGGCAACTCATTGCCTAAAAATAAAAAATAAGACGCTGATTTTTGCAGATCTTAACAATCACCAAAACCCATTGAGCTTGACACACTCATCACACCTGGCAAAAAAAAAAAAATCCACGTTTATCATGCCATTTTCAAAGAAATTCTGCTTCCAATGTGCCAGTACCCCAATGTGCAAGTACCCCAACGTGGCCCGGGCTGCGAGGGCCCTTTATAGCTGCTCGCAGCTCTAGTTATTATTATTAGGGCCCGAGCAGCGACCGCTGCGAGGTCCCTATTGTTTTTGTAAAAATTATTATTATTATTATTATTATTATTATTATTCTTGGGCGGCACGGTAGTCGAGTGGTTAGCACGTCCGCTTCCCAGTTCTGAGGTCTCCGGTTCGAGTCCAGGCTCGGACCTTCCTGGGTGGAGTTTGCATGTTCTCCCCGTGCCCGCGTGGGTCTTCTCCGGGTACTCCGGTCTCCTCCCACATTCCAAAGACATGCATGGCAGGTTAATTGGGCGCTCCGAATTGTCCCTAGGTGTGCGTGTGGATGGTTGTTCGTCTCTGTGTGCCCTGCGATTGCTTGGCAACCAGTCCAGGGTGTCCCCCGCCTACTGCCCAGAGCCAGCTGAGATAGGCGCCAGCAGCCCCCGCGACCCTTGTGAGGAATAAGCGGTCAAGAAAATGGATGGATGGATGGATATTCTTCTTCTTCTTCTTCTTCTTTATTCTCCGCAAACGATCGCGATTTTGGGTACCTAAACATTCACGAAAACTCACCAAACTTTGCACACTCCTCAGGCCCGGCGAAAAATTTGATATTATGAAGTCGTCATAACAACGCGACTCTATAGCGCCCCCTAGCATAGTAAAATAAAAACCAAGCCCGGCACGTTTGAGCTAGAGCAACGAAAATTGGCAGGCACGTGTAGCACCCCGAGACGCACAAAAAAAGTCTATTGGGACCATGTAGCTAAAATGTACAGGAAGTGAGCTATGAATTTTTTTATGTCCAATTTTGGCCTATTTTGGCACCTTCACTGTGGTCATGCTTTTTCCCCCTTTGCAAACATTTTTCATCCAATTGACTTCAAACTTGGCATTTATCATCTCAAGACCTGAGAGAACAACTGGGCAAAACATCTTGCCCTTTCGAAATACTATATGACGGGGGCGGGGCATCAAATATTGCCTTTAAAATTTCATTTGTCCAGAAAGAGCAAATGCTTAATAACTCCCATGTTCAAGCTCCAAAAAATCTCAAACTTCTCAGGCAACGTAATAGTCATGGCCTGAAAACATTTATATGATAAAATTCAGTTATACATATAGCGCCACCTAGTGGTAACAATAAATGTCATACTTTACGTTTTTAGCTACTGTGCCGAGTTCGTTGAAGGGATCCAGTTGAAAATTGGTTAGAAAAGCCTTAAGATGTTGATCATGCCCCACACCGAATAGTGTAACTTTTCGCCAAAGGGCGTGGCCGCTAAGGTAACGCAAAGTCTGAAGATTTTTCGTGACATCAAAAGCTGCATGAACTTGGCCCAGATGATCCAATCTTCTCAAAATTTCACACATTTGATGAGAGTCCAGCCCTAAAGACATCTACGAACTTATATTTCATCTTACTGATAGCGCCATCTAGTGGCAATTTTTTTTTTAACGAATTTTCTTCTACGTTTTTTCTCCAAACACGTTAACTGGACCTACCTCATATTTGCTCAGATGAGGGTTTCGGCCTTCATGGTGTCACAACACGAAGGTTGTGAGTTTTCGTGAATTGCTGTGGGCGTGGCTAAGCGCTGTTCGCCAAGAAAACAACGCCAGTTTTGAGGGTCTAAACATGCACAGAAACTCATGAAACTTGGCACACATATCTGGCCTGGTAAAATGAGCAATATTTTATTGTTGATTGTGCTATTTTTACAAAAATGACTCAATAGCGCCCCCTAGAAGTTTTTAACGAAGCAGCCCCAGTTGTACGTTTAAGCAAAAACGACGAATATTTTTAGGTGTATGAGGGAGCCCAAGACCTACAAAAAATTCTCTTGGACCCATGTGCTAAAATGAACAGGAAGTGAGCTACGAATTTTTGAATGTCCCATTTTTTACGAATTTAGCACATTTACAGGGGGCATACTTTTGCCCACTTCTCCTACACGTTTCATCCGACTGACTTCAGACTTGACCTGGACCATGTCAAGACCTGAGCCAACGACAGGGGGAAAAAATCTTGACTTTTCGGAATACTATATGATGAGGGCGGGGCATCAAATTTTGTGTTTCACAATGAAAAAGGATAGACTTAATAACTCCCCGGTACATGCTCAAAAAAATCCCAAATTTGACATGTATGTTTAGAGTCAAGGCCTGAAGGTATCTATATGACAACATTCAGTTATATATGCAGCGCCACCTAGCCCTTGAGGCAAAACAAAAAAATACCCCACATACGGTATTTTGTCCAAAAAATGTAAACTCATTCTAAGTGTGATAACTAAGTCATTTATGAATATTCTTTTATTTTCAACCACTCAAAATGTTCACTAGCATCAGACCTATCCAAACATACGTATTTTTTATTTAGTTTTATTTATTTTTGATAGCCTCTATTGACGTTAATAGCAGTATCGTGAATGAAGGATATGCTGAATAACTCCCCGGTACATGCTTCAAAAAATCCCAAACTTGACATGTATATTTATAGTCAAGGCCTGAAGGTATCTCTATGACAAAATTTTGTTATAAATACTGCGCCACCTAGTCCTTGAGGCATAAAAAAACAAAAAAAAAAAAAAAAAACAACCCCACTTACGGTATTTTGAACAAAATTTGTGAACTTGTAAGTGTTATAACTAAGTCATTTATGAATATTCTTTTACTTTCCACTACTCAAGGTGTTCACTGGTATCAGACCGATCCAAACATCTGTAGTTTTTTTATTCAGTTTCATTTTTTTTTTGATCGCCTCTATGGACAATAAAAGCAACATTGTGCAATGAGTACAAGCGATGATGGGTATACATACTTTTGCAAAAAAAAAACAGTCAGGTCAACTCATTCCCTAAAAATAAAAAAGGAAGCTGATTTTTGCAGATCTTGACAATCACCAAAACACATTGAGCTTCACACACACATCTCACCTGGCAAAAAAAAATTCACATGTAAAGGTTTATCATGCCATGTTCAAAGAAATTTTGCTCCTAATGTGCCAGTACCCCAATGTGCGAGTACCCCAACGTGCAAGTACCCCAACGTGCAAGTACCCCAACGTGGCCCGGGCTGCGAGGGCCCTTTATAGCTGCTCGCAGCTCTAGTTATTAGGGCCCGAGCAGCGACCGCTGCGAGGTCCCTATTGTTTTTCGTTCGAATTATTATTATTATTATTAGGGCCCGAGCAGCGACCGCTGCGAGGTCCCTATAATTTTTGTAAAAATTCTTCTTCTTCTTCTTCTTCTTCTTCTTCTTCTTCTTCTTCTTCTTCTTCTTCTTCTTCTTCTTCTTTATTCTCCGCAAACGATCGCGATTTTGGGTACCTAAACATTCATGAAAACTCACCGAACTTTGCACACTCCTCAGGCCCGGCGAAAAATTTGATATTATTAAGTCGTCATAACAATGCGACTCGATAGCGCCCCCTAGCGTAGAAAAATAAAAACCAAGCCCGGCACGTTTGAGCTAGAGCAACAAAAATTGGCAGGGACGTGTAGCACCCCGAGACGCACAAAAAAGTCTATTGGGATCATGTAGCTAAAATGTACAGGAAGTGAGCTATGAATTTTTTAATGTCCAATTTTGGCCTATTTTGGCACATTCACTGTGGTCATGCTTTTTCCCCCTTTGCAAACATTTTTCATCCAATTGACTTCAAACTTGGCATTTATCATCTCAAGACCTGAGAGAACAACTGGGCAAAACATCTTGCCTTTTTGAAATACTATATGACGGGGGCGGGGCATCAAATATTGCCTTTAAAATTTCATTTGTCCAGAAAGAGCAAATGCTTAATAACTCCCATGTTCAAGCTCCAAAAAATCTCAAACTTCTCAGGCAACGTAATAGTCACGGCCTGAAAACATCTATATGATAAAATTCAGTTATACATATAGCGCCACCTAGTGGTTACAATAAATGTCATACTTTACGTTTTTAGCTACTGTGCTGAGCTTGTTGAAGGGATCCATTTGAAAATTGGTCAGAAAAGCCTTAAGACGTTGATCATGCCCCACACCGAATATTGTAACTTTTCGCCAAAGGGCGTGGCCGCTACGGTGACGCAAAGTCTGAAGATTTTTCGTGAAAATAAAAGCTGCATTAACTTGACCGAGATGATCCTATCTTCTCAAAATTTCACACATTTGATGAGAGTCCAGCCCTAAAGACATCTTCTGACTTATATTTCATCTAACTGATAGCGCCACCTAGTGGCAATTTCTTTTCTTACGAATTTTCTTCTACGTTTTTCTCCAAACACGTTAACTGGACCTACCTCATATTTGCTCAGATGAGGGTTTCGGCCTTCATGATGTCACAACACGAAGTTGGTGAGTTTTCGCGAATTGCTGTGGGTGTGGCTAAGCGCTGTTCGGCAAGAAAATAACGCCAGTTTTGAGGGTCTAAACATGCACAGAAACTCATGAAACTTGGCACACACATCTGGCCTGGTAAAATGAGAAATATTTTATTGTTGATTGTGCTATTTTTACAAAAATGACTCAATAGCGCCCCCTAGAAATTTTTAACGAAGCAGCCCCGGTTGTACGTTTAAGCAAGAACGACGAATATTTTTAGGTCTATGAGGGAGCCCAAGACCTACAAAAAAGTCTCTTGGACCCATATGCTAAAATGAACAGGAAGTGAGCTACGAATTTTTGAATGTCCCATTTTTGACAATTTTTGCACATTCACAGGGGGCAGACTTTTGCCCACTTCTCCTACACGTTTCATCTGACTGAGTTAAGACTTGACCTGGACCATGTCAAGTCCTGAGCCAACGACAGGGGGAAAAATCTTGACCTTTCGAAATACTATATGATGAAGGCGGGGCATCAAAATTTGTGTTTCGCACTGAAAAAGGATATGCTTAATAACTCCCCGGTACATGCTCCAAAAAATCCCAAACTTGACATGTATGTTTATCGTCAAGGCCTGAAGCTATCTCTATGACAACATTCAGTTATATATGCAGCGCCACCTAGCCCTTGAGGCATAAAAAAAAAATACCCCACATACGGTATTTTGTACAAAAAATGTAAACTCATTCTAAGTGTGATAACTAAGTCATTTATGAATATTCTTTTAGTTTCCACCACTCAAAATGTTCACTGGCATCAGACTTATCCAAACATATATATATTTTTATTTATTTTTGATAGCCTCTGTGGACATTAAAAGCAATATCGTGAATGAAGGATATGCTTAATAACTCCACGGTACATGCTCCAAAAAAAATCCCACACTTGACATGTATACTTATAATCAAGGCCTGAAGGTATCTCGATGACAACATTCAGTTATAAATACAGCGCCACCTAGCCCTTGAGGCTTAAATAAATAAAAAAACCCACATACGGTATTTTGTACCAAAAAACTTAAACTCGTTCTAAGTGTGATGACTAAGTCATTTCTGAATATTCTTTTAGTTTACACCACTCAAATTGTTCACTGGCTTCACACCGATCCAAACGTATGTACGTTTCCATTTTGTTTTATTCATTTTTGATTGCCCCTTTGGACAATAAAAGTAACATTGTGCAATGAGTACAACGAGCGATGATGTATATATACACTTTTACAAAAAATATCAATCAGGGCAACTCATTGCCTAAAAATAAAAAAGGACGCTGATTTTTGCAGGTCTTAACAATCACCAAAACCCGTTGAGCTTGACACACACTGGCAAAAAAAATATTCTACATGTAAACGTTTATTATGCCATTTTCAAAGAAATTTTGCTTCCAATATGCCAGTACCCCAACGTGCCAGTACCCCAACGTGCCAGTACCCTAACGTGCAAGTACCCCAACGTGCAAGGACTCCAACGTGGCCCGGGCTGCGAGGGCCCTTTATAGCTGCTCGCAGCTCTAGTTATTCTTCTTCTTCTTCTTCTTCTTCTTCTTCTCCGTAAACGATCGCATTTTTGAGTACCTAAACATTCACGAAAACTCACCAAACTTTGCACACTCCTCAGGCCCGGCGAAAAATTTTATATTATGAAGTCGTCATAACAACGCGACTCTATAGCGCCCCCTAGCGTAGAAAAATAAAAACCAAGCCTGGCACGTTTGAGCTAGAGCAACGAAAATTGGCAGGCACGTGTAGCACCCCGAGACGCACAAAAAAGTCTATTGGGACCATGTAGCTAAAATGTACAGGAAATGAGCTATGAATTTTTTTATGTCCAATTTTGGCCTATTTTGGCACATTCACTGTGGTCATGCTTTTTCCCCCTATGCAAACATTTTTCATCCCATTGACTTCAAACTTGGCATTTATCATCTCAAGACCTAAGAGAACAGCTGGGCAAAAAGTCTTGCCTTTTCGAAATACTATATGACAGGGGCGGGGCATCAAATATTGCCTTTAAAATTTCATTTGTCCAGAAAGAGCAAATGCTGAATAACTCCCATGTACAAGCTCCAAAAAATCTCAAACTTCTCAGGCAACGTAATAGTCACGGCCTGAAAACATCTATATGACAAAATTCAGTTCTACATATAGCGCCACCTAGTGGTTAGAATAAATGTCATACTTTACGTTTTTAGCTACTGTGCTGAGCTCGTTGAAGGGATCCAGTTGAAAATTGGTCAGAAAAGCCTTAAGATGTTGATGATGCCCCACACCGAATATTGTAACTTTTCGCCAAAGGGCGTGGCCGCTACGGTGACGCAAAGTCTGAAGATTTTTCGTGACAATAAAAGCTGCATTAACCTGACCGAGATGATCCTATCTTCTCAAAATTTCACACATTTGATGAGAGTCCTGCTCTAAAGACATCTACTAACTTACATTTCATCTAACTGATAGCGCCACCTAGTGGCAATTTTTTTTCTTACGAATTTTCTTCTACGTTTTTCTCCAAACACGTTAACTGGACCTACCTCATATTTGCTCAGATGAGGGTTGCGGCCTTCATGATGTCACAACATGAAGTTTGTGAGTTTTCGCGAATTGCTGTGGGAGTGGCTAAGCGCTGTTCGCCAAGAAAACAACGCCAGTTTTGAGGGTCTAAACATGCACAGAAACTCCTGAAACTTGGCACACACATCTGGCCTGGTAAAATGAGCAATATTTTATTGTTGATTGTGCTATTTTTAAAAAAAATGACTCAATAGCGCCCCCTCGGAATTTTTAACGAAGCAGCCCCGGTTGTACGTTTAAGCAAGAACGACGAATATTTTTAGGTGTATGAGGGAGCTCAAGACCTACAAAAAAGTCTCTTGTACCCATATGCTAAAATGAACAGGAAGTGAGCTACGAATTTTTTAATGTCCCATTTTTGACGATTTTTGCACATTCACAGGGGGCAGACTTTTGCCCACTTCTCCTACACGTTTCATCCGACTGAGTTAAGACTTGGCCTGGACCATGTCAAGACCTGAGCCAACGACAGGGGGAAAAATTTTGACTTTTCGAAATACTATATGATGAGGGCGGGGCATCAAAATGTGTGTTTCGCAATGAAAAAGGATATGCTTGATAACTCCCCGGTACATGCTCCAAAAAATCCCAAACTTGACATGTATGTTTATCGTCAAGGCCTGAAGTTATCTCTATGACAACATTCAGTTATATATGCAGCGCCACCTAGCCCTTGAGGCATGAAAAAAAAAATACCCAACATACGGTATTTTGTACAAAAAATGTAAACTCATTCTAAGTGTGATAACTAAGTCATTTAAGAATATTCTTTTAGTTTCCACCACTCAAAATGTTCACTGGCATCAGACTTATCCAAACATATATATATTTTTATTTATTTTTGATAGCCTCTATGGACATTAAAAGCAATATCGTGAATGAAGGATATGCTTAATAACTCCACGGTACATGCTCCAAAAAAAAATCCCACACTTGACATGTATGCTTATAATCAAGGCCTGAAGGTATCTCTATGACAACATTCAGTTATAAATACAGCGCCACCTAGCCCTTGAGGCTTATATATAAAAAAAAAAAAAATACCCCACATACGGTATTTTGTACAAAAAATGTACACTCATTCTAAGTGTGATAACTAAGTCATTTATGAATATTCTTTTAGTTTCCACCACTCAAATTGTTCACTGGCTTCACACCGATCCAAACGTATGTACGTTTCCATTTTGTTTTATTCATTTTTGATTGCCCCTTTGGACAATAAAAGTAACATTGTGCAATGAGTACAACGAGCGATGATGTGTATATACACTTTTACAAAAAAATACCAATCAGGGCAACTCATTGCCTAAAAATAAAAAAGGACGCTGATTTTTGCAGGTCTTAACAATCACCAAAACCCGTTGAGCTTGACACACACACTGGCAAAAAAATATTCTACATGTAAACGTTTATTATGCCATTTTCAAAGAAATTTTGCTTCCAATATGCCAGTACCCCAACGTGCCAGTACCCCAACGTGCCAGTACCCTAACGTGCAAGTACCCCAACGTTCAAGTACCCCAACGTGCAAGGACTCCAACGTGGCCCGGGCTGCGAGGGCCCTTTATAGCTGCTCGCAGCTCTAGTTAGGGCCCGAGCAGCGACCGCTGCGAGGTCCCTATTGTTTTTGTAAAAATTATTATTATTCTTCTTCTTCTTCTTTATTCTCCGCAAACAATCGCGATTTTGGGTACCTAAATATTCACGAAAACTCACCGAACTTTGCACACTCCTCAGGTCCGGCGAAAAATTTGATATTATGAAGTCGTTATAACAACGCGACTCTATAGCGCCCCCTAGCGTAGAAAAATAAAAACCAAGCCCGGCACGTTTGAGCTAGAGCAACGAAAATTGGCAGGCACGTGTAGCACCTCGAGACGCACAAAAAAGTCTATTGGGACCATGTAGCTAAAATGTACAGGAAGTGAGCTATGAATTTTTTAATGTCCAATTTTGGCATATTTTGGCACATTCACTGTGGTCATGCTTTTTCCCCCTTTGCAAGCATATTTCATCCAATTGACTTCAAACTTGGTATTTATCATCTCAAGACCTGAGAGAACAGCTGGGCAAAACATCTTGCCTTTTCGAAATACTATATGACGGGGGCGGAGCATCAAATATTGCCTTTAAAATTTCATTTTTCCAGAAAGAGCAAATGCTGAATAACTCCCATGTACAAGCTCCAAAAAATCTCAAACTTCTCAGGCAACGTAATAGTCACGGCCTGAAAACATCTATATGACAAAATTCAGTTATACATATAGCGCCACCTAGTGGTTACAATAAATGTCATACTTTACGTTTTTAGCTACTGTGCTGAGCTCGTTGAAGGGATCCAGTTGAAAATTGGTCAGAAAAGCCTTAAGATGTTGATGATGCCCCACACCGAATATTGTAACTTTTCGCCAAAGGGCGTGGCCGCTACGGTGACGCAAAGTCTGAAGATTTTTCGTGACAATAAAAGCTGCATTAACTTGACCGAGATGATCCTATCTTCTCAAAATTTCACACATTTGATGAGAGTCCAGCTCTAAAGACATCTACTAACTTACATTTCATCTAACTGATAGCGCCACCTAGTGGCAATTTCTTTTCTTACGAATTTTCTTCTATGTTTTTCTCCAAACACGTTAACTGGACCTACCTCATATTTGCTCAGAGGAGGGTTTCGGCCTTCATGATGTCACAACACGAAGTTTGTGAGTTTTTGCGAATTGCTGTAGGCGTGGCTAAGTGCTGTTCGCCAAGAAAACAACGCCAGTTTTGAGGGTCTAAACATGCACAGAAACTCCTGAAACTTGGCACACACATCTGGCCTGGTAAAATGAGCAATATTTTATTGTTGATTGTGCTATTTTTACAAAAATGACTCAATAGCGCCCCCTCGAGATTTTTAACGAAGCAGCCCCGGTTGTATGTTTAAGCAAGAACGCCGAATATTTTTAGGTGTATGAGGGAGCCAAAGACCTACAAAAAAGTCTCTTGTACCCATATGCTAAAATAAACAGGAAGTGAGCTACGAATTTTTGAATGTCACATTTTTGACGATTTTTGCACATTCACAGGGGGCAGACTTTTGCCCACTTCTCCTACACGTTTCATCCGACTGAGTTAAGACTTGGCCTGGACCATGTCAAGACCTGAGCCAACGACAGGGGGAAAAATTTTGACTTTTCGAAATACTATATGACGAGGGCGGGGCATCAAAATTTGTGTTTCACAATGAAAAAGGATATGCTTGATAACTCCCCGGTACATGCTCCAAAAAATCCCAAACTTGACATGTATGTTTATCGTCAAGGCCTGAAGTTATCTCTATGACAACATTCAGTTATATATGCAGTGCCACCTAGCCCTTGAGGCATGAAAAAAAAATACCCCACATACGGTATTTTGTACAAAAAATGTAAACTCATTCTAAGTGTGATAACTAAGTCATTTATGAATATTCTTTTACTTTCCACCACTCAAAATGTTCACTGGCATCAGACTTATCCAAACATATATATATTTTTATTTATTTTTGATAGCCTCTGTGGACATTAAAAGCAATATCGTGAATGAAGGATATGCTTAATAACTCCACGGTACATGCTCCAAAAGAAATCCCACACTTGACATGTATGCTTATAATCAAGGCCTGAAGGTATCTCGATGACAACATTCAGTTATAAATACAGCGCCACCTAGCCCTTGAGGCTTATATGAAAAAAAAATAAAATACCCCACATACGGTATTTTGTACAAAAAATGTACATTCATTCTAAGTGTGATAACTAAGTCATTTATGAATATTCTTTTAGTTTCCACCACTCAAATTGTTCACTGGCTTCACACCGATCCAAACGTATGTACGTTTCCATTTTGTTTTATTCATTTTTGATTGCCCCTTTGGACAATAAAAGTAACATTGTGCAATGAGTACAACGAGCGATGATGTGTATATACACTTTTACAAAAAAATACCAATCAGGGCAACTCATTGCCTAAAAATAAAAAAGGACGCTGATTTTTGCAGGTCTTAACAATCACCAAAACCCGTTGAGCTTGATACACACACTGGCAAAAAAATATTCTACATGTAAACGTTTATTATGCCATTTTCAAAGAAATTTTGCTTCCAATATGCCAGTACCCCAATGTGCCAGTACCCCAACGTGCAAGTACCCCAACGTGCAAGGACCCCAACGTGGCCCGGGCTGCGAGGGCCCTTTATAGCTGCTCGCAGCTCTTGTTCTTCTTCTTCTTCTTCTTCTTCTTTATTCTCCGCAAACGATCGCGATTTTGGGTACCTAAATATTCACGAAAACTCACCGAACTTTGCACACTCCTCAGGTCCGGCGAAAAATTTGATATTATGAAGTCGTTATAACAACGCGACTCTATAGCGCCCCCTAGCATAGAAAAATAAAAACCAAGCCCGGCACGTTTGAGCTAGAGCAACGTAAATTGGCAGGCACGTGTAGCACCCCGAGACGCACAAAAAAGTCTATTGGGGCCATGTAGCTAAAATGTACAGGAAGTGAGCTATGAATTTTTTAATGTCCAATTTTGGCCTATTTTGGCACATTCACTGTGGTCATGCTTTTTCCCCCTATGCAAAAATTTTTCATCCCATTGACTTCAAACTTGGTATTTATCATCTCAAGACCTAAGAGAACAGCTGGGCAAAAAGTCTTGCCTTTTCGAAATACTATATGACGGGGGCGGGGCATCAAATATTGCCTTTAAAATTTCATTTGTCCAGAAAGAGCAAATGCTGAATAACTCCCATGTACAAGCTCCAAAAAATCTCAAACTTCTCAGGCAACGTAATAGTCACGGCCTGAAAACATCTATATGACAAAATTCAGTTATACATATATCGCCACCTAGTGGTTACAATAAATGTCATACTTTACGTTTTTAGCTACTGTGCTGAGCTCGTTGAAGGGATCCAGTTGAAAATTGGTCAGAAAAGCCTTAAGATGTTGATGATGCCCCACACCGCATATTGTAACTTTTCGCCAAAGGGCGTGGCCGCTACGGTGACGCAAAGTCTGAAGATTTTTCGTGACAATAAAAGCTGCATTAACTTGACCGAGATGATCCTATCTTCTCAAAATTTCACACATTTGATGAGAGTCCAGCTCTAAAGACATCTACTAACTTACATTTCATCTAACTGATAGCGCCACCTAGTGGCAATTTTTTTTCTTACGAATTTTCTTCTACGTTTTTCTCCAAACACGTTAACTGGACCTACCTCATATTTGCTCAGATGAGGGTTTCGGCCTTCATGATGTCACAACACGAAGTTTGTGAGTTTTCGCGAATTGCTGTGGGCGTGGCTAAGCGCTGTTCGCCAAGAAAACAACGCCAGTTTTGAGGGTCTAAACATGCACAGAAACTCCTGAAACTTGGCACACACATCTGGCCTGGTAAAATGAGCAATATTTTATTGTTGATTGTGCTATTTTTACAAAAATGACTCAATAGCGCCCCCTCGAAATTTTTAACGAAGCAGCCCCGGTTGTACGTTTAAGCAAGAACGACGAATATTTTCAGGTGTATGAGGGAGCCCAAGACCTACAAAAAACTCTCTTGTACCCATATGCTAAAATGAACAGGAAGTGAGCTACGAATTTTTGAATGTCCCATTTTTGACGATTTTTGCACATTCACAGGGGGCAGACTTTTGCCCACCTCTCCTACACGTTTCATCCGACTGAGTTAAGACTTGGCCTGGACCATGTCAAGACCTGAGCCAACGACAGGGGGAAAAATTTTGACTTTTCGAAATACTATATGATGAGGGCGGGGCATCAAAATTTGTGTTTCGCAATGAAAAAGGATATGCTTGATAACTCCCCGGTACATGCTCCAAAAAATCCCAAACTTGACATGTATGTTTATCGTCAAGGCCTGAAGTTATCTCTATGACAACATTCAGTTATATATGCAGCGCCACCTAGCCCTTGAGGCATGAAAAAAAAATACCCCACATACGGTATTTTGTACAAAAAATGTAAACTCATTCTAAGTGTGATAACTAAGTCATTTATGAATATTCTTTTAGTTTCCACCACTCAAAATGTTCACTGGCATCAGACTTATCCAAACATATATATATTTTTATTTATTTTTGATAGCCTCTATGGACATTAAAAGCAATATCGTGAATGAAGGATATGCTTAATAACTCCACGGTACATGCTCCCAAAAAAATCCCACACTTGACATGTATGCTTATAATCAAGGCCTGAAGGTATCTCTATGACAACATTCAGTTATAAATACAGCGCCACCTAGCCGTTGAGGCTTATATAAAAAAAAAACCACATACGGTATTTTGTACAAAAAAATGTAAACTCATTCTAAGTGTGATGACTAAGTCATTTCTGAATATTCTTTTAGTTTCCACCACTCAAATTGTTCACTGGCTTCACACCGATCCAAACGTATGTACGTTTCCATTTTGTTTTATTCATTTTTGATTGCCCCTTTGGACAATAAAAGTAACATTGTGCAATGAGTACAACGAGCGATGATGTATATATACACTTTAACAAAAAATACCAATCAGGGCAACTCATTGCCTAAAAATAAAAAAGGACGCTGATTTTTGCAGGTCTTAACAATCCCCAAAACCCGTTGAGCTTGACACACACTGGCAAAAAAAAATATTCTACATGTAAACGTTTATTATGCCATTTTCAAAGAAATTTTGCTTCCAATATGCCAGTACCCCAACGTGCCAGTACCCTAACGTGCAAGTACCCCAACGTGCAAGGACTCCAACGTGGCCCGGGCTGCGAGGGCCCTTTATAGCTGCTCGCAGCTCTAGTTATTATTATTATTCTTTATTCTCCGCAAACGATCGAATTTTTGAGGACCTAAACATTTACGAAAACTCACTGAAATTTGCACACTCTTCGGGTCCGGCGAAAAATTTGATATTATGATGTTGTCATAACAATGTCACTCTATAGCGCCCCCTAGCATAAAAAAATAAAAACCAATCCCGGCACGTTAGACTTAGAGCTACGAAAATTGGCAGGTACGTGTAGCACCCCGGGACGCACAAAAAGTCAATTGGGACCATGTAGCAAAAATGTACAGGAAGTGAGTTATGAATTTTTGAATGTCCAATTTTGGCCCATTTTTGCACATTCACTGTGGTCATACTTTCCCCCCCTTTGCAAACAGTTTTCATCCGATTGACTTCAAACTTGGCATTTATCATCTCAAGACCTGAGAGAACAACTGGGCAAAAAGTCTTGCCTTTTCGAAATACTATATGACGGGGGCGGGGCATCAAATATTGCCTTTAAAATTTCATTTGTCCAGAAAGAGCAAATGCTTAATAACTCCCATGTTCAAGCTCCAAAAAATCTCAAACTTATCAGGCAACGTAATAGTCACGGCCTGAAAACACCTATATGAAAAAATTCAGTTATACATATAGCGCCACCTAGTGGTTACAATAAATGTCATACTTTACGTTTTTAGCTACTGTGCTGAGCTCGTTGAAGGGATCCAGTTGAAAATTGGTCAGAAAAGCCTTAAGATGTTGATGATACCCCACACCGAATATTGTAACTTTTCGCCAAAGGGCGTGGCCGCTACGGTGACGCAAAGTCTGAAGATTTTTCGTGACAATAAAAGCTGCATGAACTTGACCGAGATGATCCTATCTTCTCAAAATTTCACACATTTGATGAGAGTCCAGCCCTAAAGACATCTACGAACTTATATTTCATCTAACTGATAGCGCCACCTAGTGGCAATTTTTTTTCTTACGAATTTTCTTGTACATTTTTCTCCAAACACGTTAACTGGACCAACCTCATATTTGCTCAGATGGGGGTTTCGGCCTTCATGATGTCACAACACGAAGTTTGTGAGTTTTCGCGAATCGCTGTGGGCGTGGCTAAGCACTGTTCGCCAAGAAAACAACGCTAGTTTTGATGGTCTAAACATGCGCAGAAACTCATGAAACTTGGCACACACATCTGGCCTGGCAAAATTAGCAATATTTTATCATGTATTGTCCTATTTTTACAAAAATGACTCAATAGCGCCCCCTAGAAATTTTTAACGAAGCAGCCCCGATTGTACGTTTAAGCAAGATCTACGAAAATTTTTAGGTGTATGAGGGAGCCAAAGACCTACAAAAAAGTCTCTTGGACCCATATGCTAAAATAAACAGGAAGTGAGCTACGAATTTTTGAATGTCCCATTTTTGACGATTTTTGCACATTTTCAGGGGGCATACTTTTGCCCACTTCTCCTACACGTTTCCTCCGACTGAGTTAAGACTTGACCTGGACCATGTCAAGACCTGAGCCAACAACAGACGGAAAAATCTTGACTTTTGGAAATACTATATGATGAGGGCGGGGCATCAAAATTTGTGTTTCGCACTGAAAAAGGATATGCTTAATAACTTCCCGATACATGCTCCAAAAAATCCCAAACTTGACATGTATGTTTATCGTCAAGGCCTGAAGGTATCTCTATGACAACATTCAGTTATATATGCAGCGCCACCTAGCCCTTGAGGCATGAAAAAAAAACACCCCACTTACGGTATTTTGTACAAAAAATGTAAACTCATTCTAAGTGTGATAACTCAGTCATTAAGGAATATTCTTTTACTTTCCACCACTCAAAATATTCACTGGAATCAGACCTAACCAAACATACATATTTTTGTTATTTAGTTTTATGTATTTTTGATAGCCTCTATGGACATTAAAAGCAATATCGTGAATGAGTACGAGCGATGATGTGTGTATATATACTTTTACGAAAAATACCAATCAGGGCAACTCATTGCCTAAAAATAAAAAAAAGACGCTGATTTTTGCAGATCTTAACAATCACCAAAACCCATTGAGCTTGACACACTCATCACACCTGGCAAAAAAAAAAAATAATCCACATGTTTATCATGCCATTTTCAAAGAAATTCTGCTTCCAATGTGCCAGTACCCCAATGTGCAAGTTCCCCAACGTACAAGTACCCCAACGTGGCCCGGGCTGCGAGGGCCCTTTATAGCTGCTCGCAGCTCTAGTTATTATTATTATTATTATTATTATTATTCTTTTCCGTAAACGATCACGATTTTGGGTACCTAAACATTCACGAAAACTCACCAAACTTTGCACACTCCTCAGGCCTGGCGAAAAATTTGACAATATGAAGTCGTCATAACAACGCGACTCTATAGCGCCCCCTAGCATAGAAAAAAAAAAAACAAGCCCGGCACGTTTGAGCTAGAGCAACGAAAATTGGCAGGCACGTGTAGCACCCCGAGACGCACAAAAAAGTCTATTGGGACCATGTAGCTAAAATGTACAGGAAGTGAGCTATGAATTTTTTTATGTCCAATTTTGGCCTATTTTGGCACATTCACTGTGGTCATGCTTTTTCCCCCTTTGCAAAAATTTTTCATCCAATTGACTTCAAACTTGGCATTTATCATCTCAAGACCTGACAGAACAACTGGGCAAAAAATCTTGCCTTTTCGAAATACTATATGACGGGGGCGGGGCATCAAATATTGCGTTTAAAATTTCATTTGTCCAGAAAGAGCAAATGCTTAATAACTCCCATGTTCAAGCTCCAAAAAATCTCAAACTTCTCAGACAACGTAATAGTCACGGCCTGAAAACATCTATATGATAAAATTCAGTTATACATATAGCGCCACCTAGTGGTAACAATAAATGTCATACTTTACGTTTTTAGCTACTGTGCTGAGCTCGTTGAAGGGATCCAGTTGAAAATTGGTCAGAAAAGCCTTAAGATGTTGATCATGCCCCACAACGAATATTGTATCCTTTCGCCAAAGGGCGTGGCCGCTACGGTGCCGCAAAGTCTGAAGATTTTTCGTGACAATAAAAGCGGAATTAACTTGACCGAGATGATCCTATCTTCTCAAAATTTCACACATTTGATGAGAGTCCAGCCCTGAAGACATCTACAAACTTATATTTCATCTAACTGATAGCGCCACCTAGTGGCAATTGTTTTTTTCTTACGAATTTTCTTCTACGTTTTTCTCCAAACACGTTAACTGAACCTACCTCATATTTGCTCAGATGAGGGTTTCGGTCTTCATGATGTCACAACACGAAGTTTGTGAGTTTTCGCGAATTGCTGTGGGCGTGGCTAAGCGCTGTTCGCCAAGAAAACAACGCCAGTTTTGAGGGTCTAAACATGCGCAGAAACTCATGAAACTTGGCACACACATCTGGCCTGGTAAAATGAACAATATTTTATTGTTGATTGTGCTATTTTTACAAAAATGACTCAATAGCGCACCCTAGAATTTTTTAACGAAGCAGCCCCGGTTGTACGTTTAAGCAAGATCTACGAAAATTTTTAGGTGTATGAGGGAGCCCAAGACCTACAAAAAAAGTCTCTTGGACCCATGTGCTAAATTGAACAGGAAGTGAGCTATGAATTTTTGAATGTCCCATTTTTGACGATTTTTGCACATTTACAGGGGGCATACTTTTGCCCACTTCTCCTACACGTTTCATCCGACTGACTTCAGACTTGACCTGGACCATGTCAAGACCTGAGCCAACGACAGGCGGAAAAATCTTGACTTTTGGAAATACTATATGATGAGGGCGGGGCATCAAATTTTGTGTTTCGCACTGAAAAAGGATATGCTTAATAACTCCCCGTTACATGCTCCAAAAAATCCCAAACTTGACATGTATGTTTATAGTCAAGGCCTGAAGGTATCTCTATGACAAAATTCAGTTATATATGCAGCGCCACCTAGCCCTTGAGGCGTGAAAAAAATATACCCCACTTACGGTATTTTTACAAAAATTGTAAACACGTTTCGCAATGAAAAAGGATATGCTTAATAACTCCCCGGTGCATGCTCCAAAAAATCCCAAACTTGACATGTATGCTTATAATCAAGGCGGGAAGGTATCTCTATGACAAAATTTAGTTATAAATACAGCGCCACCTAGCTCTTGAAGCATAAAAAAACAATACCCCACATACGGTATTTTGTACAAAAAATGTAAACTCATTCTTAGTGTGATAAGTAAGTCATTTATGAATATTCTTTTACTTTCCACCACTCAAAATGTTCACTGGCATCAGACTTATCCAAACATATGTACTTTTTTTATTTATTTTTGATAGCCTCTATGGACATTAAAAGCACCTAGTCCTTGAGGCATAAAAAACAAAAAACAAAAACAATCCCACTTACAGTATTTTGAACAAAATTTGTGAACTCGTAAGTGTAATAACGAAGTCATTTATGAATATTCTTTTACTTTTTCCACTACTCAAGATGTTCACTGGTATCAGACCGATCCAAACATATGTACTTTTTTATTTTGTTTATTTATTTTTGATAGCCTCTATGGACAATAAGAGCAACATCGTGCAATGAGTACGAGCGACGACGGGTATATATACTTTTGCAAAAAATACTAATCAGGTCAACTCATTCCCTAAAAATAAAAAAGGACGCTGATTTTTGCAGTTCTTGACAATCACCAAAACACATTGAGCTTGTCACACACATCACACCTAGCAAAAAGAACTCACATGTAAAGGTTTATCATGCCATGTTCAAAGAAATTTTGCTCCAAATGTGGCAGTACCCCAATGTGCGAGTACCCCAACGTGCAAGTACCCCAATGTGGCCCGGGCTGCGAGGGCCCTGTATAGCTGCTCGCAGCTCTAGTTAGGGCCCGAGCAGCGACCGCTGCGAGGTCCCTCTTGTTTTTGTAAGAATTATTAGGGCCCGAGCAGCGACCGCTGCGAGGTCCCTATTGTTTTTGTAAAAATTATTATTATTATTAGGGCCCGAGCAGCGACCGCTGCGAGGTCCCTATTGTTTTTGTAAAAAGTATTATTATTATTATTATTATTAGGGCCCGAGCAGCGACCGCTGCGAGGTCCCTATTGTTTTTGTAAAAATTATTATTATTATTATTATTATTATTAGGGCCCGAGCAGCGACCGCTGCGAGGTCCCTATTGTTTTTGTAAAAATTATTATTATTATTATTATTAGGGCCCGAGCAGCTACCGCTGCGAGGTCCCTATTGTTTTTCGATCGGATTATTATTATTATTCTTCTTCTTCTTCTCCGTAAACGATCACGATTTTGGGTACCTAAACATTTACGAAAACTCACCAAACTTTGCACACTCCTCAGGCCCGGCGAAAAATTTGATATTATGAAGTCGTCATAACAACGCGACTCTATAGCGCCCCCTAGCATAGAAAAATAAAAACCAAGCCCGGCACGTTTGAGCTAGAGCAACGAAAATTGGCAGGCACGTGTAGCACCCCGAGACGCACAAAAAAGTCTATTGGGACCATGTAGCTAAAATGTACAGGAAGTGAGCTATGAATTTTTTTATGTCCAATTTTGGCCTATTTTGGCACATTCACTGTGGTCATGCTTTTTCCCCCTTTGCAAACATTTTTCATCCAATTGACTTCAAACTTGGCATTTATCATCTCAAGACCTGAGAGAAAAACTGGGCAAAACATCTTGCCTTTTTGAAATACTATATGACGGGGGCGGGGCATCAAATATTGCCTTTAAAATTTCATTTGTCCAGAAAGAGCAAATGCTTAATAACTCCCATGTTCAAGCTCCAAAAAATCTCAAACTTCTCAGGCAACGTAATAGTCACGGCCTGAAAACATCTATATGATAAAATTCAGTTATACATATAGCGCCACCTAGTGGTTACAATAAATGTCATACTTTACGTTTTTAGCTACTGTGCTGAGCTTGTTGAAGGGATCCATTTGAAAATTGGTCAGAAAGGCCTTAAGATGTTGATCATGCCCCACACCGAATATTGTAACTTTTCGCCAAAGGGCGTGGCCGCTACGGTGACGCAAAGTCTGAAGATTTTTCGTGAAAATAAAAGCTGCATTAACTTGACCGAGATGATCCTATCTTCTCAAAATTTCACACATTTGATGAGAGTCCAGCCCTAAAGACATCTCCTGACTTATATTTCATCTAACTGATAGCGCCACCTAGTGGCAATTTTTTTTCTTACGAATTTTCTTCTACGTTTTTCTCCAAACACGTTAACTGGACCTACCTCATATTTGCTCAGATGAGGGTTTCGGCCTTCATGATGTCACAACACGAAGTTTGTGAGTTTTCGCGAATTGCTGTGGGTGTGGCTAAGCGCTGTTCGCCAAGAAAATAACGCCAGTTTTGAGGGTCTAAACATGCACAGAAACTCATGAAACTTGGCACACACATCTGGCCTGGTAAAATTAGCAATATTTTATTGTTGATTGTGCTATTTTTACAAAAATGACTCAATAGCGCCCCCTAGAAGTTTTTAACGAAGCAGCCCCGGTTGTACGTTTAAGCAAGAACGACGAATATTTTTAGGTGTATGAGGGAGCCCAAGACCTACAAAAAAGTCTCTTGGACCCATATGCTAAAATGAACAGGAAGTGAGCTACGAATTTTTGAATGTCCCATTTTTGACAATTTTTGCACATTCACAGGGGGCAGACTTTTGCCCACTTCTCCTACACGTTTCATCTGACTGAGTTAAGACTTGACCTGGACCATGTCAAGTCCTGAGCCAACGACAGGGGGAAAAATCTTGACCTTTCGAAATACTATATGATGAAGGCGGGGCATCAAAATTTGTGTTTCGCACTGAAAAAGGATATGCTTAATAACTCCCCGGTACATGCTCCAAAAAATCCCAAACTTGACATGTATGTTTATCGTCAAGGCCTGAAGCTATCTCTATGACAACATTCAGTTATATATGCAGCGCCACCTAGCCCTTGAGGCATAAAAAAAAAATACCCCACATACGGTATTTTGTACAAAAAATGTCAACTCATTCTGAGTGTGATAACTAAGTCATTTATGAATATTCTTTTAGTTTCCACCACTCAAAATGTTCACTGGCATCAGACTTATCCAAACATATATATATTTTTATTTATTTTTGATAGCCTCTGTGGACATTAAAAGCAATATCGTGAATGAAGGATATGCTTAATAACTCCACGGTACATGCTCCAAAAAAAATCCCACACTTGACATGTATGCTTATAATCAAGGCCTGAAGGTATCTCTATGACAACATTCAGTTATAAATACAGCGCCACCTAGCCCTTGAGGCATTTATATATATATATATATATATATATATATATATATAAACCCACATACGGTGTTTTGTACAAAAAATGTACACTCATTCTAAGTGTGATAACTAAGTCATTTATGAATATTCTTTTAGTTTCCACCACTCAAATTGTTCACTGGCTTCACACCGATCCAAACGTATGCACGTTTCCATTTTGTTTTATTCATTTTTGATTGCCCCTTTGGACAATAAAAGTAACATTGTGCAATGAGTACAACGAGCGATGATGTGTATATACACTTTTACAAAAAATACCAATCAGGGCAACTCATTGCCTAAAAATAAAAAAGGACGCTGATTTTTGCAGGTCTTAACAACCACCAAAACCCGTTGAGCTTGACACACACTGGCAAAAAAAAATATTCTACATGTAAACGTTTATTATGCCATTTTCAAAGAAATTTTGCTTCCAATATGCCAGTAGCCCAACGTGCAAGGACCCCAACGTGGCCCGGGCTGCGAGGGCCCTTTATAGCTGCTCGCAGCTCTAGTTATTATTATTATTCTTCTTCTTCTTCTTTATTCTCCGCAAACGATCGCGATTTTGGGTACCTAAACATTCACGAAAACTCACCGAACTTTGCACACTCCTCAGGCCCGGCGAAAAATTTGATATTATTAAGTCGTCATAACAATGCGACTCGATAGCGCCCCCTAGCGTAGAAAAATAAAAACCAAGCCCGGCACGTTTGAGCTAGAGCAACAAAAATTGGCAGGCACGTGTAGCACCCCGAGACGCACAAAAAAGTATATTGGGACCATGTAGCTAAAATGTATAGGAAGTGAGCTATGAATTTTTTTATGTCCAATTTTGGCCTATTTTGGCACATTCACTGTGGTCATGCTTTTTCCCCCTTTGCAAACATTTTTCATCCAATTGACTTCAAACTTGGCATTTATCATCTCAAGACCTGAGAGAACAACTGGGCAAAACATCTTGCCTTTTTGAAATACTATATGACGGGGGCGGGGCATCAAATATTGCCTTTAAAATTTCATTTGTCCAGAAAGAGCAAATGCTTAATAACTCCCATGTTCAAGCTCCAAAAAATCTCAAACTTCTCAGGCAACGTAATAGTCACGGCCTGAAAACATCTATATGATAAAATTCAGTTATACATATAGCGCCACCTAGTGGTTACAATAAATGTCATACTTTACGTTTTTAGCTACTGTGCTGAGCTTGTTGAAGGGATCCATTTGAAAATTGGTCAGAAAAGCCTTAAGATGTTGATCATGCCCCACACCGAATATTGTAACTTTTCGCCAAAGGGCGTGGCCGCTACGGTGACGCAAAGTCTGAAGATTTTTCGTGACAATAAAAGCTGCATTAACTTGACCGAGATGATCCTATCTTCTCAAAATTTCACACATTTGATGAGAGTCCAGCCCTAAAGACATCTACTGACTTATATTTCATCTAACTGATAGCGCCACCTAGTGGCAATTTTTTTTCTTACGAATTTTCTTCTACGTTTTTCTCCAAACACGTTAACTGGACCTACCTCATATTTGCTCAGATGAGGGTTTCGGCCTTCATGATGTCACAACACGAAGTTTGTGAGTTTTCGCGAATTGCTGTGGGTGTGGCTAAGCGCTGTTCGCCAAGAAAATAACGCCAGTTTTGAGGGTCTAAACATGCACAGAAACTCATGAAACTTGGCACACACATCTGGCCTGGTAAAATGAGCAATATTTTATTGTTGATTGTGCTATTTTTACAAAAATGACTCAATAGCGCCCCCTAGAAGTTTTTAACGAAGCAGCCCCGGTTGTACGTTTAAGCAAGAACGACGAATATTTTTAGGTGTATGAGGGAGCCCAAGACCTACAAAAAAGTCTCTTGGACCCATATGCTAAAATGAACAGGAAGTGAGCTACGAATTTTTGAATGTCCCATTTTTGACAATTTTTGCACATTCACAGGGGGCAGACTTTTGCCCACTTCTCCTACACGTTTCATCTGACTGAGTTAAGACTTGACCTGGACCATGTCAAGTCCTGAGCCAACGACAGGGGGAAAAATCTTGACCTTTCGAAATACTATATGATGAAGGCGGGGCATCAAAATTTGTGTTTCGCACTGAAAAAGGATATGCTTAATAACTCCCCGGTACATGCTCCAAAAAATCCCAAACTTGACATGTATGTTTATCGTCAAGGCCTGAAGCTATCTCTATGACAACATTCAGTTATATATGCAGCGCCACCTAGCCCTTGAGGCATAAAAAAAAAATACCCCACATACGGTATTTTGTACAAAAAATGTCAACTCATTCTGAGTGTGATAACTAAGTCATTTATGAATATTCTTTTAGTTTCCACCACTCAAAATGTTCACTGGCATCAGACTTATCCAAACATATATATATTTTTATTTATTTTTGATAGCCTCTGTGCACATTAAAAGCAATATCGTGAATGAAGGATATGCTTAATAACTCCACGGTACATGCTCCAAAAAAAATCCCACACTTGACATGTATGCTTATAATCAAGGCCTGAAGGTATCTCGATGACAACATTCAGTTATAAATACAGCGCCACCTAGCCCTTGAGGCTTATATAAAAAAAAAAAACCCACATACGGTATTTTGTACAAAAAAATTTAAACTCATTCTAAGTGTGATGACTAAGTCATTTCTGAATATTCTTTTAGTTTCCACCACTCAAATTGTTCACTGGCTTCACACCGATCCAAACGTATGTACGTTTCCATTTTGTTTTATTCATTTTTGATTGCCCCTTTGGACAATAAAAGTAACATTGTGCAATGAGTACAACGAGCGATGATGTATATATACACTTTTACAAAAAATATAAATCAGGGCAACTCATTGCCTAAAAATAAAAAAGGACGCTGATTTTTGCAGGTCTTAACAATCACCAAAACCCGTTGAGCTTGACACACACTGGCAAAAAAAATATTCTACATGTAAACGTTTATTATGCCATTTTCAAAGAAATTTTGCTTCCAATATGCCAGTACCCCAACGTGCCAGTACCCCAACGTGCCAGTACCCTAACGTGCAAGTACCCCAACGTGCAAGGACTCCAACGTGGCCCGGGCTGCGAGGGCCCTTTATAGCTGCTCGCAGCTCTAGTTATTATTCTTCTTCTTCTTCTTTATTCTCCGCAAACAATCGCGATTTTAGGTACCTAAACATTCACGAAAACTCACCGAACTTTGCACACTCCTCAGGCCCGGCGAAAAATTTGATATTATTAAGTCGTCATAACAATGCGACTCGATAGCGCCCCCTAGCGTAGAAAAATAAAAACCAAGCCCGGCACGTTTGAGCTAGTGCAACAAAAATCGGCAGGCACGTGTAGCACACCGAGATGCACAAAAAAGTCTATTGGGACCATGTAGCTAAAATGTACAGGAAGTGAGCTATGAATTTTTTAATGTCCAATTTTGGCCGATTTTGGCACATTCACTGTGGTCATGCTTTTTCCCCCTTTGCAAACATTTTTCATCCAATTGACTTCAAACTTGGCATTTATCATCTCAAGACCAGAGAGAACAACTGGGCAAAACATCTTGCCTTTTTGAAATACTATATGACGGGGGCGGGGCATCAAATATTGCCTTTAAAATTTCATTTGTCCAGAAAGAGCAAATGCTTAATAACTCCCATGTTCAAGCTCCAAAAAATCTCAAACTTCTCAGGCAACGTAATAGTCACGGCCTGAAAACATCTATATGATAAAATTCAGTTATACATATAGCGCCACCTAGTGGTTACAATAAATGTCATACTTTACGTTTTTAGCTACTGTGCTGAGCTTGTTGAAGGGATCCATTTGAAAATTGGTCAGAAAAGCCTTAAGATGTTGATCATGCCCCACACCGAATATTGTAACTTTTCGCCAAAGGGCGTGGCCACTACGGTGACGCAAAGTCTGAAGATTTTTCGTGAAAATAAAAGCTGCAGTAACTTGACCGAGATGATCCTATCTTCTCAAAATTTCACACATTTGATGAGAGTCCAGCCCTAAAGACATCTACTGACTTATATTTCATCTAACTGATAGCGCCACCTAGTGGCAATTTTTTTTCTTACGAATTTTCTTCTACGTTTTTCTCCAAACACGTTAACTGGACCTACCTCATATTTGCTCAGATGAGGGTTTCGGCTTTCATGATGTCACAACACGAAGTTTGTGAGTTTTCGCGAATTGCTGTGGGTGTGGCTAAGCGCTGTTCGCCAAGAAAACAACGCCAGTTTTGAGGGTCTAAACATGCACAGAAACTCATGAAACCTGGCACACACATCTGGCCTGGTAAAATGAGCAATATTTTATTGTTGATTGTGCTATTTTTACAAAAATGACTCAATAGCGCCCCCGAGAAGTTTTTAACGAAGCAGCCCCGGTTGTACGTTTAAGCAAGAACGACGAATATTTTTAGGTGTATGAGGGAGCCCAAGACCTACAAAAAAGTCTCTTGGACCCATATGCTAAAATGAACAGGAAGTTAGCTACGAATTTTTGAATGTCCCATTTTTGACAATTTTTGCACATTCACAGGGGGCAGACTTTTGCCCACTTCTCCTACACGTTTCATCTGACTGAGTTAAGACTTGACCTGGACCATGTCAAGACCTGAGCCAACGACAGGGGGAAAAATCTTGACCTTTCGAAATACTATATGATGAAGGCGGGGCATCAAAATTTGTGTTTCGCACTGAAAAAGGATATGCTTAATAACTCCCCGGTACATGCTCCAAAAAATCCCAAACTTGACATGTATGTTAATCGTCAAGGCCTGAAGCTATCTCTATGACAACATTCAGTTATATATGCAGCGCCACCTAGCCCTTGAGGCATAAAAAAAAAATACCCCACATACGGTATTTTGTACAAAAAATGTAAACTCATTCTAAGTGTGATAACTAAGTCATTTATGAATATTCTTTTAGTTTCCACCACTCAAAATGTTCACTGGCATCAGACTTATCCAAACATATATATATTTTTATTCATTTTTGATAGCCTCTGTGGACATTTAAAGCAATATCGTGAATGAAGGATATGCTTAATAACTCCACGGTACATGCTCCAAAAAAAATCCCACACTTGACATGTATGCTTATAATCAAGGCCTGAAGGTATCTCGATGACAACATTCAGTTATAAATACAGCGCCACCTAGCCCTTGAGGCTTATATAAAAAAAAAACCCCACATACGGTATTTTGTACAAAAAATGTAAACTCATTCTAAGTGTGATGACTAAGTCATTTATGAATATTCTTTTAGTTTCCACCACTCAAATTGTTCACTGGCTTCACACCGATCCAAACGTATGTACGTTTCCATTTTGTTTTATTCATTTTTGATTGCCCCTTTGGACAATAAAAGTAACATTGTGCAATGAGTACAACGAGCGATGATGTATATATACACTTTTACAAAAAATTACCAATCAGGGCAACTCATTGCCTAAAAATAAATAAGGACGCTGATTTTTGCAGGTCTTAACAATCACCAAAACCCGTTGAGCTTGACAGACACTGGCAAAAAAAATATTCTACATGTAAACGTTTATTATGCCATTTTCAAAGAAATTTTGCTTCCAATATGCCAGTACCCCAACGTGCCAGTACCCTAACGTGCAAGTACCCCAACGTGCAAGGACTCCAACGTGGCCCGGGCTGCGAGGGCCCTTTATAGCTGCTCGCAGCTCTAGTTATTATTATTATTCTTTATTCTCCGCAAACAATCGCGATTTTGGGTACCTAAACATTCACGAAAACTCACCGAACTTTGCACACTCCTCAGGTCCGGCGAAAAATTTGATATTATGAAGTCGTTATAACAACGCGACTCTATAGCGCCCCCTAGCGTAGAAAAATAAAAACCAAGCCCGGCACGTTTGAGCTAGAGCAACGAAAATTGGCAGGCACGTGTAGCACCCCGAGACGCACAAAAAAGTCAATTGGGACCATGTAGCTAAAATGTACAGGAAGTGAGCTATGAATTTTTTAATGTCCAATTTTGGCCTATTTTGGCACATTCACTGTGGTCATGCTTTTTCCCCCTTTGCAAACATTTTTCATCCAATTGACTTCAAACTTGGCATTTATCATCTCAAGACCTAAGAGAACAACTGGGCAAAAAATCTTGCCTTTTCGAAATACTATATGACGGGGGCGGAACATCAAATATTGCCTTTAAAATTTCATTTGTCCAGAAAGACAAAATGCTGAATAACTCCCATGTTCAAGCTCCAAAAAATCTCAAACTTCTCAGACAACGTAATAGTCACGGCCTGAAAACATCTATATGATAAAATTCAGTTATACATATAGCGCCACCTAGTGGTAACAATAAATGTCATACTTTGCGTTTTTAGCTACTGTGCCGAGCTCGTTGAAGGGATCCAGTTGAAAATTGGTCAGAAAAGCCTTAAAGCCCCAGTGTGTAGCTCACGACCGCCATCTATCGGTCAAACAAGATAATGCAATGATTTTAAGCACACGAACTACGGCGTCCCAGAGACCCTACTTCAACAGCCTACCACCAATTTCACCGGAACAGAACGCAAACAACTTCTGGTATCCCTCGAGTGATGACGTAAGTGAATTGCATTTGTTAGACATACTGTACAGACCCCTAATATTTGTGATTTAGTCATTTAATTTCAGAATTAATATTTTTGTCGGCATTGTTAGGAAATACTGTACGTCAGCTAATGATAATGGCTATCTATGTTCATATTTGTTAGTGCAACTAAACTATGCAACAGAGAACACACAGTTATGTTATATGTTTTATAGACATGTGGACCATCTCAAAGAGGGCGAGGGAGACGAGGAAGAGAATGCGGAAGTGAACGCGGTGTCTCGTAACGTACAATTATGTCATCATGGAAAAATAATTCCATTCGAGCATGCATGTGAATGGCTCAAAACATACCTTTGCTTGGAATATGTGGTATTTAGATTACATCGTTTGCTGATATGTTTAGTATATCGTACAAAAATAATGGTGTTAACTGAACTACACAGATGCAACTCAGACTCGTAACCCCCCCCGTGTCTTGTTGCTACTAACCACTCAGAAAAGTGCTGCTTACAAAAACATTTGAAACCCTTTACTCAGATATCGATTTGTCACCATGTTGAACAATTTTACCTAATAAATATCACTAAGCAACTTAATTAGTTTTGATTGAAGATACAACAGCTTCCTTGTACTTCGATGTGCAGGAATTTACATGGCTTTCACAAATAGTCTTGCTCATATAATAATGTACTTCATTGGCTCAGTGACTTTCAGTTCATTGTTTGGTACCTCATCTGACATACAATTGTTACCTTCTTGCAGAGACTCGTACAGGAAATGACCATGGAGGAACATGAAGATATCCAAGTCCAGCTGATAGACTGACACCAAGAAATACTTTTTGACACATTGCTGACACATCAGCACCACCATGATTTCCTGTACCTGGATCCCACATCAGCACCACCATGATTTCCTGTACCTGGATCCCAGACTGCAGCACCTTGGTGACTTGTGGCAAATAAGTGACACTTTCCCAGATCCTCGAGGACAATACAAAGGTTTTTT